>NC_143028.1:8570000-8870000 GCF_057628025.1 Oncorhynchus mykiss
ATATACATCATGCCTGTTATACCTAACTAGTTATATACATCATGCCTGTTATACCTAACTAGTTATAAACATCACACCTGTTATACCTAGCCAGTTATAAACATCATGCCTGTTATACCTAACTAGTTATATACATCCTGCCTGTTATACCTAGCCAGTTATAAACATCATGCCTGTTATACCTAACTAGTTATAAACATCACACCTGTTATACCTAGCTAGTTATAAACATCACGCCTGTTATACCTAACTAGTTATATACATCATGCCTGTTATACCTAACTAGTTATAAACATCCTGCCTGTTATACCTAACTAGTTATAAACATCATGCCTGTTATACCTAACTAGTTATATACATCATGCCTGTTATACCTAACTAGTTATAAACATCCTGCCTGTTATACCTAACTAGTTATAAACATCACACCTGTTATACCTAACTAGTTATATACATCATGCCTGTTATACCTAACTAGTTATAAACATCACGCCTGTTATACCTAGCCAGTTATATACATCATGCCTGTTATACCTAACTAGTTATATACATCACGCCTGTTATACCTAGCTAGTTATAAACATCATGCCTGTTATACCTAACTAGTTCTAAACATCCTGCCTGTTATACCTAGCTAGTTATAAACATCCTGCCTGTTATACCTAACTAGTTATATACATCATGCCTGTTATACCTAACTAGTTAAAACATCCTGCCTGTTATACCTAACTAGTTATATACATCATGCATGTTATACCTAACTAGTTATAAACATTCTGCCTGTTAGACCTAACTAGTTATAAACATCACACCTGTTATACCTAACTAGTTATATACATCATGCCTGTTATACCTAACTAGTTATAAACATCACGCCTGTTATACCTAGCCAGTTATATACATCATGCCTGTTATACCTAACTAGTTATAAACATCACGCCTGTTATACATAACTAGTTATAAACATCCTGCCTGTTATACCTAACTAGTTATAAACATCACACCTGTTATACCTAACTAGTTATATACATCACGCCTGTTATACCTAACTAGTTATAAACATCACGCCTGTTATACCTAGCCAGTTATATACATCATGCCTGTTATACCTAACTAGCTATAAACATCACGCCTGTTATACCTAACTAGTTCTAAACATCACGCCTGTTATACCTAGCCAGTTATAAACATCATGCCTGTTATACCTAACTAGTTATAAACATCACACCTGTTATACCTAACTAGTTATTAACATTATCCCTGTTTTACCTAGCTAGTTATAAACATCACACCTGTTATATCTAACTAGTTATTAACATTATCCCTGTTTTACCTAACTAGTTATAAACATCACACCTGTTATACCTAACTAGTTATTAACATTATCCCTGTTATACCTAACTAGTTATAAACATCACGCCTGTTATACCTAGCTAGTTATAAACATCACGCCTGTTATACCTAACTAGTTATAAACATCATGCCTGTTATACCTAACTAGTTATAAACATCCTGCCTGTTATACCTAGCCAGTTATAAACATCATGCCTGTTATACCTAACTAGTTATAAACATCACGCCTGTTATACCTAACTAGTTATACACATCATGCCTGTTATACCTAACTAGTTATAAACATCACGCCTGTTATACCTAACTAGTTGTAAAAATCCTGCCTGTTATACCTAGCTTCTTATATACATCATGCCTGTTATACCTAGCTAGTTATAAACATCATGCCTGTTATACCTAGCTACTTATATACATCATGCCTGTTATACCTAGCTAGTTATAAACATCACGCCTGTTATACCTAGCTAGTTATATACATCATGCCTGTTATACCTAGCTAGTTATAAACATCACGCCTGTTATACCTAGCTAGTTATAAACATCCTGCCTGTTATACCTAGCTACTTATATACATCATGCCTGTTATACCTAGCTAGTTATAAACATCACGCCTGTTATACCTAGCTAGTTATAAACATCATGCCTGTTATACCTAACTAGTTATATACATCATGCCTGTTATACCTAACTAGTTATAAACATCATGCCTGTTATACCTAGCTAGTTATAAACATCACACCTGTTATACCTAGCCAGTTATAAACATCCTGCCTGTTATACCTAACTAGTTATAAACATCACGCCTGTTATACCTAACTAGTTATAAACATCACGCCTGTTATACCTAGCTAGTTATAAACATCATGCCTGTTATACCTAACTAGTTATAAACATCTTGCCTGTTATACCTAACTAGTTATAAACATCATGCCTGTTATACCTAACTAGTTATAAACATCATCCCTGTTATACCTAACTAGTTATAAACATCACGCCTGTTATACCTAACTAGTTATAAACATCATGCCTGTTATACCTAACTAGTTATATACATCATGCCTGTTATACCTAACTAGTTATAAACATCCTGCCTGTTATACCTAGCCAGTTATATACATCATGCCTGTTATACCTAACTAGTTATATACATCATGCCTGTTATACCTAACTAGTTATAAACATCACACCTGTTATACCTAGCCAGTTATAAACATCATGCCTGTTATACCTAACTAGTTATATACATCCTGCCTGTTATACCTAGCCAGTTATAAACATCATGCCTGTTATACCTAACTAGTTATAAACATCACACCTGTTATACCTAGCTAGTTATAAACATCACGCCTGTTATACCTAACTAGTTATATACATCATGCCTGTTATACCTAACTAGTTATAAACATCCTGCCTGTTATACCTAACTAGTTATAAACATCATGCCTGTTATACCTAACTAGTTATATACATCATGCCTGTTATACCTAACTAGTTATAAACATCCTGCCTGTTATACCTAACTAGTTATAAACATCACACCTGTTATACCTAACTAGTTATATACATCATGCCTGTTATACCTAACTAGTTATAAACATCACGCCTGTTATACCTAGCCAGTTATATACATCATGCCTGTTATACCTAACTAGTTATATACATCACGCCTGTTATACCTAGCTAGTTATAAACATCATGCCTGTTATACCTAACTAGTTCTAAACATCCTGCCTGTTATACCTAGCTAGTTATAAACATCCTGCCTGTTATACCTAACTAGTTATATACATCATGCCTGTTATACCTAACTAGTTAAAACATCCTGCCTGTTATACCTAACTAGTTATATACATCATGCATGTTATACCTAACTAGTTATAAACATTCTGCCTGTTAGACCTAAGTAGTTATAAACATCACACCTGTTATACCTAACTAGTTATATACATCATGCCTGTTATACCTAACTAGTTATAAACATCACGCCTGTTATACCTAGCCAGTTATATACATCATGCCTGTTATACCTAACTAGTTATAAACATCACGCCTGTTATACATAACTAGTTATAAACATCCTGCCTGTTATACCTAACTAGTTATAAACATCACACCTGTTATACCTAACTAGTTATATACATCACGCCTGTTATACCTAACTAGTTATAAACATCACGCCTGTTATACCTAGCCAGTTATATACATCATGCCTGTTATACCTAACTAGCTATAAACATCACGCCTGTTATACCTAACTAGTTCTAAACATCACGCCTGTTATACCTAGCCAGTTATAAACATCATGCCTGTTATACCTAACTAGTTATAAACATCACACCTGTTATACCTAACTAGTTATTAACATTATCCCTGTTTTACCTAGCTAGTTATAAACATCACACCTGTTATACCTAACTAGTTATTAACATTATCCCTGTTTTACCTAACTAGTTATAAACATCACACCTGTTATACCTAACTAGTTATTAACATTATCCCTGTTATACCTAACTAGTTATAAACATCACGCCTGTTATACCTAGCTAGTTATAAACATCACGCCTGTTATACCTAACTAGTTATAAACATCATGCCTGTTATACCTAACTAGTTATAAACATCCTGCCTGTTATACCTAGCCAGTTATAAACATCATGCCTGTTATACCTAACTAGTTATAAACATCACGCCTGTTATACCTAACTAGTTATACACATCATGCCTGTTATACCTAACTAGTTATAAACATCACGCCTGTTATACCTAACTAGTTGTAAAAATCCTGCCTGTTATACCTAGCTTCTTATATACATCATGCCTGTTATACCTAGCTAGTTATAAACATCATGCCTGTTATACCTAGCTACTTATATACATCATGCCTGTTATACCTAGCTAGTTATAAACATCACGCCTGTTATACCTAGCTAGTTATATACATCATGCCTGTTATACCTAGCTAGTTATAAACATCACGCCTGTTATACCTAGCTAGTTATAAACATCCTGCCTGTTATACCTAGCTACTTATATACATCATGCCTGTTATACCTAGCTAGTTATAAACATCACGCCTGTTATACCTAGCTAGTTATAAACATCATGCCTGTTATACCTAACTAGTTATATACATCATGCCTGTTATACCTAACTAGTTATAAACATCATGCCTGTTATACCTAGCTAGTTATAAACATCACACCTGTTATACCTAGCCAGTTATAAACATCCTGCCTGTTATACCTAACTAGTTATAAACATCATGCCTGTTATACCTAGCTAGTTATAAACATCCTGCCTGTTATACCTAACTAGTTATAAACATCCTGCCTGTTATACCTAACTAGTTATAAACATCCTGCCTGTTATACCTAACTAGTTATATACATCATGCCTGTTATACCTAACTAGTTATATACATCATGCCTGTTATACCTAACTAGTTATAAACATCCTGCCTGTTATACCTAACTAGTTATATACATCATGCCTGTTATACCTAACTAGTTATATACATCATGCCTGTTATACCTAACTAGTTATATACATCATGCCTGTTATACCTAACTAGTTATAAACATCATGCCTGTTATACCTAACTAGTTATATACATCATGCCTGTTATACCTAACTAGTTATAAACATCATGCCTGTTATACCTAGCTAGTTATAAACATCATGCCTGTTATACCTAGCTACTTATATACATAATGCCTGTTATACCTAACTAGTTATATACATCATGCCTGTTATACCTAACTAGTTATATACATCATGCCTGTTATACCTAACTAGTTATAAACATCATGCCTGTTATACCTAGCTAGTTATAAACATCCTGCCTGTTTTACCTAACTAGTTATAAACATCATGCCTGTTATACCTAACTAGTTATAAACATCATGCCTGTTATACCTAGCCAGTTATAAACATCATGCCTGTTATACCTAGCTAGTTATAAACATCCTGCCTGTTATACCTAGCTACTTATATACATCATGCCTGTTATACCTAACTAGTAATAAACATCACGCCTGTTGTTGTTGTTGTTTACCTTTATTTAACCAGGTAGGCAAGTTGAGAACAAGTTCTCATTTACAATTGCGACCTGGCCAAGATAAAGCAAAGCAGTTCGACAGATACAACAACACAGAGTTACACATGGAGTAAAACAAACATACAGTCAATAATAAAGTATAAACAAGTCTATATACAATGTGAGCAAATGAGGTGAGAAGGGAGGTAAAGGCAAAAAAGGCCTTGGTGGCAAGGTAAATACAATATAGCAAGTAAAACACTGGAATGGTAGTTTTGCAATGGAAGAATGTGCAAAGTAGAAATAAAAATAATGGGGTGCAAAGGAGCAAAATAAATAAATAAATTAAATACAGTTGGGAAAGAGGTAGTTGATAGGGCTAAATTATAGGTGGGCTATGTGCAGGTGCAGTAATCTGTGAGCTGCTCTGACAGTTGGTGCTTAAAGCTAGTGAGGGAGATAAGTGTTTCCAGTTTCAGAGATTTTTGTAGTTCGTTCCAGTCATTGGCAGCAGAGAACTGGAAAGCGAGGCGGCCAAAGAAAGAATTGGTTTTGGGGGTGACTAGAGAGATATACCTGCTGGAGCGTGTGCTACAGGTGGGAGATGCTATGGTGACCAGCGAGCTGAGATAAGGGGGGACTTTACCTAGCAGGGTCTTGTAGATGACATGGAGCCAGTGGGTTTGGCGACGAGTATGAAGCGAGGGCCAGCCAACGAGAGCGTACAGGTCGCAATGGTGGGTAGTATATGGGGCTTTGGTGACAAAACGGATTGCACTGTGATAGACTGCATCCAATTTGTTGAGTAGGGTATTGGAGGCTATTTTGTAAATTACATCGCCAAAGTCGAGGATTGGTAGGATGGTCAGTTTTACAAGGGTATGTTTGGCAGCATGAGTGAAGGATGCTTTGTTGCGAAATAGGAAGCCAATTCTAGATTTAACTTTGGATTGGAGATGCTTGATATGGGTCTGGAAGGAGAGTTTACAGTCTAACCAGACACCTAAGTATTTGTAGTTGTCCACGTATTCTAAGTCAGAGCCGTCCAGAGTAGTGATGTTGGACAGGCGGGTAGGTGCAGGTAGCGATCGGTTGAAGAGCATGCATTTAGTTTTACTTGTATTTAAGAGCAATTGGAGGCCACGGAAGGAGAGTTGTATGGCATTGAAGCTTGCCTGGAGGGTTGTTAACACAGTGTCCAAAGAAGGGTCGGAAGTATACAGAATGGTGTCGTCTGCGTAGAGGTGGATCAGAGAATCACAGGCAGCAAGAGCGACCTCATTGATGTATACAGAGAAGAGAGTCGGTCCAAGAATTGAACCCTGTGGCACCCCCATAGAGACTGCCAGAGGTCCGGACAACAGACCCTCCGATTTGACACACTGAACTCTATCAGAGAAGTAGTTGTATATATATATATATATATATATGTATGTTATACCTAACTAGTTATAAACATCCTGCCTGTTATACCTAACTAGTTATATACATCATGCCTGTTATACCTAACTAGTTATAAACATCCTGCCTGTTATACCTAACTAGTTATACACATCCTGCCTGTTATACCTAACTAGTTATAAACATCATGCCTGTTATACCTAACTAGTTATAAACATCCTGCCTGTTATACCTAACTAGTTATATACATCATGCCTGTTATACCTAACTAGTTATAAACATCCTGCCTGTTATACCTAACTAGTTATAAACATCATGCCTGTTATACCTAACTAGTTATAAACATCACACCTGTTATACCTAACTAGTTATAAACATCATGCCTGTTAAACCTAACTAGTTATAAACATCTTGCCTGTTATACCTAACTAGTTATAAACATCATGCCTGTTATACCTAACTAGTTATAAACATCACACCTGTTATACCTAACTAGTTATACACATCCTGCCTGTTATACCTAGCCAGTTATAAACATCACGCCTGTTATACCTAACTAGTTATAAACATCCTGCCTGTTATACCTAGCTAGTTCTAAACATCATGCCTGTTATAACTAGCCAGTTATAAACATCATCCCTGTTATACCTAGCCAGTTATAAACATCACGCCTGTTATACCTAACTAGTTATAAACATCCTGCCTGTTATACCTAGCTAGTTATAAACATCATCCCTGTTATACCTAGCCAGTTATAAACATCACGCCTGTTATACCTAGCTAGTTCTAAACATCATGCCTGTTATACCTAGCCAGTTATAAACATCATCCCTGTTATACCTAGCCAGTTATAAACATCACGCCTGTTATACCTAACTAGTTATAAACATCATCCCTGTTATACCTAGCTAGTTATAAACATCATGCCTGTTATACCTAACTAGTTATATACATCATGCCTGTTATACCTAACTAGTTATAAACATCACACCTGTTATACCTAGCCAGTTATAAACATCATGCCTGTTATACCTAGCCAGTTATAAACATCACGCCTGTTATACCTAGCTAGTTCTAAACATCATGCCTGTTATACCTAGCCAGTTATAAACATCATCCCTGTTATACCTAGCCAGTTATAAACATCACGCCTGTTATACCTAACTAGTTATAAACATCATCCCTGTTATACCTAGCTAGTTATAAACATCATGCCTGTTATACCTAACTAGTTATATACATCATGCCTGTTATACCTAACTAGTTATAAACATCATCCCTGTTATACCTAGCTAGTTATAAACATTATGCCTGTTATACCTAACTAGTTATATACATCATGCCTGTTATACCTAACTAGTTATAAACATCACACCTGTTATACCTAGCCAGTTATAAACATCATGCCTGTTATACCTAACTAGTTATAAACATCATGCCTGTTATACCTAACTAGTTATAAACATCCTGCCTGTTATACCTAACTAGTTCTAAACATCCTGCCTGTTATACCTAACTAGTTATAAACATCTTGCCTGTTATACCTAACTAGTTATATACATCATGTGTGTTATACCTAACTAGTTCTAAACATCCTGCCTGTTATACCTAACTAGTTATAAACATCCTGCCTGTTATACCTAACTAGTTATATACATCATGTGTGTTATACCTAAAGCTAGTTATATACATCATGTGTGTTATACCTAACTAGTTATATACATCATGCCTGTTATACCTAGCTAGTTATAAACATCACGCCTGTTATACCTAGCCAGTTATATACATCATGCCTGTTATACCTAACTAGTTATAAACATCACGCCTGTTATACCTAACTAGTTATAAACATCATGCCTGTTATACCTAGCTAGTTATAAACATCACACCTGTTATACCTAGCTAGTTATAAACATCATGCCTGTTATACCTAACTAGTTCTAAACATCCTGCCTGTTATACCTAACTAGTTATAAACATCACGCCTGTTATACCTAGCCAGTTATATACATCATGCCTGTTATACCTAACTAGTTCTAAACATCCTGCCTGTTATACCTAACTAGTTATAAACATCATGCCTGTTATACCTAACCAGTTATATACATCATGCCTGTTATACCTAACTAGTTATAAACATCATGCCTGTTATACCTAGCTAGTTATAAACATCACACCTGTTATACCTAGCTAGTTATAAACATCATGCCTGTTATACCTAACTAGTTATAAACATCTTGCCTGTTATACCTAGCTAGTTATAAACATCACACCTGTTATACCTAGCCAGTTATAAACATCACACCTGTTATACCTAGCCAGTTATAAACATCATGCCTGTTATACCTAGCTAGTTATAAACATCATGCCTGTTATACCTAGCTAGTTATAAACATCATGCCTGTTATACCTAACTAGTTATAAACATCACGCCTGTTATACCTAGCCAGTTATATATATCATACCTGTTATACCTAACTAGTTATAAACATCATGCCTGTTATACCTAACTAGTTATAAACATCACGCCTGTTATACCTAGCCAGTTATATACATCATGCCTGTTATACCTAACTAGTTATATACATCACGCCTGTTGTTGTTGTTGTTTACCTTTATTTAACCAGGTAGGCAAGTTGAGAACAAGTTCTCATTTACAATTGCGACCTGGCCAAGATAAAGCAAAGCAGTTCGACAGATACAACAACACAGAGTTACACATGGAGTAAAACAAACATACAGTCAATAATAAAGTATAAACAAGTCTATATACAATGTGAGCAAATGAGGTGAGAAGGGAGGTAAAGGCAAAAAAAGGCCTTGGTGGCAAGGTAAATACAATATAGCAAGTAAAACACTGGAATGGTAGTTTTGCAATGGAAGAATGTGCAAAGTAGAAATAAAAATAATGGGGTGCAAAGGAGCAAAATAAATAAATAAATTAAATACAGTTGGGAAAGAGGTAGTTGATAGGGCTAAATTATAGGTGGGCTATGTACAGGTGCAGTAATCTGTGAGCTGCTCTGACAGTTGGTGCTTAAAGCTAGTGAGGGAGATAAGTGTTTCCAGTTTCAGAGATTTTTGTAGTTCGTTCCAGTCATTGGCAGCAGAGAACTGGAAAGAGAGACGGCCAAAGAAAGAATTGGTTTTGGGGGTGACCAGAGAGATATACCTGCTGGAGCGTGTGCTACAGGTGGGAGATGCTATGGTGACCAGCGAGCTGAGATAAGGGGGGACTTTACCTAGCAGGGTCTTGTAGATGACATGGAGCCAGTGGGTTTGGCGACGAGTATGAAGCGAGGGCCAGCCAACGAGAGCGTACAGGTCGC
Organism: Oncorhynchus mykiss; assembly: GCF_057628025.1. Taxonomy (NCBI): domain Eukaryota; kingdom Metazoa; phylum Chordata; class Actinopteri; order Salmoniformes; family Salmonidae; genus Oncorhynchus; species Oncorhynchus mykiss. The sequence goes on from NC_143028.1 coordinate 8,580,120, forward strand.
AATGGTGGGTAGTATATGGGGCTTTGGTGACAAAACGGATTGCACTGTGATAGACTGCATCCAATTTGTTGAGTAGGGTATTGGAGGCTATTTTGTAAATTACATCGCCAAAGTCGAGGATTGGTAGGATGGTCAGTTTTACAAGGGTATGTTTGGCAGCATGAGTGAAGGATGCTTTGTTGCGAAATAGGAAGCCAATTCTAGATTTAACTTTGGATTGGAGATGTTTGATATGGGTCTGGAAGGAGAGTTTACAGTCTAACCAGACACCTAAGTATTTGTAGTTGTCCACGTATTCTAAGTCAGAGCCGTCCAGAGTAGTGATGTTGGACAGGCGGGTAGGTGCAGGTAGTGATCGGTTGAAGAGCATGCATTTAGTTTTACTTGTATTTAAGAGCAATTGGAGGCCACGGAAGGAGAGTTGTATGGCATTGAAGCTTGCCTGGAGGGTTGTTAACACAGTGTCCAAAGAAGGGCTGGAAGTATACAGAATGGTGTCGTCTGCGTAGAGGTGGATCAGAGACTCACCAGCAGCAAGAGCGACCTCATTGATGTATACAGAGAAGAGAGTCGGTCCAAGAATTGAACCCTGTGGCACCCCCAAAGAGACTGCCAGAGGTCCGGACAACAGACCCTCAGATTTGACACACTGAACTCTATCAGAGAAGTAGTTGGTGAACCAGGCAAGGCAATCATTTGAGAAACCAAGGCTGTTGAGTCTGCCGATGAGGATGTGGTGATTGACAGAGTCGAAAGCCTTGGCCAGATCAATGAATACGGCTGCACAGTAATGTTTCTTATCGATGGCGGTTAAGATATCGTTTAGGACCTTGAGCGTGGCTGAGGTGCACCCATGACCAGCTCTGAAACCAGATTGCATAGCAGAGAAGGTATGGTGAGATTCAAAATGGTCGGTAATCTGTTTGTTGACTTGGCTTTCGAAGACCTTAGAAAGGCATGGTAGGATAGATATAGGTCTGTAGCAGTTTGGGTCAAGAGTGTCCCCCCCTTTGAAGAGGTGGATGACCGCAGCTGCTTTCCAATCTTTGGGAATCTCAGACGACACGAAAGAGAGGTTGAACAGGCTAGTAATAGGGGTGGCAACAATTTCGGCAGATAATTTTAGAAAGAAAGGGTCCAGATTGTCTAGCCCGGCTGATTTGTAGGGGTCCAGATTTTGCAGCTCTTTCAGAACATCAGCTGAATGGATTTGGGAGAAGGAGAAATGGGGAAGGCTTGGGCGAGTTGCTGTTGGGGGTGCAGTGCTGTTGACAGGGGTAGGAGTAGCCAGGTGGAAAGCATGGCCAGCAGTAGAAAAATGCTTATTGAAATTTTCAATTATGGTGGATTTATCAGTGGTGACAGTGTTTCCTATCTTCAGTGCAGTGGGCAGCTGGGAGGAGGTGTTCTTATTCTCCATGGACTTTACAGTGTCCCAGAACTTTTTTGAGTTAGTGTTGCAAGAAGCAAATTTCTGCTTGAAAAAGCTAGCCTTGACTTTTCTAACTGCCTGTGTATAATGGTTTCTAGCTTCCCTGAACAGCTGCATATCACGGGGGCTGTTCGATGCTAATGCAGAACGCCATAGGACATTTTTGTGTTGATTAAGGGCAGTCAGGTCTGGGGAGAACCAAGGGCTATATCTGTTCCTGGTTCTAAATTTCTTGAATGGGGCATGTTTATTTAAGATGGTTAGGAAGGCATTTTAAAAAAATATCCAGGCATCCTCTACTGACGGGATGAGGTCAATATCCTTCCAGGATACCCCGGCCAGGTCGATTAGAAAGGCCTGCTCGCTGAAGTGTTTCAGGGAGCGTTTTACAGTGATGAGAGGAGGTCGTTTGACCGCTGACCCATTACGGATGCAGGCAATGAGGCAGTGATCGCTGAGATCTTGGTTGAAGACAGCAGAGGTGTATTTAGAGGGGAAGTTGGTTAGGATGATATCTATGAGGGTGCCCGTGTTTAAGGCTTTGGGGAGGTACCTGGTAGGTTCATTGATAATTTGTGTGAGATTGAGGGCATCAAGTTTAGATTGTAGGATGGCTGGGGTGTTAAGCATGTTCCAGTTTAGGTCGCCTAGCAGCACGAGCTCTGAAGATAGATGGGGGGCAATCAGTTCACATATGGTGTCCAGAGCACAGCTGGGGGCAGAGGGTGGTCTATAGCAGGCGGCAACGGTGAGAGACTTGTTTTTAGAGAGGTGGATTTTTAAAAGTAGAAGTTCAAATTGTTTGGGTACAGACCTGGATAATAGGACAGAACTCTGCAGGCTATCTTTGCAGTAGATTGCAACACCGCCCCCTTTGGCAGTTCTATCTTGTCTGAAAATGTTGTAGTTTGGAATTAAAATGTCTGAATTTTTGGTGGTCTTCCTAAGCCAGGATTCAGACACAGCTAGAACATCCGGGTTGGCAGAGTGTGCTAAAGCAGTGAATAGAACAAACTTAGGGAGGAGGCTTCTAATGTTAACATGCATGAAACCAAGGCTATTACGGTTACAGAAGTCGTCAAAAGAGAGCGCCTGGGGAATAGGAGTGGAGCTAGGCACTGCAGGGCCTGGATTCACCTCTACATCGCCAGAGGAACATAGGAGGAGTAGAATAAGGGTGCGACTAAAAGCAATAAGAATTGGTCGTCTAGAACGTCTGGAACAGAGAGTAAAAGGAGGTTTCTGGGGGCGATAAAATAGCATCAAGGTATAATGTACAGACAAAGGTAAGGTAGGATGTGAATACAGTGGAGGTAAACCTAGGTATTGAGTGATGAAGAGAGAGATATTGTCTCTAGAAACATCATTGAAACCAGGAGATGTCATTGCATGTGTGGGTGGTGGAACTAATAGGTTGGATAAGGTATAGTGAGCAGGACTAGAGGCTCTACAGTGAAATAAGCCAATAAACACTAACCAGAACAGCAATGGACAAGACATATTGACATTAAGGAGAGGCATGCTTAGTCGAGTGATCAAAAGGGTCCAGTGAGTGGAGAGGTTGGTTTAGGGTCACGGCGATTTAGACAGCTAGCCAGGCCAACCGGTAGCAAGCTAGCATAGGATGGAGTCTGTTGTTAGCCACCTCTTGCGTTCGGTCAGTAGATTAGTAGGGTTCCGTGTGGTAGAGGGGATTAATCCAAATCACACAACAACAACAAAAATAAGAACAATAGATATAGTTATAGAGGCCCGAGAAGAAAACATAATAATAAAAATAAATAAATTGTCCGATTGTCTATTCAGTTAGCAGCCGGTAAGACAGCTAACGGTTAGCGGGCCGCAGATGGGCGTTCAGGTAACGTCGCGACAGAGGAGCCAGCCGGATCTCATTCAGGTAGATAACGTCGGCAGTCCGGTTGTGAAGGCCCGGTGGGGCTCCGCGTAGGCAGTGAAACGGGTCCGGATAGGTGACTGCAGCCCAGGAGTGAATGATGGAACTCAGGAGTGATTGACGGAGCTGGCTAGCACCGGAACAATCGATGTTTGCTCCGGAATCGACGAAAGCCGACTGTCACACGGATAGCAGCTAGCTAGCTGTGAGATCCGGGTATGAATGTCCAGAGAGCAGTTGAAATCCAGGGACATGGAGAGAAAAATTGGTCCGGTATGTTCCGTTCCGAGCCGCGCTGTGCCGTACAAAACTGGCGATAGATTTTCGATAGATTTTCGAGCTAAAGGACAGCCGATGACCACAAACCGTGGTTTGCTTCTGATTAGCTTCTGGATTAGCTTCTGGGCTAGCTCCTGGCTAGCTTCTGGCTAGTTTCTGGCCAGCCTCCTGGAGTTTCTGGCTAGCTTCCTGAAGGATTGCAGATCTGAGGTAAATCATACTTTTTTATAAATATAAATTGGTGAGGCTGGTTGCAGGAGAGTGTTTAGAAGATGAGTTGATGGAAAATAAAAATAAAATGTATGTGAAAAAAGTTGTAAATATATATATATACAGGACACGACAAGACGAGGACAAAAGACGTCTGAACTGCTATGCGATCTTGGAGACTATATGTTATACCGAACTAGTTATAAACATCACGCCTGTTATACCTAACCAGTTATATACATCATGCCTGTTATACCTAACTAGTTATAAACATCATGCCTGTTATACCTAACTAGTTATATACATCATGCCTGTTATACCTAACTAGTTATAAACATCCTGCCTGTTATACCTAACTAGTTATAAACATCATGCCTGTTATACCTAGCTAGTTATAAACATCACACCTGTTATACCTAGCCAGTTATAAACATCATGCCTGTTATACCTAGCTAGTTATAAACATCTTGCCTGTTATACCTAGCCAGTTATATACATCATGTGTGTTATACCTAACCAGTTATAAACAGTTATAAACATCATGCCTGTTATACCTAACCAGTTATAAACAGGTATAAACATTATGCCTGTTATGCCTAGTTATAAACATTATATACATCATCCACATCCTCTTTCCTGGAGTGTACATGTCCTTATCAATTCAGTGTGAATGTAGACTTCCCTGTGGCACACAACATATTGTCCTGATAAAGTGCACAGTTGGCAGCTTTTTCCTATTTAGAGATTAACAGTGTGACTGACAGCGTATCTATTCATGCAGGTCACAACAGCATTTTATATTTTATGGAGGTTGGCTGTGTTAACATAGTATTAACCCATGTCGCTGTTCAGTGTGTGTAACAATAGACTACCCATCACTCAGGGTTGTAAAGCTAGCATGGATTATATACAATTCCCTCTCTCTCTCTCACACACACACACACACACACACACACACACACACACACACACACACACACACACACACACACACACACACACACACACACACACACACACACACACACACACACACACACACACACACACACACACACACACACACACACACAGAATATAGCCGTGCTGAGTGAGGAAGACAACCAAGAGAATGTCTGTTTCCACCAGATGAAGCCTCCTACTGTGTTAAACCCTGTATTTCCAGCCCCGCCAGCTGATTATCTATCTTTAGTTCCATAATCATTCACCTAATGCCGATTAATCATGGCTAATTTGCTGATTATTAATGCATAATTGGCTGAGATGGCAATTATAATTAAAACCGCGAGACTGCAGGCAACCAACCAGCGGGTGTGAGGAGTTACGCAATCAGTATAGACAAGTGCAGAAACAGAGAGGAGACAAAACCTGACTGATAAAACGACTGGTCATGGAGGACGATTCCAGGCTCCTTAGAGACATACTGGTTAATATAGTGGAGAAAGGAGAGAAATGCACCTAGACTAGTTTCAGGGGATACATTTGACCACAGCAACAGTCTTTAGTCATGGATACGGAATAATCATCAGTAAATTGGTCATTTAGGAATTAGAACTTGAAGGAAAGACCATTCAAAAAATCCAGTCAATAAGATGAGTTATACTGGTTAGCTGCTGTTTGGGTACTAATTCCGTTCTGTTAACTTGTTGTGCGTGAGACCATCTGTTAGACTGAAGCCTGGTGAATGGTTGGAGAGGGAGGAGAGGGGTTCAGATAGGCTCTTATATCAAGAGATGCTTGCATTGAAATATGGAACATCAATATGGTCTCTGTGCATTATTGGGGTTAACTCCCCTGGGAACTTTGTCGCTGCAGGCCTGTGACTCTCTCCGGTGCTTCAGAGCAAAAGGGGTGGAGGTGGGACACTTGTCCTCTGCCCCAGGTGGGTCATGTGCCCTCTCTGGATCTCCTTGGCTTCCTACTGGTACTCACCTGTGTGTGTGTACCCCACCAGAATGATCTGAATGGCTGGTCATTTGTCCAGGGTTCCTAGTTCTGTATGACAGCTGTCTTTTCCATTGTTCATGACTAGCCTGCTGGAACATCTCTCTCTCTCTCTTTTTCTCTATCTCTCTCTCTCTCTCTCTCTCTCTCTCTCTCTCTCTCTCTCTATTCTGTCCTATATTTCTCTCTATCGCTTCATTTCTATCTCGTCTTCCCCCTCTCCCTCCCTCTTTTTCCCCTTCTCATTCCTCCTCTCTCTCTCTCTCTCCCAGCTCAGTTTGACAGTCCAACAGGTGCCTGTCATGGAGTTGGCCCACGACACAAAGCTACAATTCATCCTCTCCAAATTACCCCCAATCACCCGAGAACAGGCCTCACAGCCCTCGCTGCCTCTCGTTCCAGGGACCTTCTGCTGCCTGCGCTGTGGGGGCGGGGGTGAAAGCCCTGGGTAAAGCATGGGGAGAACAGGACAGAGAGCTTAATTCAGACTCCCCTCTGATGACCAGCGTTTAATGGCCCTGGCTCATTATATGATAGATTTCAGTCAGGAGCATCTGAATTGATGCCATCCCCCAGCTTGTTCTGTATCTATCTGGTCTATCAGATGCTGTGGGAATGGGGTCACAAAACACCATGCTAGCTGAACGCTGGGAGGGAAAATGGTTCCACTCAAAAGAGGTCTATCTTGTCAATCGCTGCATGGAAACACAGATAAACAGTTTGCTCATATTTCAGCTGGAGCAACTGAGGAATCTGGTGTGGTCAACGGGCTCAGCAGGGGACATATTGGTACGTCTTTGCTGCTGTTGCCTGGAATGAATCACACTTTAAAATAATTACTGTATTTGTACGTTCTTTGAGGTGACCTAACCCATGATTACAAAGTTAAGTACAGATGATATTTTCACTCCACTTTCAAGATTACTTCAATGAAAGAGGATGTGAGGATGACATTTTTAAATGTAGTCAAACAGGGCTGTCGTTTCCATCTCACTGGAAGGGAAGTCAATTCTGCTGCTGGTGGAGAGGGTATAGTCACAACAATGTCACTATAGAGAGAGAGAGCTCTCAGTCAACTGTAGCTGCAGCCTGCATCTCTCAGTCAACTGTAGCAGCAACCTGCCTCTCTCTCAGTCAACTGTAGCAGCAACCTCCCTGTTTCTCAGTCAACTGTAGCTGCAGCCTGCATCTCTCAGTCAACTGTAGCTGCAACCTGCCTGTTTCTCAGTCAACTGTAGCTGCAGCCTGCATCTCTCAGTCAACTGTAGCTGCAACCTGCCTCTCTCTCAGTCAACTGTAGCCGCAACCTGCCTCTCTCTCAGTCAACTGTAGCAGCAACCTGCCTCTCTCTCAGTCAACTGTAGCTGCAGCCTGCATCTCTCAGTCAACTGTAGCAGCAACCTGCCTCTCTCTCAGTCAACTGTAGCTGGGACCTGCCTCTCTTTCAGTCAACTGTAGCTGCAACCTGCCTCTCTCTCAGTCAACTGTAGCTGCAACCTGCATCTCTCAGTCAACTGTAGCTGCAGCCTGCTTCTCTCAGTCAACTGTAGCAGCAACCTGCCTGTTTCTCAGTCAACTGTAGCTGCAGCCTGCATCTCTCAGTCAACTGTAGCAGCAACCTGCCTCTCTCTCAGTCAACTGTAGCAGCAACATGCCTGTTTCTCAGTCAACTGTAGCTGCAACCTGCATCTCTCAGTCAACTGTAGCTGCAGCTTGCATCTCTCAGTCAACTGTAGCAGCAACCTGCCTCTCTCTCAGTCAACTGTAGCAGCAACCTGCCTGTTTCTCAGTCAACTGTAGCTGCAGCCTGCATCTCTCAGTCAACTGTAGCTACAACCTGCCTCTCTCTCAGTCAACTGTAGCTGCAGCCTGCATCTCTCAGTCAACTGTAGCAGCAACCTGCCTCTCTCTCAGTCAACTGTAGCTACAACCTGCATCTCTCAGTCAACTGTAGCTGCAGCCTGCATCTCTCAGTCAACTGTAGCAGCAACCTGCCTCTCTCTCAGTCAACTGTAGCTGCAACCTGCATCTCTCAGTCAACTGTAGCTGCAGCCTGCATCTCTCAGTCAACTGTAGCAGCAACCTGCCTGTTTCTCAGTCAACTGTAGCTGCAGCCTGCATCTCTCAGTCAACTGTAGCAGCAACCTGCCTCTCTCAGTCAACTGTAGCTACAACCTGCCTCTCTCTCAGTCAACTGTAGCTACAACCTGCGTCTCTCAGTCAACTGTAGCTGCAGCCTGCATCTCTCAGTCAACTGTAGCAGCAACCTAGCTCTCTCTCAGTCAACTGTAGCAGCAACCTGCCTGTTTCTCAGTCAACTGTAGCTGCAGCCTCTCTCTCTCAGTCAACTGTAGCAGCAACCTGCCTCTCTCTCAGTCAACTGTAGCTGCAGCCTGCATCTCTCAGTCAACTGTAGCAGCAACCTGCCTCTCTCTCAGTCAACTGTAGCAGCAACATGCCTGTTTCTCAGTCAACTGTAGCTGCAACCTGCATCTCTCAGTCAACTGTAGCTGCAGCCTGCATCTCTCAGTCAACTGTAGCAGCAACCTGCCTCTCTCTCAGTCAACTGTAGCAGCAACCTGCCTGTTTCTCAGTCAACTGTAGCTGCAGCCTGCATCTCTCAGTCAACTGTAGCTACAACCTGCCTCTTTCTCAGTCAACTGTAGCTGCAGCCTGCATCTCTCAGTCAACTGTAGCAGCAACCTGCCTCTCTCTCAGTCAACTGTAGCTACAACCTGCATCTCTCAGTCAACTGTAGCTGCAGCCTGCATCTCTCAGTCAACTGTAGCAGCAACCTGCCTCTCACTCAGTCAACTGTAGCTGCAACCTGCCTGTTTCTCAGTCAACTGTAGCTGCAACCTGCCTGTTTCTCAGTCAACTGTAGCTGCAGCCTGCCTGTTTCTCAGTCAACTGTAGCTGCAACCTGCCTGTTTCTCAGTCAACTGTAGCTGCAACCTGCCTGTTTCTCAGTCAACTGTATCTGCAACCTGCCTCTCTCTCAGTCAACTGTAGCTGCAGCCTGCCTGTTTCTCAGTCAACTGTATCTGCAACCTGCCTGTTTCTCAGTCAACTGTAGCTGCAACCTGCCTGTTTCTCAGTCAACTGTAGCTGCAACCTGCCTCTCTCTCAGTCAACTGTAGCTACATCCTGCCTCTCTCTCTCAGTCAACTGTAGCTGCAACCTGCCTCTCTCAGTCAACTGTAGCTGCAACCTGCCTCTCTCTCTCAGTCAACTGTAGCTGCAACCTGCCTCTCTCTCAGTCAACTGTAGCTGCAACCTGCCTCTCTCTCTCAGTCAACTGTAGCTGCAACATGCCTCTCTCTCAGTCAACTGTAGCTACAACCTGCCTCTCTCTCAGTCAACTGTAGCTACAACCTGCCTCTCTCTCAGTCAACTGTAGCTACAACCTGCCTCTCTCAGTCAACTGTAGCTACAACCTGCCTCTCTCTCAGTCAACTGTAGCTGCAACCTGCCTGTTTCTCAGTCAACTGTAGCTGCAACCTGCCTCTCTCTCAGTCAACTGTAGCTACATCCTGCCTCTCTCTCTCAGTCAACTGTAGCTGCAACCTGCCTCTCTCAGTCAACTGTAGCTGCAACCTGCCTCTCTCTCTCAGTCAACTGTAGCTGCAACCTGCCTCTCTCTCAGTCAACTGTAGCTGCAACCTGCCTCTCTCTCTCATTCAACTGTAGCTGCAACCTGCCTCTCTCTCAGTCAACTGTAGCTACAACCTGCCTCTCTCTCAGTCAACTTTAGCTACCACCTGCCTCTCTCTCAGTCAACTGTAGCTACAACCTGCCTCTCTCTCAGTCAACTGTAGCTACAACCTGCGTCTCTCAGTCAACTGTAGCTGCAGCCTGCATCTCTCAGTCAACTGTAGCAGCAACCTGCCTCTCTCTCAGTCAACTGTAGCAGCAACCTGCCTGTTTCTCAGTCAACTGTAGCTGCAGCCTGCATCTCTCAGTCAACTGTAGCAGCAACCTGCCTCTCTCTCAGTCAACTGTAGCTGCAGCCTGCATCTCTCAGTCAACTGTAGCAGCAACCTGCCTCTCTCTCAGTCAACTGTAGCTACAACCTGCATTTCTCAGTCAACTGTAGCTGCAGCCTGCATCTCTCAGTCAACTGTAGCAGCAACCTGCCTCTCTCTCAGTCAACTGTAGCTGCAACCTGCCTGTTTCTCAGTCAACTGTAGCTGCAACCTGCTTGTTTCTCAGTCAACTGTAGCTGCAGCCTGCATCTCTCAGTCAACTGTAGCAGCAACCGGCCTCTCTCTCAGTCAACTGTAGCTGCAGCCTGCCTGTTTCTCAGTCAACTGTAGCTGCAACCTGCCTGTTTCTCAGTCAACTGTAGCTGCAACCTGCCTGTTTCTCAGTCAACTGTATCTGCAACCTGCCTCTCTCTCAGTCAACTGTAGCTACATCCTGCCTCTCTCTCTCAGTCAACTGTAGCTGCAACCTGCCTCTCTCAGTCAACTGTAGCTGCAACCTGCCTCTCTCTCTCAGTCAACTGTAGCTGCAACCTGCCTCTCTCTCAGTCAACTGTAGCTGCAGCCTGCATCTCTCAGTCAACTGTAGCAGCAACCTGCCTCTCTCTCAGTCAACTGTAGCTGCAACCTGCCTGTTTCTCAGTCAACTGTAGCTGCAACCTGCTTGTTTCTCAGTCAACTGTAGCTGCAGCCTGCATCTCTCAGTCAACTGTAGCAGCAACCGGCCTCTCTCTCAGTCAACTGTAGCTGCAGCCTGCCTGTTTCTCAGTCAACTGTAGCTGCAACCTGCCTGTTTCTCAGTCAACTATAGCTGCAACCTGCCTGTTTCTCAGTCAACTGTATCTGCAACCTGCCTCTCTCTCAGTGAACTGTAGCTGCAGCCTGCCTGTTTCTCAGTCAACTGTAGCTGCAACCTGCCTCTCTCTCAGTCAACTGTAGCTACAACCTGCCTCTCTCTCAGTCAACTGTAGCTACAACCTGCCTCTCTCTCAGTCAACTGTAGCTACAACCTGCGTCTCTCAGTCAACTGTAGCTGCAGCCTGCATCTCTCAGTCAACTGTAGCAGCAACCTGCCTCTCTCTCAGTCAACTGTAGCAGCAACCTGCCTGTTTCTCAGTCAACTGTAGCTGCAGCCTGCATCTCTCAGTCAACTGTAGCAGCAACCTGCCTCTCTCTCAGTCAACTGTAGCTGCAGCCTGCATCTCTCAGTCAACTGTAGCAGCAACCTGCCTCTCTCTCAGTCAACTGTAGCTACAACCTGCATTTCTCAGTCAACTGTAGCTGCAGCCTGCATCTCTCAGTCAACTGTAGCAGCAACCTGCCTCTCTCTCAGTCAACTGTAGCTGCAACCTGCCTGTTTCTCAGTCAACTGTAGCTGCAACCTGCCTGTTTCTCAGTCAACTGTAGCTGCAGCCTGCATCTCTCAGTCAACTGTAGCAGCAACCGGCCTCTCTCTCAGTCAACTGTAGCTGCAGCCTGCCTGTTTCTCAGTCAACTGTAGCTGCAACCTGCCTGTTTCTCAGTCAACTGTAGCTGCAACCTGCCTGTTTCTCAGTCAACTGTATCTGCAACCTGCCTCTCTCTCAGTGAACTGTAACTGCAGCCTGCCTGTTTCTCAGTCAACTGTATCTGCAACCTGCCTGTTTCTCAGTCAACTGTAGCTGCAACCTGCCTGTTTCTCAGTCAACTGTAGCTGCACCCTGCCTCTCTCTCAGTCAACTGTAGCTACATCCTGCCTCTCTCTCAGTCAACTGTAGCTGCAACCTTCCTCTCTCTCTCAGTCAACTGTAGCTGCAACCTGCCTCTCTCTCAGTCAACTGTAGCTGCAACCTGCCTCTCTCTCTCAGTCAACTGTAGCTGCAACCTGCCTCTCTCTCAGTCAACTGTAGCTACAACCTGCCTCTCTCTCAGTCAACTGTAGCTACAAACTGCCTCTCTCAGTCAACTGTAGCTACAACCTGCCTCTCTCTCAGTCAACTGTAGCTACAACCTGCGTCTCTCAGTCAACTGTAGCTACAACCTGCCTCTCTCTCAGTCAACTGTAGCTACAACCTGCCTCTCTCTCAGTCAACTGTAGCTGCAGCCTGCCTCTCTCTCTCAGTCAACTGTAGCCGCAACCTGCTTCTCTCTCAGTCAACTGTAGCTGCAACATGCCTCTCTCAGTCAACTGTAGCTACAACCTGCCTCTCTCTCAGTCAACTGTAGTTGCAGACTGCCTCTCTCTCTCAGTCAACTGAAACTGCTGCCTGCCTCTCTCTCAGTCAACTGTAGCTGCAACCTGCCTCTCTCTCTCCGTCAACTGTAGCTACAACCTGCCTCTCTCTCTCAGTCAACTGTAGCTGCAGACTGCCTCTCTCTCTCAGTCAACTGTAGCTGCAACATGCCTCTCTCAGTCAACTGTAGCTGAAACCTGCCTTTTACCCAGTCAACTGTAGTTGCAACCTGCCTCTCTCTCTCAGTCAACTGTAGCTGCAACCTGCCTCTCTCTCAGTCAACTGTAGCTGCAGCCTTTCTCTCTCTCTCAGTCAACTGTAGCTGCAACCTGCCTCTCTCTCAGTCAACTGTAGCTACAACCTGCCTCTCTCAGTCAACTGTAGCTACAACTTGCCTGTCTCTCAGTCAACTGTAGCTACAACCTGCCTCTCTCAGTCAACTGTAGCTACAACCTGCCTCTCTCAGTCAACTGTAGCTACAACCTGCCTCTCTCTCAGTCAACTGTAGCTGCAGCCTGCCTCTCTCTCTCAGTCAAGTGTAGCTGCAGCCTGCCTCTCTCTCTCTCAGTCAACTGTAGCTGCAGACTGCCTCTCTCTCAGTCAATTGTAGCTACAACCTGCCCCTCTCTCACAGTCAACTGTAGCTGCAACCTGCCTGTTTCTCAGTCAACTGTAGCTGCAACCTGCCTGTTTCTCAGTCAACTGTAGCTGCAACCTGCCTGTTTCTCAGTCAACTGTAGCTGCAGCCTGCATCTCTCAGTCAACTGTAGCAGCAACCGGCCTCTCTCTCAGTCAACTGTAGCTGCAGCCTGCCTGTTTCTCAGTCAACTGTAGCTGCAACCTGCCTGTTTCTCAGTCAACTGTAGCTGCAACCTGCCTGTTTCTCAGTCAACTGTATCTGCAACCTGCCTCTCTCTCAGTGAACTGTAACTGCAGCCTGCCTGTTTCTCAGTCAACTGTATCTGCAACCTGCCTGTTTCTCAGTCAACTGTAGCTGCAACCTGCCTGTTTCTCAGTCAACTGTAGCTGCACCCTGCCTCTCTCTCAGTCAACTGTAGCTACATCCTGCCTCTCTCTCAGTCAACTGTAGCTGCAACCTTCCTCTCTCTCTCAGTCAACTGTAGCTGCAACCTGCCTCTCTCTCAGTCAACTGTAGCTGCAACCTGCCTCTCTCTCTCAGTCAACTGTAGCTGCAACCTGCCTCTCTCTCAGTCAACTGTAGCTACAACCTGCCTCTCTCTCAGTCAACTGTAGCTACAACCTGCCTCTCTCAGTCAACTGTAGCTACAACCTGCCTCTCTCTCAGTCAACTGTAGCTACAACCTGCGTCTCTCAGTCAACTGTAGCTACAACCTGCCTCTCTCTCAGTCAACTGTAGCTACAACCTGCCTCTCTCTCAGTCAACTGTAGCTGCAGCCTGCCTCTCTCTCTCAGTCAACTGTAGCCGCAACCTGCTTCTCTCTCAGTCAACTGTAGCTGCAACATGCCTCTCTCAGTCAACTGTAGCTACAACCTGCCTCTCTCTCAGTCAACTGTAGTTGCAGACTGCCTCTCTCTCTCAGTCAACTGAAACTGCTGCCTGCCTCTCTCTCAGTCAACTGTAGCTGCAACCTGCCTCTCTCTCTCCGTCAACTGTAGCTACAACCTGCCTCTCTCTCTCAGTCAACTGTAGCTGCAGACTGCCTCTCTCTCTCAGTCAACTGTAGCTGCAACATGCCTCTCTCAGTCAACTGTAGCTGAAACCTGCCTTTTACCCAGTCAACTGTAGTTGCAACCTGCCTCTCTCTCTCAGTCAACTGTAGCTGCAACCTGCCTCTCTCTCAGTCAACTGTAGCTGCAGCCTTTCTCTCTCTCTCAGTCAACTGTAGCTGCAACCTGCCTCTCTCTCAGTCAACTGTAGCTACAACCTGCCTCTCTCAGTCAACTGTAGCTACAACTTGCCTGTCTCTCAGTCAACTGTAGCTACAACCTGCCTCTCTCAGTCAACTGTAGCTACAACCTGCCTCTCTCAGTCAACTGTAGCTACAACCTGCCTCTCTCTCAGTCAACTGTAGCTGCAGCCTGCCTCTCTCTCTCAGTCAAGTGTAGCTGCAGCCTGCCTCTCTCTCTCTCAGTCAACTGTAGCTGCAGACTGCCTCTCTCTCAGTCAATTGTAGCTACAACCTGCCCCTCTCTCACAGTCAACTGTAGCTGCAACCTGCCTGTTTCTCAGTCAACTGTAGCTGCAACCTGCCTCTCTCTCAGTCAACTGTAGCTACAACCTGCCCCTCTCTCACAGTCAACTGTAGCTGCAACATGCCTCTCTCTCTCAGTCAACTGTAGTTGCAGACTGCCTCTCTCTCTCAGTCAACGGTAGCTGCTGCCTGCCTCTCTCTCAGTCAACTGTAGCCACAACCTGCTTCTCTCTCAGTCAACTGTAGCTGCAACATGCCTCTCTCAGTCAACTGTAGCTACAACCTGCCTGTTTCTCAGTCAACTGTAGCTGCAGCCTGCATCTCTCAGTCAACTGTAGCTGCAGCCTGCCTCTCTCTCTCAGTCAACTGTAGCCGCAACCTGCTTCTCTCTCAGTCAACTGTAGCTGCAACATGCCTCTCTCAGTCAACTGTAGCTACAACCTGCCTCTCTCTCAGTCAACTGTAGTTGCAGACTGCCTCTCTCTCTCAGTCAACTGAAACTGCTGCCTGCCTCTCTCTCAGTCAACTGTAGCTGCAACCTGCCTCTCTCTCTCCGTCAACTGTAGCTACAACCTGCCTCTCTCTCTCAGTCAACTGTAGCTGCAGACTGCCTCTCTCTCTCAGTCAACTGTAGCTGCAACATGCCTCTCTCAGTCAACTGTAGCTGAAACCTGCCTTTTACCCAGTCAACTGTAGTTGCAACCTGCCTCTCTCTCTCAGTCAACTGTAGCTGCAACCTGCCTCTCTCTCAGTCAACTGTAGCTGCAGCCTTTCTCTCTCTCTCAGTCAACTGTAGCTGCAACCTGCCTCTCTCTCAGTCAACTGTAGCTACAACCTGCCTCTCTCACTCAACTGTAGCTACAACTTGCCTGTCTCTCAGTCAACTGTAGCTACAACCTGCCTCTCTCAGTCAACTGTAGCTACAACCTGCCTCTCTCAGTCAACTGTAGCTACAACCTGCCTCTCTCTCAGTCAACTGTAGCTGCAGCCTGCCTCTCTCTCTCAGTCAACTGTAGCTGCAGTCTGCCTCTCTCTCAGTCAATTGTAGCTACAACCTGCCCCTCTCTCACAGTCAACTGTAGCTGCAACCTGCCTGTTTCTCAGTCAACTGTAGCTGCAACCTGCCTCTCTCTCAGTCAACTGTAGCTACAACCTGCCCCTCTCTCACAGTCAACTGTAGCTGCAACATGCCTCTCTCTCTCAGTCAACTGTAGTTGCAGACTGCCTCTCTCTCTCAGTCAACGGTAGCTGCTGCCTGCCTCTCTCTCAGTCAACTGTAGCCACAACCTGCTTCTCTCTCAGTCAACTGTAGCTGCAACATGCCTCTCTCAGTCAACTGTAGCTACAACCTGCCTCTCTCTCAGTCAACTGTAGTTGCAGAATGCCTCTCTCTCTCAGTCAACTGAAGCTGCTGCCTGCCTCTCTCTCAGTTTTAACTATAGCCACAACCTGCTTTTCTCTCAGTCAACTGTAGCTGCAACCTGCCTCTCTCTCTCTCAGTCAACTGTAGCTACAACCTGCCTCTCTCTCTCAGTCAACTGTAGCTGCAGACTGCCTCTCTCTCTCAGTCAACTGTAGCTGCAGCATGCCTCTCTCAGTCAACTGTAGCTGCAACCTGCCTGTTACTCAGTCAACTGTAGCTGCAACCTGCCTCTCTCTCTCAGTCAACTGTAGCTGCAACCTGCCTCTCTCTCAGTCAACTGTAGCTGCAACCTGCCTCTCTCTCTCAGTCAACTGTAGCTGCAACCTGCCTCTCTCTCAGTCAACTGTAGCTACAACCTGCACCTCTCTCTCAGTCAATTGTAGCTACAACCTGCCTCTCTCTCAGTCAACTGTAGCTACAACCTGCCTCTCTCTCAGTCAACTGTAGCTACAACCTGCCTCTCTCTCAGTCAACTGTAGCTACAACCTGCCTCTCTCAGTCAACTGTAGCTACAACCTGCCTCTCTCAGCCAACTGTAGCTGCAACCTGCCTCTCTCTCAGTCAACTGTAGCTGCAGCCTGCCTCTCTCTCTCAGTCAAGTGTAGCCGCAACCTGCTTCTCTCTCAGTCAACTGTAGCTGCAACCTGCCTCTCTCTCAGTCAACTGTAGCCGCAACCTGCTTCTCTCACAGTCAACTGTAGCTGGAACCTGCCTCTCTCTCTCATTCAACTGTAGCTGCAGCCTGCCTCTCTCTCTCTCAGTCAACTGTAGCTGCAGACTGCCTCTCTCTCTCAGTCAACTGTAGCTGCAACCTGCCTTTTTCTCAGTCAACTGTAGCTGCAACCTGCCTCTCTCTCAGTCAACTGAAGCTACAACCTGCCCCTCTCTCACAGTCAACTGTAGCTGCAACATGCCTCTCTCAGTCAACTGTAGCTACAACCTGCCTCTCTCTCAGTCAACTGTAGTTGCAGACTGCCTCTCTCTCTCAGTCAACTGAAGCTGCTGCCTGCCTCTCTCTCAGTTAACTGTAGCCACAAGCTGCTTTTCTATCAGTCAACTGTAGCTGCAACCTGCCTCTCTCTCTCAGTCAACTGTAGCTGCAACCTGCCTCTCTCTCAGTCAACTGTAGCTACAACCTGCCTCTCTCTCAGTCAACTCTAGCTACAACCTGCCTCTCTCTCAGTCAACTGTAGCTACAACCTGCCTCTCTCAGTCAACTGTAGCTACAACCTGCCTCTCTCTCAGTCAACTGTAGCTACAATCTGCCTCTCTCAGTCAACTGTAGCTACAACCTGCCTCTCTCAGTCAACTGTAGCTACAACCTGCCTCTCTCCAAGTCAACTGTAGCTGCAGCCTGCCTCTCTCTCTCAGTCAAGTGTAGCCGCAACCTGCCTCTCTCTCTCAGTCAACTGTAGCTGCAACCTGCCTCTCTCTCAGTCAACTGTAGCCGCAACCTGCTTCTCTCACAGTCAACTGTAGCTGGAACCTGCCTCTCTTTCTCAGTCAACTGTAGCTGCAGCCTGCCTCTCTCTCTCTCAGTCAACTGTAGCTGCAGACTGCCTCTCTCTCTCAGTCAACTGTAGTTGCAACCTGCCTGTTTCTCAGTCAACTGTAGCTGCAACCTGCCTCTCTCTCAGTCAACTGTAGCTACAACCTGCCCCTCTCTCACAGTCAACTGTAGCTGCAACATGCCTCTCTCTCAGTCAACTGTAGTTGCAGACTGCCTCTCTCTCTCAGTCAACTGTAGCTGCTGCCTGCCTCTCTCTCAGTCAACTGTAGCCACAACCTGCTTCTCTCTCAGTCAACTGTAGCTACAACCTGCCCCTCTCTCACAGTCAACTGTAGCTACAACCTGCCTCTCACTCAGTCAACTGTAGTTGCAGAATGCCTCTCTCTCAGTCAACTGAAGCTGCTGCCTGCCTCTCTCTCAGTTTTAACTATAGCCACAACCTGCTTTTCTCTCAGTCAACTGTAGCTGCAACCTCCCTCTCTCTCTCTGTCAACTGTAGCTACAACCTGCCTCTCTCTCTCAGTCAACTGTAGCTGCAACATGCCTCTCTCAGTCAACTGTAGCTGCAACCTGCCTGTTACTCAGTCAACTGTAGCTGCAACCTGCCTCTCTCTCTCAGTCAACTGTTGCTGCAACCTGCCTCTCTCTCAGTCAACTGTAGCTGCAAACTGCCTCTCTCTCTCAGTCAACTGTAGCTGCAACCTGCTTCTCTCTCAGTCAACTGTAGCTACAACCTGCCTCTCTCTCAGTCAACTGTAGCTACAACCTGCCTCTCTCTCAGTCAACTGTAGCTACAACCTGCCTCTCTCAGTCAACTGTAGCTACAACCTGCCTCTCTCTCAGTCAACTGTAGCTACAACCTGCCTCTCTCAGTCAACTGTAGCTACAACCTGCCTCTCTCTCAGTCAACTGTAGCTGCAGCCTGCCTCTCTCTCTCAGTCAAGTGTAGCCGCAACCTGCTTCTCTCTCAGTCAACTGTAGCTGCAACCTGCCTCTCTCTCAGTCAACTGTAGCCGCAACTTGCTTCTCTCACAGTCAACTGTAGCTGGAACCTGCCTCTCTCTCTCAGTCAACTGTAGCTGCAGCCTGCCTCTCTCTCTCTCAGTCAACTGTAGCTGCAGACTGCCTCTCTCTCTCAGTCAACTGTAGCTGCAACCTGCCTGTTTCTCAGTCAAGTGTAGCCGCAACCTGCTTCTCTCTCAGTCAACTGTAGCTGCAACCTGCCTCTCTCTCAGTCAACTGTAGCCGTAACCTGCTTCTCTCACAGTCAACTGTAGCTGGAACCTGCCTCTCTCTCTCAGTCAACTGTAGCTGCAGCCTGCCTCTCTCTCTCTCAGTCAACTGTAGCTACAACCTGCCTCTCTCAGTCAACTGTAGCTACAACCTGCCTCTCTCTCAGTCAACTGTAGCTGCAGCCTGCCTCTCTCTCTCAGTCAAGTGTAGCCGCAACCTGCTTCTCTCTCAGTCAACTGTAGCTGCAACCTGCCTCTCTCTCAGTCAACTGTAGCCGCAACCTGCTTCTCTCACAGTCAACTGTAGCTGGAACCTGCCTCTCTCTCTCAATCAACTGTAGCTGCAGCCTGCCTCTCTCTCTCTCAGTCAACTGTAGCTGCAGGCTGCCTCTCTCTCTCAGTCAACTGTAGCTGGAACCTGCCTCTCTCTCTCTCAGTCAACTGTAGCTGCAGCATGCCTCTCTCTCTCTCAGTCAACTGTAGCTGCAGACTGCCTCTCTCTCTCAGTCAACTCTAGCTGCAACCTGCCTGTTTCCCAGTCAACTGTAGCTGCAACCTGCTTCTCTCTCATTCAACTGTAGCTTCAACCTGCCTCTCTCTCAGTCAACTGTAGTTGCAGACTGCCTCTCTCTCTCAGTCAACTGTAGCTTCTGCCTGCCTCTCTCTCAGTCAACTGTAGCCACAACCTGCTTCTCTCTCAGTCAACTGTAGCTGCAACCTGCCTCTCTCTCTACGTCAACTGTAGCTACAACCTGCCTCTCTCTCTCAGTCAACTGTAGCTGCAGACTGCCTCTCTCTCTCAGTCAACTGTAGCTTCAACCTGCCTCTCTCTCAGTCAACTGTATCTGCAACCTGCCTCTCTCTCAGTCAACTGTAGCTGCAACCTGCCTCTCTCGCTGTCAACTGTAGCTGCAACCTGCCTCTCTCTCTCTGTCAACTGTAGCTGCAACCTGCCTCTCTCTCTCAGTCAACTGTAGCTGCAACCTGGCTCTCTCTCAGTCAACGGTAGCTGCAACCTGTCTCTCTCTCTCAGTCAACTGTAGCTGCAACCTGCCTCTCTCTCAATCAACTGTAGCTGCGACCTGCCTCTCTCTCTCAGTCAACTGTAGCTCCAACCTGCCTCTCTCTCAGTCAACTGTTGCTGCAACCTGCCTCTAACTCTCAGTCAACTGTAGCTGCAACCTGCCTCTCTCTCTCAGTCAACTGTAGCTGCAACCTGCCTCTCTCTCTCAGTCAACTATAGCTGCGACCTGCCTCTCTCTCTCAGTCAACTGTAGCTCCAACCTGCCTCTCTCTCAGTCAACTGTTGCTGCAACCTGCCTCTAACTCTCAGTCAACTGTAGCTGCAACCTGCCTCTCTCTCTCAGTCAACTGTAGCTGCAACCTGCCTCTCTCTCTCAGTCAACTGTAGCTGTAGACTGCCTCTCTCTCTCAGTCACCTGTAGCTGCAACCTGCCTCTCTCTCTCAGTCAACTGTAGCTACAACCTGCCTCTCTCTCAGTCAACTGTAGCTGCAACCTGCCTCTCTCTCAGTCAACTGTAGCTGCAACCTGCCTCACTCAGTCAACTGTAGCGGTAACCTGCCTCTCTCTCAGTCAACTTTTTCTGCAATCTGCCTCTCTCTAAGTCAACTGTAGCAGCAACCTGCCTCTCTCTCTCTGTCAACTGTAGCTGCAACCTGCCTCTCTCTCAGTCAACTGTATCTGCAACCTGTCTCTCTCTCAGTCAACTGTAGCTGCAACCTGCCTCTCTTTCAGTAAACTGTAGCTGCAACCTGCCTCTCTCGGTCAACTGTACCTGCAGCCTGCCTCTCTCTCAGCCAACTGTAGCTGCAACCTGCCCCTCTCTCTCTCAGTCAACTGTAGCTGCAACCTGCCTCTCTCAGTCAACTGTAGCTGCAGCCGGCCTCTCTCTCAGTCAACTGTAGCTGCAACCTGCCTCTGTCTCAGTCAACTGTAGCTGCAACCTGCCTCTCTCAGTCAACTGTACCTGCAGCCTGCCTCTCTCTCAGCCAACTGTAGCTGCAACCTGCCCCTCTCTCTCTCAGTCAACTGTAGCTGCAACCTGCCTCTCTGAGTCAACTGTAGCTGCAGCCGGCCTCTCTCTCAGTCAACTGTAGCTGCAGACTGCATCTCTCTCTCAGTCAACTGTAGCTGCAACCTGCCTCTCTCGCTGTCAACTGTAGCTGCAACCTGCCTCTCTCTCTCTGTCAACTGTAGCTGCAACCTGCCTCTCTCTCTCAGTCAACTGTAGCTGCAACCTGGCTCTCTCTCAGTCAACGGTAGCTGCAACCTGTCTCTCTCTCTCAGTCAACTGTAGCTGCAACCTGCCTCTCTCTCAATCAACTGTAGCTGCGACCTGCCTCTCTCTCTCAGTCAACTGTAGCTCCAACCTGCCTCTCTCTCAGTCAACTGTTGCTGCAACCTGCCTCTAACTCTCAGTCAACTGTAGCTGCAACCTGCCTCTCTCTCTCAGTCAACTGTAGCTGCAACCTGCCTCTCTCTCTCAGTCAACTATAGCTGCGACCTGCCTCTCTCTCTCAGTCAACTGTAGCTCCAACCTGCCTCTCTCTCAGTCAACTGTTGCTGCAACCTGCCTCTCTCTCTCAGTCAACTGTAGCTGCAACCTGCCTCTCTCTCTCAGTCAACTGTAGCTGTAGACTGCCTCTCTCTCTCTCAGTCACCTGTAGCTGCAACCTGCCTCTCTCTCTCAGTCAACTGTAGCTACAACCTGCCTCTCTCTCAGTCAACTGTAGCTGCAACCTGCCTCTCTCTCAGTCAACTGTAGCTGCAACCTGCCTCACTCAGTCAACTGTAGCGGTAACCTGCCTCTCTCTCAGTCAACTTTTTCTGCAATCTGCCTCTCTCTAAGTCAACTGTAGCAGCAACCTGCCTCTCTCCCTCTGTCAACTGTAGCTGCAACCTGCCTCTCTCTCAGTCAACTGTATCTGCAACCTGTCTCTCTCTCAGTCAACTGTAGCTGCAACCTGCCTCTCTTTCAGTAAACTGTAGCTGCAACCTGCCTCTCTCGGTCAACTGTACCTGCAGCCTGCCTCTCTCTCAGCCAACTGTAGCTGCAACCTGCCCCTCTCTCTCTCAGTCAACTGTAGCTGCAACCTGCCTCTCTCAGTCAACTGTAGCTGCAGCCGGCCTCTCTCTCAGTCAACTGTAGCTGCAACCTGCCTCTGTCTCAGTCAACTGTAGCTGCAACCTGCCTCTCTCAGTCAACTGTACCTGCAGCCTGCCTCTCTCTCAGCCAACTGTAGCTGCAACCTGCCCCTCTCTCTCTCAGTCAACTGTAGCTGCAACCTGCCTCTCTGAGTCAACTGTAGCTGCAGCCGGCCTCTCTCTCAGTCAACTGTAGCTGCAGACTGCATCTCTCTCTCAGTCAAGTGTAGCTGCAACCTGCTTCTCTCTCAGTCAACTGTAGCTGCAACCTGCCTTCTCTCAGTTAATTGTAGCTACAACCTGCCTCTCTATCTCAGTCAACTGTAGCTGCAGCCTGCCTCTCTCTCTCAGTCAACTGTAGCTCCAACCTGCCTCTCTCTCCCTCAACTGTAGCTGCAACCTGCATCTCTCAGTCAACTGTAGCTAAAACCTGCCTCTCTCTCTCAGTCAACTGTAGCTATGACCTGCCTCTCTCTCAGTCAACTGTAGCTACAACATGCCTCTCTCTCTCAGTCAACTGTAGCTGCAACCTGCCTCTCTCTCTCAGTCAACTGTAGCAGCAAACTGCCTCTCTCTCAGTCAACTGTAGCTGCAACCTGCCTCTCTCTCAGTAAACTGTAGCTACAACCTGCCTCAGTCAACTGTAGCTACAACCTGCCTCTCTCAGTCAACTGTAGCTACAACCTGCCTCTCTCAGTCAACTATAGCTGCAACCTGCCTCTCTCTCATCCAACTGTAGCTACAACCTGACTCTCTCTCAGTCAACTGTAGCTGCAGCCTGCCTCTCTCTCTCAGTCAACTGTAGCTGCAACCTGCCTCTTTCTCTCAGTCAACTGTAGCTGCAACCTGCCTCTCTCTCAGTCAACTGTAGCTACATCCTGCCTCTCTCTCTCAGTCAACGGTAGCTACAACCTGCCTCTCTCTCTTAGTCAACTGTAGCTACAACCTGCCTCTCTCTCAGTCAACTGTAGCTGCAACCTGCCTCTCTCAGTCAACTGTAGCTGCAACCTGCCTCTATCTCTCAGTCAACTGTAGCTACAACCTGCCTCTCTCTCAGTCAACTGTAGCTGCAGACTGCCTCTTTCTCTCAGTCAACTGTAGCTGCAACCTGCCTCTCTCTCTCAGTCAACTGTAGCTGCAACCTGCCTCTCTCTCTCAGTCAACTGTAGCTGCAACCTGCCTCTCTCTCAGTCAACTCTAGCTGTAACCTGCTTCTCTCTCTCATCATATGTAGCTGCAACATGCCTCTCTTTCAGTAAACTGTAGCTGCAACCTGCCTCTCTCTCAGTCAACTGTAGCTGCAACCTGCCTCTCTCTCTCAGTCAACTGTAGCTGCAACCTGCCTCTCTCTCTCAGTCAACTGTAGCTGCAACCTGCCTCTCTCTCTCAGTCAACTGTAGCAGCAACCTGCCTCTCTCTCAGTCAACTGTAGCTGCAACCTGCCTCTCTCTCAGTCAACTGTAGCTGCAACCTGCCTCTCTCTCAGTCAACTGTAGCTGCATCCTGCCTCTCTCAGTCAACTGTAGCTGCAGACTGCCTCTCTCTCTCAGTCAAGTGTAGCTGCAACCTGCTTCTCTCTCAGTCAACTGTAGCTCCAACCTGCGTCTCTCTCTCTCAACTGTAGCTACAACCTGCCTCTCTCTCAGTCAACTGTAGCTGCAACCTGCCTCTCTCAGTCAACTGTAGCTGCAACCTGCCTCTATCTCTCAGTCAACTGTAGCTACAACCTGCCTCTCTCTCAGTCAACTGTAGCTGCAGACTGCCTCTTTCTCTCAGTCAACTGTAGCTGCAACCTGCCTCTCTCTCTCAGTCAACTGTAGCTGCAACCTGCCTCTCTCTCAGTCAACTCTAGCTGTAACCTGCTTCTCTCTCTCATCATATGTAGCTGCAACATGCCTCTCTTTCAGTAAACTGTAGCTGCAACCTGCCTCTCTCTCAGTCAACTGTAGCTGCAACCTGCCTCTCTCTCTCAGTCAACTGTAGCTGCAACCTGCCTCTCTCTCTCAGTCAACTGTAGCTGCAACCTGCCTCTCTCTCTCAGTCAACTGTAGCAGCAACCTGCCTCTCTCTCAGTCAACTGTAGCTGCAACCTGCCTCTCTCTCAGTCAACTGTAGCTGCAACCTGCCTCTCTCTCAGTCAACTGTAGCTGCATCCTGCCTCTCTCAGTCAACTGTAGCTGCAGACTGCCTCTCTCTCTCAGTCAAGTGTAGCTGCAACCTGCTTCTCTCTCAGTCAACTGTAGCTCCAACCTGCGTCTCTCTCTCTCAACTGTAGCTACAACCTGCCTCTCTCTCTCAGTCAACTGTAGCTAAAACCTGCCTCTCTCTCTCAGTCAACTGTAGCTATGACCTGCCTCTCTCTCAGTCAACTGTAGCTACAACATGCCTCTCTCTCTCAGTCAACTGTAGCTGCAACCTGCCTCTCTCTCTCAGTCAACTGTAGCAGCAAACTGCCTCTCTCTCAGTCAACTGTAGCTGCAACCTGCCTCTCTCTCAGTAAACTGTAGCTACAACCTGCCTCAGTCAACTGTAGCTACAACCTGCCTCTCTCAGTCAACTGTAGCTACAACCTGCCTCTCTCAGTCAACTATAGCTGCAACCTGCCTCTCTCTCATCCAACTGTAGCTACAACCTGCCTCTCTCTCAGTCAACTGTAGCTGCAGCCTGCCTCTCTCTCTCAGTCAACTGTAGCTGCAACCTGCCTCTTTCTCTCAGTCAACTGTAGCTGCAACCTGCCTCTCTCTCAGTCAACTGTAGCTACATCCTGCCTCTCTCTCTCAGTCAACGGTAGCTACAACCTGCCTCTCTCTCTTAGTCAACTGTAGCTACAACCTGCCTCTCTCTCAGTCAACTGTAGCTGCAACCTGCCTCTCTCAGTCAACTGTAGCTGCAACCTGCCTCTATCTCTCAGTCAACTGTAGCTACAACCTGCCTCTCTCTCAGTCAACTGTAGCTGCAGACTGCCTCTTTCTCTCAGTCAACTGTAGCTGCAACCTGCCTCTCTCTCTCAGTCAACTGTAGCTGCAACCTGCCTCTCTCTCTCAGTCAACTGTAGCTGCAACCTGCCTCTCTCTCAGTCAACTCTAGCTGTAACCTGCTTCTCTCTCTCATCATATGTAGCTGCAACATGCCTCTCTTTCAGTAAACTGTAGCTGCAACCTGCCTCTCTCTCAGTCAACTGTAGCTGCAACCTGCCTCTCTCTCTCAGTCAACTGTAGCTGCAACCTGCCTCTCTCTCTCAGTCAACTGTAGCTGCAACCTGCCTCTCTCTCTCAGTCAACTGTAGCAGCAACCTGCCTCTCTCTCAGTCAACTGTAGCTGCAACCTGCCTCTCTCTCAGTCAACTGTAGCTGCAACCTGCCTCTCTCTCAGTCAACTGTAGCTGCATCCTGCCTCTCTCAGTCAACTGTAGCTGCAGACTGCCTCTCTCTCTCAGTCAAGTGTAGCTGCAACCTGCTTCTCTCTCAGTCAACTGTAGCTCCAACCTGCGTCTCTCTCTCTCAACTGTAGCTACAACCTGCCTCTCTCTCAGTCAACTGTAGCTGCAACCTGCCTCTCTCAGTCAACTGTAGCTGCAACCTGCCTCTATCTCTCAGTCAACTGTAGCTACAACCTGCCTCTCTCTCAGTCAACTGTAGCTGCAGACTGCCTCTTTCTCTCAGTCAACTGTAGCTGCAACCTGCCTCTCTCTCTCAGTCAACTGTAGCTGCAACCTGCCTCTCTCTCTCAGTCAACTGTAGCTGCAACCTGCCTCTCTCTCAGTCAACTCTAGCTGTAACCTGCTTCTCTCTCTCATCATATGTAGCTGCAACATGCCTCTCTTTCAGTAAACTGTAGCTGCAACCTGCCTCTCTCTCAGTCAACTGTAGCTGCAACCTGCCTCTCTCTCTCAGTCAACTGTAGCTGCAACCTGCCTCTCTCTCTCAGTCAACTGTAGCTGCAACCTGCCTCTCTCTCTCAGTCAACTGTAGCAGCAACCTGCCTCTCTCTCAGTCAACTGTAGCTGCAACCTGCCTCTCTCTCAGTCAACTGTAGCTGCAACCTGCCTCTCTCTCAGTCAACTGTAGCTGCATCCTGCCTCTCTCAGTCAACTGTAGCTGCAGACTGCCTCTCTCTCTCAGTCAAGTGTAGCTGCAACCTGCTTCTCTCTCAGTCAACTGTAGCTCCAACCTGCGTCTCTCTCTCTCAACTGTAGCTACAACCTGCCTCTCTCTCTCAGTCAACTGTAGCTCCAACCTGCCTCTCTCTCAGTCAACTGTTGCTGCAACCTGCCTCTAACTCTCAGTCAACTGTAGCTGCAACCTGCCTCTCTCTCTCAGTCAACTGTAGCTGCAACCTGCCTCTCTCTCTCAGTCAACTGTAGCTCCAACCTGCCTCTCTCTCAGTCAACTGTTGCTGCAACCTGCCTCTAACTCTCAGTCAACTGTAGCTGCAACCTGCCTCTCTCTCTCAGTCAACTGTAGCTGCAACCTGCATCTCTCTCTCAGTCAACTGTAGCTGTAGACTGCCTCTCTCTCTCAGTCACCTGTAGCTGCAACCTGCCTCTCTCTCTCAGTCAACTGTAGCTACAACCTGCCTCTCTCTCAGTCAACTGTAGCTGCAACCTGCCTCTCTCTCAGTCAACTGTAGCTGCAACCTGCCTCACTCAGTCAACTGTAGCGGTAACCTGCCTCTCTCTCAGTCAACTTTTTCTGCAATCTGCCTCTCTCTAAGTCAACTGTAGCAGCAACCTGCCTCTCTCTCTCTGTCAACTGTAGCTGCAACCTGCCTCTCTCTCAGTCAACTGTATCTGCAACCTGCCTCTCTCTCAGTCAACTGTAGCTGCAACCTGCCTCTCTTTCAGTAAACTGTAGCTGCAACCTGCCTCTCTCGGTCAACTGTACCTGCAGCCTGCCTCTCTCTCAGCCAACTGTAGCTGCAACCTGCCCCTCTCTCTCTCAGTCAACTGTAGCTGCAACCTGCCTCTCTCAGTCAACTGTAGCTGCAGCCGGCCTCTCTCTCAGTCAACTGTAGCTGCAACCTGCCTCTGTCTCAGTCAACTGTAGCTGCAACCTGCCTCTCTCAGTCAACTGTACCTGCAGCCTGCCTCTCTCTCAGCCAACTGTAGCTGCAACCTGCCCCTCTCTCTCTCAGTCAACTGTAGCTGCAACCTGCCTCTCTGAGTCAACTGTAGCTGCAGCCGGCCTCTCTCTCAGTCAACTGTAGCTGCAGACTGCATCTCTCTCTCAGTCAAGTGTAGCTGCAACCTGCTTCTCTCTCAGTCAACTGTAGCTGCAACCTGCCTTCTCTCAGTTAATTGTAGCTACAACCTGCCTCTCTCTCTCAGTCAACTGTAGCTGCAGCCTGCCTCTCTCTCTCAGTCAACTGTAGCTCCAACCTGCCTCTCTCTCCCTCAACTGTAGCTGCAACCTGCATCTCTCAGTCAACTGTAGCTAAAACCTGCCTCTCTCTCTCAGTCAACTGTAGCTATGACCTGCCTCTCTCTCAGTCAACTGTAGCTGCAGACTGCCTCTCTCTCTCAGTCAAGTGTAGCTGCAACCTGCTTCTCTCTCAGTCAACTGTAGCTCCAACCTGCGTCTCTCTCTCTCAACTGTAGCTACAACCTGCCTCTCTCTCAGTCAACTGTAGCTGCAACCTGCCTCTCTCAGTCAACTGTAGCTGCAACCTGCCTCTATCTCTCAGTCAACTGTAGCTACAACCTGCCTCTCTCTCAGTCAACTGTAGCTGCAGACTGCCTCTTTCTCTCAGTCAACTGTAGCTGCAACCTGCCTCTCTCTCTCAGTCAACTGTAGCTGCAACCTGCCTCTCTCTCTCAGTCAACTGTAGCTGCAACCTGCCTCTCTCTCAGTCAACTCTAGCTGTAACCTGCTTCTCTCTCTCATCATATGTAGCTGCAACATGCCTCTCTTTCAGTAAACTGTAGCTGCAACCTGCATCTCTCTCAGTCAACTGTAGCTGCAACCTGCCTCTCTCTCTCAGTCAACTGTAGCTGCAACCTGCCTCTCTCTCTCAGTCAACTGTAGCTGCAACCTGCCTCTCTCTCAGTCAACTGTAGCTGCAACCTGCCTCTCTCTCAGTCAACTGTAGCTGCATCCTGCCTCTCTCAGTCAACTGTAGCTGCAGACTGCCTCTCTCTCTCAGTCAAGTGTAGCTGCAACCTGCTTCTCTCTCAGTCAACTGTAGCTCCAACCTGCGTCTCTCTCTCTCAACTGTAGCTACAACCTGCCTCTCTCTCTCAGTCAACTGTAGCTCCAACCTGCCTCTCTCTCAGTCAACTGTTGCTGCAACCTGCCTCTAACTCTCAGTCAACTGTAGCTGCAACCTGCCTCTCTCTCTCAGTCAACTGTAGCTGCAACCTGCCTCTCTCTCTCAGTCAACTGTAGCTCCAACCTGCCTCTCTCTCAGTCAACTGTTGCTGCAATCTGCCTCTAACTCTCAGTCAACTGTAGCTGCAACCTGCCTCTCTCTCTCAGTCAACTGTAGCTGCAACCTGCATCTCTCTCTCAGTCAACTGTAGCTGTAGACTGCCTCTCTCTCTCAGTCACCTGTAGCTGCAACCTGCCTCTCTCTCTCTGTCAACTGTAGCTACAACCTGCCTCTCTCTCAGTCAACTGTAGCTGCAACCTGCCTCTCTCTCAGTCAACTGTAGCTGCAACCTGCCTCACTCAGTCAACTGTAGCGGTAACCTGCCTCTCTCTCAGTCAACTTTTTCTGCAATCTGCCTCTCTCTAAGTCAACTGTAGCAGCAACCTGCCTCTCTCTCTCTGTCAACTGTAGCTGCAACCTGCCTCTCTCTCAGTCAACTGTATCTGCAACCTGCCTCTCTCTCAGTCAACTGTAGCTGCAACCTGCCTCTCTTTCAGTAAACTGTAGCTGCAACCTGCCCCTCTCTCTCTCAGTCAACTGTAGCTGCAACCTGCCTCTCTCAGTCAACTGTAGCTGCAGCCGGCCTCTCTCTCAGTCAACTGTAGCTGCAACCTGCCTCTGTCTCAGTCAACTGTAGCTGCAACCTGCCTCTCTCAGTCAACTGTACCTGCAGCCTGCCTCTCTCTCAGCCAACTGTAGCTGCAACCTGCCCCTCTCTCTCTCAGTCAACTGTAGCTGCAACCTGCCTCTCTGAGTCAACTGTAGCTGCAGCCGGCCTCTCTCTCAGTCAACTGTAGCTGCAGACTGCATCTCTCTCTCAGTCAAGTGTAGCTGCAACCTGCTTCTCTCTCAGTCAACTGTAGCTGCAACCTGCCTTCTCTCAGTTAATTGTAGCTACAACCTGCCTCTCTCTCTCAGTCAACTGTAGCTGCAGCCTGCCTCTCTCTCTCAGTCAACTGTAGCTCCAACCTGCCTCTCTCTCCCTCAACTGTAGCTGCAACCTGCATCTCTCAGTCAACTGTAGCTAAAACCTGCCTCTCTCTCTCAGTCAACTGTAGCTATGACCTGCCTCTCTCTCAGTCAACTGTAGCTGCAGACTGCCTCTCTCTCTCAGTCAAGTGTAGCTGCAACCTGCTTCTCTCTCAGTCAACTGTAGCTCCAACCTGCCTCAGTCAACTGTAGCTACAACCTGCCTCTCTCAGTCAACTGTAGCTACAACCTGCCTCTCTCAGTCAACTATAGCTGCAACCTGCCTCTCTCTCATCCAACTGTAGCTACAACCTGCCTCTCTCTCAGTCAACTGTAGCTGCAGCCTGCCTCTCTCTCTCAGTCAACTGTAGCTGAAACCTGCCTCTTTCTCTCAGTCAACTGTAGCTGCAACCTGCCTCTCTCTCAGTCAACTGTAGCTACATCCTGCCTCTCTCTCTCAGTCAACGGTAGCTACAACCTGCCTCTCTCTCTTAGTCAACTGTAGCTACAACCTGCCTCTCTCTCAGTCAACTGTAGCTGCAACCTGCCTCTCTCAGTCAACTGTAGCTGCAACCTGCCTCTATCTCTCAGTCAACTGTAGCTACAACCTGCCTCTCTCTCAGTCAACTGTAGCTGCAGACTGCCTCTTTCTCTCAGTCAACTGTAGCTGCAACCTGCCTCTCTCTCTCAGTCAACTGTAGCTGCAACCTGCCTCTCTCTCTCAGTCAACTGTAGCTGCAACCTGCCTCTCTCTCAGTCAACTCTAGCTGTAACCTGCTTCTCTCTCTCATCATATGTAGCTGCAACATGCCTCTCTTTCAGTAAACTGTAGCTGCAACCTGCCTCTCTCTCAGTCAACTGTAGCTGCAACCTGCCTCTCTCTCTCAGTCAACTGTAGCTGCAACCTGCCTCTCTCTCTCAGTCAACTGTAGCTGCAACCTGCCTCTCTCTCTCAGTCAACTGTAGCAGCAACCTGCCTCTCTCTCAGTCAACTGTAG
The DNA here is from genome assembly GCF_057628025.1 of Oncorhynchus mykiss. NCBI lineage: Eukaryota > Metazoa > Chordata > Actinopteri > Salmoniformes > Salmonidae > Oncorhynchus > Oncorhynchus mykiss. Next base: position 8,609,914 of record NC_143028.1, read on the forward strand.
CTGCAACCTGCCTCTCTCTCAGTCAACTGTAGCTGCAACCTGCCTCTCTCTCAGTCAACTGTAGCTGCATCCTGCCTCTCTCAGTCAACTGTAGCTGCAGACTGCCTCTCTCTCTCAGTCAAGTGTAGCTGCAACCTGCTTCTCTCTCAGTCAACTGTAGCTCCAACCTGCGTCTCTCTCTCTCAACTGTAGCTACAACCTGCCTCTCTCTCAGTCAACTGTAGCTGCAACCTGCCTCTCTCAGTCAACTGTAGCTGCAACCTGCCTCTATCTCTCAGTCAACTGTAGCTACAACCTGCCTCTCTCTCAGTCAACTGTAGCTGCAGACTGCCTCTTTCTCTCAGTCAACTGTAGCTGCAACCTGCCTCTCTCTCTCAGTCAACTGTAGTTGCAACCTGCCTCTCTCTCTCAGTCAACTGTAGCTGCAACCTGCCTCTCTCTCAGTCAACTCTAGCTGTAACCTGCTTCTCTCTCTCATCATATGTAGCTGCAACATGCCTCTCTTTCAGTAAACTGTAGCTGCAACCTGCCTCTCTCTCAGTCAACTGTAGCTGCAACCTGCCTCTCTCTCTCAGTCAACTGTAGCTGCAACCTGCCTCTCTCTCTCAGTCAACTGTAGCTGCAACCTGCTTCTCTCTCAGTCAACTGTAGCTCCAACCTGCGTCTCTCTCTCTCAACTGTAGCTACAACCTGCCTCTCTCTCTCAGTCAACTGTAGCTGCAACCTGCCTCTCTCTCTCAGTCAACTGTAGCTGCAACCTGCCTCTCTCTCAGTCAACTGTAGCTGCAACCTGCCTCTCTCTCAGTCAACTGTAGCTGCAACATGCCTCTCTCTCAGTCACCTGTAGCGGCAACCTGCCTCTCTCTCAGTCAACTGTAGCTGCAACCTGCCTCTCTCAGTCAACTGTACCTGCAGCCTGCCTCTCTCTCAGCCAACTGTAGCTACAACCTGCCTCTCTCGCTGTCAACTGTAGCTACAACCTGCCTCTCTCAGTCAACTGTAGCTGCAACCTGCCTCTCTCAGTCAACTGTACCTGCAGCCTGCCTCTCTCTCAGTCAACTGTACCTGCAGCCTGCCTCTCTCTCAGCCAACTGTAGCTACAACCTGCCTCTCTCGCTGTCAACTGTAGCTACAACCTGCCTCTCTCTCAGCCAACTTTACCTACCATCTGCCTCTCTCGCTGTCAACTGTACCTGCAACCTGCCTCTCTCTCTCAGTCAACTGTAGCTACAACCTGCCCCTCTCTCACAGTCAACTGTAGCTACAACCTGCCTCTCTCAGTCACCTGTAGCTACAACCTACTTCTCTCTCTCAGTCAACTGTAGCTGCAGACTGCCTCTCTCTCTCAGTCACCTGTAGCTACAACCTGCCTCTCTCTCAGTCACCTGTAGCTACAACCTGCCTCAGTCAACTGTAGCTACAACCTGCATCTCTCAGTCAACTGTAGCTACAACCTGCCTCTCTCTCTCAGTCACCTGTAGCTACAACCTGCTTCTCTCTCAGTCAACTGTAGCTACAACCTGCTTCTCTCTCTCAGTCACCTGTAGCTACAACCTGCCTCTCTCTCTCAGTCAACTGTAGCTACAACCTGCCTCTCTCTCTCAGTCAACTGTAGCTGCAACCTGCCTCTCTCTCAGTCAACTGTAGCTGCAACCTGCCTCTCTCTCTCAGTCAACTGTAGCTACAACCTTCCTCTCTCTCTCAGTCAACTGTAGCTACAACCTGCCTCTCTCTCTCAGTCAACTGTAGCTGCAACCTGCCTGTCTCTCAGTCAACTGTAGCTGCAACCTGCCTCTCTCTCTCAGTCAACTGTAGCTGCAACCTGCCTCTCTCTCAGTCAACTGTAGCTGCACACTGCCTCTCTCTCTCAGTCAACTGTAGCTACAACCTTCCTCTCTCTCTCAGTCAACTGTAGCTACAACCTGCCTCTCTCTCTCAGTCAACTGTAGCTGCAACCTGCCTCTCTCTCAGTCAACTGTAGCTAAAACCTGCCTCTCTCTCTCAGTCAACTGTAGCTATGACCTGCCTCTCTCTCAGTCAACTGTAGCTGCAGACTGCCTCTCTCTCTCAGTCAAGTGTAGCTGCAACCTGCTTCTCTCTCAGTCAACTGTAGCTCCAACCTGCGTCTCTCTCTCTCAACTGTAGCTACAACCTGCCTCTCTCTCAGTCAACTGTAGCTGCAACCTGCCTCTCTCAGTCAACTGTAGCTGCAACCTGCCTCTATCTCTCAGTCAACTGTAGCTACAACCTGCCTCTCTCTCAGTCAACTGTAGCTGCAGACTGCCTCTTTCTCTCAGTCAACTGTAGCTGCAACCTGCCTCTCTCTCTCAGTCAACTGTAGCTGCAACCTGCCTCTCTCTCTCAGTCAACTGTAGCTGCAACCTGCCTCTCTCTCAGTCAACTCTAGCTGTAACCTGCTTCTCTCTCTCATCATATGTAGCTGCAACATGCCTCTCTTTCAGTAAACTGTAGCTGCAACCTGCATCTCTCTCAGTCAACTGTAGCTGCAACCTGCCTCTCTCTCTCAGTCAACTGTAGCTGCAACCTGCCTCTCTCTCTCAGTCAACTGTAGCTGCAACCTGCCTCTCTCTCTCAGTCAACTGTAGCAGCAACCTGCCTCTCTCTCAGTCAACTGTAGCTGCAACCTGCCTCTCTCTCAGTCAACTGTAGCTGCAACCTGCCTCTCTCTCAGTCAACTGTAGCTGCATCCTGCCTCTCTCAGTCAACTGTAGCTGCAGACTGCCTCTCTCTCTCAGTCAAGTGTAGCTGCAACCTGCTTCTCTCTCAGTCAACTGTAGCTCCAACCTGCGTCTCTCTCTCTCAACTGTAGCTACAACCTGCCTCTCTCTCTCAGTCAACTGTAGCTCCAACCTGCCTCTCTCTCAGTCAACTGTTGCTGCAACCTGCCTCTAACTCTCAGTCAACTGTAGCTGCAACCTGCCTCTCTCTCTCAGTCAACTGTAGCTGCAACCTGCCTCTCTCTCTCAGTCAACTGTAGCTCCAACCTGCCTCTCTCTCAGTCAACTGTTGCTGCAATCTGCCTCTAACTCTCAGTCAACTGTAGCTGCAACCTGCCTCTCTCTCTCAGTCAACTGTAGCTGCAACCTGCATCTCTCTCTCAGTCAACTGTAGCTGTAGACTGCCTCTCTCTCTCAGTCACCTGTAGCTGCAACCTGCCTCTCTCTCTCTGTCAACTGTAGCTACAACCTGCCTCTCTCTCAGTCAACTGTAGCTGCAACCTGCCTCTCTCTCAGTCAACTGTAGCTGCAACCTGCCTCACTCAGTCAACTGTAGCGGTAACCTGCCTCTCTCTCAGTCAACTTTTTCTGCAATCTGCCTCTCTCTAAGTCAACTGTAGCAGCAACCTGCCTCTCTCTCTCTGTCAACTGTAGCTGCAACCTGCCTCTCTCTCAGTCAACTGTATCTGCAACCTGCCTCTCTCTCAGTCAACTGTAGCTGCAACCTGCCTCTCTTTCAGTAAACTGTAGCTGCAACCTGCCCCTCTCTCTCTCAGTCAACTGTAGCTGCAACCTGCCTCTCTCAGTCAACTGTAGCTGCAGCCGGCCTCTCTCTCAGTCAACTGTAGCTGCAACCTGCCTCTGTCTCAGTCAACTGTAGCTGCAACCTGCCTCTCTCAGTCAACTGTACCTGCAGCCTGCCTCTCTCTCAGCCAACTGTAGCTGCAACCTGCCCCTCTCTCTCTCAGTCAACTGTAGCTGCAACCTGCCTCTCTGAGTCAACTGTAGCTGCAGCCGGCCTCTCTCTCAGTCAACTGTAGCTGCAGACTGCATCTCTCTCTCAGTCAAGTGTAGCTGCAACCTGCTTCTCTCTCAGTCAACTGTAGCTGCAACCTGCCTTCTCTCAGTTAATTGTAGCTACAACCTGCCTCTCTCTCTCAGTCAACTGTAGCTGCAGCCTGCCTCTCTCTCTCAGTCAACTGTAGCTCCAACCTGCCTCTCTCTCCCTCAACTGTAGCTGCAACCTGCATCTCTCAGTCAACTGTAGCTAAAACCTGCCTCTCTCTCTCAGTCAACTGTAGCTATGACCTGCCTCTCTCTCAGTCAACTGTAGCTGCAGACTGCCTCTCTCTCTCAGTCAAGTGTAGCTGCAACCTGCTTCTCTCTCAGTCAACTGTAGCTCCAACCTGCCTCAGTCAACTGTAGCTACAACCTGCCTCTCTCAGTCAACTGTAGCTACAACCTGCCTCTCTCAGTCAACTATAGCTGCAACCTGCCTCTCTCTCATCCAACTGTAGCTACAACCTGCCTCTCTCTCAGTCAACTGTAGCTGCAGCCTGCCTCTCTCTCTCAGTCAACTGTAGCTGAAACCTGCCTCTTTCTCTCAGTCAACTGTAGCTGCAACCTGCCTCTCTCTCAGTCAACTGTAGCTACATCCTGCCTCTCTCTCTCAGTCAACGGTAGCTACAACCTGCCTCTCTCTCTTAGTCAACTGTAGCTACAACCTGCCTCTCTCTCAGTCAACTGTAGCTGCAACCTGCCTCTCTCAGTCAACTGTAGCTGCAACCTGCCTCTATCTCTCAGTCAACTGTAGCTACAACCTGCCTCTCTCTCAGTCAACTGTAGCTGCAGACTGCCTCTTTCTCTCAGTCAACTGTAGCTGCAACCTGCCTCTCTCTCTCAGTCAACTGTAGCTGCAACCTGCCTCTCTCTCTCAGTCAACTGTAGCTGCAACCTGCCTCTCTCTCAGTCAACTCTAGCTGTAACCTGCTTCTCTCTCTCATCATATGTAGCTGCAACATGCCTCTCTTTCAGTAAACTGTAGCTGCAACCTGCCTCTCTCTCAGTCAACTGTAGCTGCAACCTGCCTCTCTCTCTCAGTCAACTGTAGCTGCAACCTGCCTCTCTCTCTCAGTCAACTGTAGCTGCAACCTGCCTCTCTCTCTCAGTCAACTGTAGCAGCAACCTGCCTCTCTCTCAGTCAACTGTAGCTGCAACCTGCCTCTCTCTCAGTCAACTGTAGCTGCAACCTGCCTCTCTCTCAGTCAACTGTAGCTGCATCCTGCCTCTCTCAGTCAACTGTAGCTGCAGACTGCCTCTCTCTCTCAGTCAAGTGTAGCTGCAACCTGCTTCTCTCTCAGTCAACTGTAGCTCCAACCTGCGTCTCTCTCTCTCAACTGTAGCTACAACCTGCCTCTCTCTCAGTCAACTGTAGCTGCAACCTGCCTCTCTCAGTCAACTGTAGCTGCAACCTGCCTCTATCTCTCAGTCAACTGTAGCTACAACCTGCCTCTCTCTCAGTCAACTGTAGCTGCAGACTGCCTCTTTCTCTCAGTCAACTGTAGCTGCAACCTGCCTCTCTCTCTCAGTCAACTGTAGTTGCAACCTGCCTCTCTCTCTCAGTCAACTGTAGCTGCAACCTGCCTCTCTCTCAGTCAACTCTAGCTGTAACCTGCTTCTCTCTCTCATCATATGTAGCTGCAACATGCCTCTCTTTCAGTAAACTGTAGCTGCAACCTGCCTCTCTCTCAGTCAACTGTAGCTGCAACCTGCCTCTCTCTCTCAGTCAACTGTAGCTGCAACCTGCCTCTCTCTCTCAGTCAACTGTAGCTGCAACCTGCTTCTCTCTCAGTCAACTGTAGCTCCAACCTGCGTCTCTCTCTCTCAACTGTAGCTACAACCTGCCTCTCTCTCTCAGTCAACTGTAGCTGCAACCTGCCTCTCTCTCTCAGTCAACTGTAGCTGCAACCTGCCTCTCTCTCAGTCAACTGTAGCTGCAACCTGCCTCTCTCTCAGTCAACTGTAGCTGCAACATGCCTCTCTCTCAGTCACCTGTAGCGGCAACCTGCCTCTCTCTCAGTCAACTGTAGCTGCAACCTGCCTCTCTCAGTCAACTGTACCTGCAGCCTGCCTCTCTCTCAGCCAACTGTAGCTACAACCTGCCTCTCTCGCTGTCAACTGTAGCTACAACCTGCCTCTCTCAGTCAACTGTAGCTGCAACCTGCCTCTCTCAGTCAACTGTACCTGCAGCCTGCCTCTCTCTCAGTCAACTGTACCTGCAGCCTGCCTCTCTCTCAGCCAACTGTAGCTACAACCTGCCTCTCTCGCTGTCAACTGTAGCTACAACCTGCCTCTCTCTCAGCCAACTTTACCTACCATCTGCCTCTCTCGCTGTCAACTGTACCTGCAACCTGCCTCTCTCTCTCAGTCAACTGTAGCTACAACCTGCCCCTCTCTCACAGTCAACTGTAGCTACAACCTGCCTCTCTCAGTCACCTGTAGCTACAACCTACTTCTCTCTCTCAGTCAACTGTAGCTGCAGACTGCCTCTCTCTCTCAGTCACCTGTAGCTACAACCTGCCTCTCTCTCAGTCACCTGTAGCTACAACCTGCCTCAGTCAACTGTAGCTACAACCTGCATCTCTCAGTCAACTGTAGCTACAACCTGCCTCTCTCTCTCAGTCACCTGTAGCTACAACCTGCTTCTCTCTCAGTCAACTGTAGCTACAACCTGCTTCTCTCTCTCAGTCACCTGTAGCTACAACCTGCCTCTCTCTCTCAGTCAACTGTAGCTACAACCTGCCTCTCTCTCTCAGTCAACTGTAGCTGCAACCTGCCTCTCTCTCAGTCAACTGTAGCTGCAACCTGCCTCTCTCTCTCAGTCAACTGTAGCTACAACCTTCCTCTCTCTCTCAGTCAACTGTAGCTACAACCTGCCTCTCTCTCTCAGTCAACTGTAGCTGCAACCTGCCTGTCTCTCAGTCAACTGTAGCTGCAACCTGCCTCTCTCTCTCAGTCAACTGTAGCTGCAACCTGCCTCTCTCTCAGTCAACTGTAGCTGCACACTGCCTCTCTCTCTCAGTCAACTGTAGCTACAACCTTCCTCTCTCTCTCAGTCAACTGTAGCTACAACCTGCCTCTCTCTCTCAGTCAACTGTAGCTGCAACCTGCCTCTCTCTCAGTCAACTGTAGCTGCAACCTGCCTCTCTCTCAGTCAACTGTAGCTGCAACCTGCCTCTCTCTCAGTCAACTGTAGCTGCATCCTGCCTCTCTCAGTCAACTGTAGCTGCAGACTGCCTCTCTCTCTCAGTCAAGTGTAGCTGCAACCTGCTTCTCTCTCAGTCAACTGTAGCTCCAACCTGCGTCTCTCTCTCAGTCAACTGTAGCTGCAACCTGCCTCTCTCTCTCAGTCAACTGTAGCTGCAACCTGCCTCTCTCTCAGTCAACTGTAGCTGCAACCTGCCTCTCTCTCAGTCAACTGTAGCTGCAACATGCCTCTCTCTCAGTCACCTGTAGCGGCAACCTGCCTCTCTCTCAGTCAACTGTAGCTGCAACCTGCCTCTCTCAGTCAACTGTACCTGCAGCCTGCCTCTCTCTCAGCCAACTGTAGCTACAACCTGACTCTCTCGCTGTCAACTGTAGCTACAACCTGCCTCTCTCAGTCAACTGTAGCTGCAACCTGCCTCTCTCAGTCAACTGTACCTGCAGCCTGCCTCTCTCTCAGTCAACTGTACCTGCAGCCTGCCTCTCTCTCAGCCAACTGTAGCTACAACCTGCCTCTCTCGCTGTCAACTGTACCTGCAACCTGCCTCTCTCTCTCAGTCAACTGTAGCTACAACCTGCCCCTCTCTCACAGTCAACTGTAGCTACAACCTGCCTCTCTCAGTCACCTGTAGCTACAACCTACTTCTCTCTCTCAGTCAACTGTAGCTGCAGACTGCCTCTCTCTCTCAGTCACCTGTAGCTACAACCTGCCTCTCTCTCAGTCACCTGTAGCTACAACCTGCCTCAGTCAACTGTAGCTACAACCTGCATCTCTCAGTCAACTGTAGCTACAACCTGCCTCTCTCTCTCAGTCACCTGTAGCTACAACCTGCTTCTCTCTCAGTCACCTGTAGCTACAACCTGCCTCTCTCTCTCAGTCAACTGTAGCTACAACCTGCCTCTCTCTCTCAGTCAACTGTAGCTACAACCTGCCCCTCTCTCACAGTCAACTGTAGCTACAACCTGCCTGTCTCAGTCACCTGTAGCTACAACCTACTTCTCTCTCTCAGTCAACTGTAGCTGCAGACTGCCTCTCTCTCTCAGTCACCTGTAGCTACAACCTGTCTCTCTCTCAGTCACCTGTAGCTACAACCTGCCTCAGTCAACTGTAGCTACAACCTGCATCTCTCAGTCAACTGTAGCTACAACCTGCCTCTCTCTCTCAGTCACCTGTAGCTACAACCTGCTTCTCTCTCAGTCAACTGTAGCTACAACCTGCTTCTCTCTCTCAGTCACCTGTAGCTACAACCTGCCTCTCTCTCTCAGTCAACTGTAGCTACAACCTGCCTCTCTCTCTCAGTCAACTGTAGCTGCAACCTGCCTCTCTCTCAGTCAACTGTAGCTGCAACCTGCCTCTCTCTCTCAGTCAACTGTAGCTACAACCTTCCTCTCTCTCTCAGTCAACTGTAGCTACAACCTGCCTCTCTCTCTCAGTCAACTGTAGCTGCAACCTGCCTGTCTCTCAGTCAACTGTAGCTGCAACCTGCCTCTCTCTCTCAGTCAACTGTAGCTGCAACCTGCCTCTCTCTCAGTCAACTGTAGCTGCACACTGCCTCTCTCTCTCAGTCAACTGTAGCTACAACCTGCCTCTCTCTCAGTCAACTGTAGCTACAACCTGCTTCTCTCTCAGTCAACTGTAGCTACAACCTGCTTCTCTCTCAGTCAACTGTAGCTACAACCTGCTTCTCTCTCTCAGTCACCTGTAGCTACAACCTGCCTCTCTCTCTCAGTCAACTGTAGCTACAACCTGCCTCTCTCTCTCAGTCAACTGTAGCTGCAACCTGCCTCTCTCTCAGTCAACTGTAGCTGCAACCTGCCTCTCTCTCTCAGTCAACTGTAGCTACAACCTTCCTCTCTCTCTCAGTCAACTGTAGCTACAACCTGCCTCTCTCTCTCAGTCAACTGTAGCTGCAACCTGCCTCTCTCTCTCAGTCAACTGTAGCTGTAGCCTGCCTCTCTCTCTCAGTCAACTGTAGCTGCAACCTGCCTCTCTCTCTCAGTCAACTGTAGCTGCAACCTGCCTCTCTCTCAGTCAACTGTAGCTGCAACCTGCCTCTCTCTCTCAGTCAACTGTAGCTACAACCTGCCTCTCTCTCAGTCAACTGTAGCTGCAACCTGCCTCACTCAGTCAACTGTAGCGGTAACCTGCCTCTCTCTCAGTCAACTGTAGCTGCAACCTGCCTCTCTCTCAGTCAACTGTAGCTGCAACCTGCCTCACTCAGTCAACTGTAGCGGTAACCTGCCTCTCTCTCAGTCAACTGTAGCTACAACCTGCCCCTCTCTCACAGTCAATTGTAGCTGCAACATGCCTCTCTCAGTCAACTGTAGCTACAACCTGCATCTCTCTCAGTCAACTGTAGTTGCAGACTGCCTCTCTCTCTCAGTCAACTGAAGCTGCTCCCTGCCTCTCTCTCAGTCAACTGTAGCCACAACCTGCTTCTCTCTCTGTCAATTGTAGCAGCAACCTGCCTCTCTCTCTCCGTCAACTGTAGCTACAACCTGCCTCTCTCTCTCAGTCAACTGTAGCTGCAGACTGCCTCTCTCTCTCAGTCAACTGTAGCTGCAACATGCCTCTCTCAGTCAACTGTATCTGCAACCTGCCTCTCTCTCTCTGTCAACTGTAGCTCCAACCTGCCTCTCTCTCAGTCAACTGTTGCTGCAACCTGCCTCTATCACTCAGTCAACTGTAGTTGCAACCTGCCTCTCTCTCAGTCAACTGTAGCTGCAACCTGCCTCTCTCTCTCAGTCAACTATAGCTGCAACCTGCCTCTCTCTCTCAGTCAACTGTAGCTGCAACCTGCCTCTCTCTCTCAGTCAACTGTAGCTGCAGACTGCCTCACTCTCTCAGTCACCTGTAGCGGCAACCTGCCTCTCTCTCTCTCAGTCAACTGTAGCTGCAACCTGCCTCTCTCTCAGTCAACTGTAGCTGCAACCTGCCTCACTCAGTCAACTGTAGCGGTAACCTGCCTCTCTCTCAGTCAACTTTATCTGCAATCTGCCTCTCTCTCAGTCAACTGTAGCTGCAACCTGCCCCTCTCGCTCTCAGTCAACTGTAGCTGCAACCTGCCTCTCTCAGTCAACTGTAGCTGCAGCCGGCCTCTCTCTCAGTCAACTGTACCTGCAACCTGCCTCTCTCTCAGTCAACTGTAGCTGCAACCTGCCTCTCTCAGTCAACTGTACCTGCAGCCTGCCTCTCTCTCAGCCAACTGTAGCTGCAACCTGCCCCTCTCTCTCTCATTCAACTGCAGCTGCAACCTGCCTCTCTCAGTCAACTGTAGCTGCAGCCGGCCTCTCTCTCAGTCAACTGTACCTGCAGCCTGCCTCTCTCTCAGCCAACTGTACCTGCAACCTGCCCCTCTCTCTCTCATTTAACTGCAGCTGCATCCTGCCTCTCTCAGTCAACTGTAGCTGCAGACTGCCTCTCTCTCTCAGTCAAGTGTAGCTGCAACCTGCTTCTCTCTCAGTCAACTGTAGCTCCAACCTGCGTCTCTCTCTCTCAACTGTAGCTGCAACCTGCCTCTCTCTCTCAGTCAACTGTAGCTGTGACCTGCCTCTCTCTCTCAGTCAACTGTAGCTGCAACCTGCCTCTCTCTCTCAGTCAACTGTAGCAGCAAACTGCCTCTCTCTCAGTCAACTGTATCTGCAACCTGCCTCTCTCTCAGTCAACTGTAGCTGCAACCTGCCTCTCTTTCAGTAAACTGTAGCTGCAACCTGCCTCTCTCAGTCAACTGTACCTGCTGCCTGCCTCTCTCTCAGCCAACTCTAGCTGCAACCTGCCTTCTCTCTCTCAGTCAACTGTAGCTGCAACCTGCCTCTCTCAGTCAACTGTAGCTGCAGCTGGCCTCTCTCTCAGTCAACTGTAGCTGCAACCTGCCTCTCTCTCAGTCAACTGTAGCTGCAACCTGCCTCTCTCAGTCAACTGTACCTGCAGCCTGCCTCTCTCTCAGCCAACTGTAGCTGCAACCTGCCCCTCTCTCTCTCAGTCAACTGTAGCTGCAACCTGCCTCTCTCAGTCAGCTGTAGCTGCAGCCGGCCTCTCTCTCAGTCAACTGTAGCTGCAGACTGCCTCTCTCTCTCAGTCAACTTTAGCTGCAACCTGCCTCTCTCTCAGTCAACTGTAGCTCCAACCTGCCTCTCTCTCTCTCAACTGTAGCTGCAACCTGCCTCTCTCAGTCAACTGTAGCTGCAACCTGCCTCTCTCTCTCAGTCAACTGTAGCTACAACCTGCCTCAGTCAACTGTAGCTACAACCTGCCTCTCTTTCAGTAAACTGTAGCTGCAACCTGCCTCTCTCGCTGTCAACTGCAGCTGCAACCTGCCTCTCTCTCTCAGTCAACTATAGCTGCAACCTGCCTCTCTCTCTCAGTCAACTGTAGCTGCAACCTGCCCCTCTCTCAGTCAACTGTAGCAGCAACCTGCCTCTCTCTCTCAGTCAACTGTAGCTGCAACATGCCTCTCTCTCTCAGTCAACTGTAGCTGCAACCTGCCCCTCTCTCAGTCAACTGTAGCTGCAACCTGCCTCTCTTTCAGTAAACTGTAGCTGCAACCTACCTCTCTCGCTGTCAACTGTAGCTGCAACCTGCCTCTCTCTCTCAGTCAACTGTAGCTGCAACCTGCCTCTCTCTCTCAGTCAACTGTAGCTGCAACCTGCCTCTCTCAGTCAACTGTAGCTGCCGCCTGCCTCTCTCTCAGCCAACTGTAGCTGCAACCTGCCTCTCTCTATCACTCAACTGTAGCTGCAACCCTTCTCTCTCTCAGTCAATTGTAGCTGCAGCCTGCCTCTCTCAGTCAATTGTAGCTGCAGCCTGCCTCTCTCAGTCAACTGTAGCTGCTGCCAGACTCTCTCTCAGTTAATTGTAGCTGCAACCCTTCTCTCTCTCAGTCAATTGTAGCTGCAGCCTGCCTCTCTCAGTCAATTGTAGCTGCAGCCTGCCTCTCTCAGTCAACTGTAGCTGCTGCCAGACTCTCTCTCAGTTAATTGTAGCTGCAACCTGCCCCTCTCTCAGTCAACTGTAGCTGCAACCTGCCTCTCTCTCTCAGTCAACTGTAGCTGCAACCTGCCTCTCTCTCTCAGTAAACTGTAGCTGCAACCTGCCCCTCTCTCAGTCAACTGTAGCTGCAACCTGCCTCTCTCTCAGTCAACTGTAGCTGCAGCCTGCCTCTCTCTCTCAGTCAACTGTAGCTGCAACCTGCCTCTCTCTCTCAGTCAACTGTAGCTACGACCTGCCTCTCTCTCAGTCAACTGTAGCAGCAAACTGCCTCTCTCTCTGTCAACTGTAGCTGCAACCTGCCTCTCTCTCTCAGTCAACTGTAGCTACAACCTGCCTCTCTCTCAGTCAACTGTAGCTGCAGCCTGCCACTCTCTCTCAGTCAACTGTAGCTGCAACCTGCCTCTCTCTCAGTCAACTGTAGCTACAACCTGCCTCTCTCTCTCAGTCAACTGTAGCTGCAACCTGCCTCTCTCTCTCAGTCAACTGTAGCTGCAACCTGCCTCTCTCTCAGTCAACTGTAGCTGCAACCTGCCTCTCTCTCAGTCAACTGTAGCTACAACCTGCCTCTCTCTCAGTCAACTGTAGCTGCAGCCTGCCTCTCTCTCTCAGTCAACTGTAGCTGCAACCTGCCTCTCTCTCTCAGTCAACTGTAGCTGCAACCTGCCTCTCTCTCAGTCAACTGTAGCTACAACCTGCCTCTCTCTCTCAGTCAACTGTAGCTACAACCTGCCTCTCTCTCTCAGTCAACTGTAGCTGCAACCTGCCTCTCTCTCAGTCAACTGTAGCTGTAACCTGCCTCTCTCTCAGTCAACTGTAGCTGCAACCTGCCTCTCTCTCTCGATCAACTGTAGCTGCGGACTGCCTCTTTCTCAGTCAATTGTAGCTGCAGCCTGCCTCTCTCAGTCAATTGTAGCTGCAGCCTGCCTCTCTCAGTACACTGTAGCTGCTGCCAGACTCTCTCTCAGTTAATTGTAGCTACAACCTGCCTCTCTCTCAGTCAACTGTAGCTGCAGCCTGCCCCTCTCAGTCAACTGTAGCTGCTGCCGGACTCTCTCTCAGTTAATTGTAGCTGCAACCTGCCCCTCTCTCAGTCAACTGTAGCTGCAACCTGCCTCTCTCTCTCAGTCAACTGTAGCTGCAACCTGCCTCTCTCTCTCAGTCAACTGTAGCTGCAACCTGCCCCTCTCTCAGTCAACTGTAGCTGCAACCTGCCTCTCTCTCAGTCAACTGTAGCTGCAGCCTGCCTCTCTCTCTCAGTCAACAGTAGCTGCGACCTTCCTCTCTCTCTCTCAGTCAACTGTAGCTACGACCTGCCTCTCTCTCAGTCAACTGTAGCAGCAAACTGCCTCTCTCTCTGTCAACTGTAGCTGCAACCTGCCTCTCTCTCAGTCAACTGTAGCTACAACCTGCCTCTCTCTCAGTCTACTGTAGCTGCAACCTGCCTCTCTCTCTGTCAACTGTAGCTGCAACCTGCCTCTCTCTCAGTCAACTGTAGCTACAACCTGCCTCTCTCTCAGTCAACTGTAGCTACAACCTGCCTCTCTCCCAGTCAACTGTAGCTGCAGCCTGCCTCTCTCTCTCAGTCAACTGTAGCTGCAACCTGCCTCTCTCTCAGTCAACTGCAGCTACATCCTGCCTCTCTCTCTCAGGCAACTTTAGCTGCAACCTGCCTCTCTCAGTCAGCTGTAGCCGCAACCTGCCTCTCTCTCAGTCAACTGTAGCTACAACCTGCCTCTCTCTCAGTCAACTGTAGCTACAACCTGCCTCTCTCTCTGTCAACTGTAGCCGCAACCTGCCTCTCTCTCAGTCAAGTGTAGCTGCAACCTGCTTCTCTCTCAGTCAACTGTAGCTGCAACCTGCTTCTCTCTCTCAGTCAACTGTAGTTACAACCTGCCTCTCTCTCTCAGTCAACTGTAGTTACAACCTGCCTCTCTGGCTGCGTTTAGACAGGGAGCCCAATTCAGATTTTTTTTTTTTTGTCTATTGACCAATCACATTAGATCTTTTCACATCAGATCTTTTTCAGAGCTGATCTGATTGGTCTAAATACTAATTAGTGAAAAATAATATCAGAATTGGGCTGCCTGTCTAAACGCAGCCTCTCTCTCAGTCAACTGCCTACCACTCTTGCCCACTCATATCCTGGATTACAATGACATAGCATGGCAGAGGGCACCAACATTGTAATGAAATAAACTAGAGATCAGAGTTCCTCTTGCAAAAGGCCTTGCATTAGGAAGACAAAGCAACTTGCTAAGCACTCATTGAAATAACATTATTTTTATACAAATTATGATATTATTTTTCAAAACACTTGTTTCTTTGTTAGTTATCCTTGGTTACATACATGAAGGTAGTTCACATTATATCATTTTTCTTCTTAAAATACATACCACGTTCCTCGTCCCTCATCCCTCCTCTTTATTTTCGAGCACAGGTAAATAATAAATGCAGCTATGCTCACCTCTTGCCAATTGGCCCCCATAGTACACGCTCACGATCTGGACTTGTCTCTCCATGATTAATGAATGATGTAATCATGGGCAAATTAAAAATGCAGCTCATTTCAGAGGGGGCTCTGATGTCATGTCATGTGATGCCCGTGGGTTCTAATTGGCATGAGAGAGAGAGAAAGACAGAGGGAGGGAGGAAGAGAGAGAGGTGAGTAGGCAGAGAGAGAGAGAGAGAGAGACAGAGAGAAAAAAAGAGAGAGAGACTAGCAACCGGAGCTTGTTAGCGAGGTCTTCAGGGCCGCTAGGTACTGAGCTGCTTCATTAGCCAGCGGATTGGACCCTTTGATATGTGACCTGCTGCTCTGGCCCCTGGGGCCCCTGGGAGAGGGGTGGGGGTGCCTAGGAGAGTGTGGGGGGGGTGGTGCTTTGAGTTGGAGCACAGCTGCCGACTTGGGGGCTGCTCCTCCACCCCCTCCCACCCCCTTCTGTCATTAGTGACACAGGACATCGCCATGTGGAACAAATTGGCCATCTCGTTCGTGTACTCCTCTCATCTCAGCCCCCTGATCAACTGCTGCTCATAAAGGGAGGAGGGAGTTATTATGGTGGTGATACAGCACATGGGTTCTCCCCTGATACAGCTAGTGAGTTGTAGATTCACTTTAGTTGACCTGTTATTTACTTCTTAATGACGAATAAAATACCTAGTAATTATTTGTATTTTACTTAGTATTTACTGGGATTCATTGGAACAATCACAACTACCTGTATGTACCATTTGAAGCCAGGTGGTTAGTTAATTCAACAGCAGAATGAACTGGAGTCGCAGTTCAGGGGGGAAGACAACAGATGCAACACCTATACACAGAGGTTCAGAGGGGAAGAGAACAGTCTCAACACCTACAAAGAGCTGCTTCCTGTTTGATTCTATAAGGTTTGTATAGAAGTAGCTGGGTTTGAGGCCCCTTCTCCATGTCAGACCCCTCTTCACCCCCCCCCCCCCCCCCAACCCCGCTATCAACACAACACACACCCAGCAGCTATGATTACAGCCCCAACCCTGTAGGCTACCAGTCACAAAACATTAACTTCAAAGTGGAACATCACCGTAAGTGAATCTTAAAGGAAGCTAATGCGGTAGAGAGAGAGAGAGAGAGAGAGAGACGTAAATGGGGAGGGAGATTAAGCCACGACTGCTTTCAGCGCCTCTGCACTCCAGATAATGTAGAGGGTAAGGTAATCACAGGGCTCTGTAGGCTGTGCAACACACACAGCCATGGAAAGACACATAAGCAAGCACACAGGCATGCACACAGGCATGCACACAGGCATGCAAACAGGCACACGCGCACACACACACACTTCATCTCTTCCACAGAAATGGTTGTGTCGGATGCAGCTAGGATGCTGAAGTGCACTTTGGCTCAATTTTTCCCCCCAAAGCCATGTTCCACTGAATCCTAAAGCCTTTGAACCCGCACCTCTTGAAACAGGCTCCTGTTAAATGAATGAATAATTCTGACAGGTGTGTAGTGAGTGAGGAGGTCATAGCCATATAGAAACAGAATAGCTAGAACTGACAGACAGACAGACAGACAGACAGACAGATCTAAAGATTTTTCACCATACACACAATATGATGGCGGCTCAACAGAATTTGGAAAGGAAAAGGTGCAATGCTCTCCTGCTATTAAAGAGCAACTGAACGCTCTGATACTGCAAGCGTTTCTCTGTTGCTCATCAAGTAAAACAAGATTTCAGTGTTGGGGGTGTGTTTCGATGTGGCAGTATCTGATGTTTGTCCCCCATGAGACACCATAGAAACAAAGCCTGTATTACTTCCTCAAAACAGGCAGAATGGATCTAACATAACTCAAGAAATCTGTAATTCATTTTGACGTTTTTGCTGACGAGGTTTTAGCTGACATTTTTACATCTAGCTAATGTGTTTGGTGCAGTATTCCTCAAGTTACGAAATAGTGGCGTGTTCTCTTATGTAAACAAGGTCAGCTGCGCTGCTGGGCAGGTTAGTCTCACTGTCTGCGTGTTCTGCGGTAGGATTGGATAGAGTGCAATCCCCGCAGCTGGGTATCCAATGTTAGTGGGCTATTTATTGAGCATTGTCGAACTCAAAACCCAACCCTCAAGTAAGTCATGACAAACCCCCCTAAAAAAACTCAGTTTTGGACCAGACTGACTTTATGAATAAAATGATCCTATTTCCACTTTGTAGTCAATTTCGTCACTAGAACAACTGTTACTGGCTCATATCGATGCCACATTGGCCGTTTTCTATCAGAGAAGTTGTTGATTGCCTTCAGTTGCGCTTTAAACACACACTGATTTAATTGAGAAAAGTTCAAATGTTTGACGTTTCAGCCACGACCTTCATCAGCACCAAGCTTTTTTAATGTTGCTTAAATGACACAATGATTTTTTGAATGGTCAGCGAGCGTTGTACTTTTCCCTTTCTAACGATGTCGAAGCGTTTGGGCTGCACCCCGACTCACGTCGGTTGAGCACCGTCCACTTCTTTCCAGGCTCAATAGAATTAGCCATTGTTGCATTTATAGAACAGCATTCTGAGAGATGATATAATGAGCTTGAAAACGTTGTAGTTAAATGGCACCTTCAATATGGTCCATTACAGTGAATGGGAATGTCCATTACATTTCTTCTGAACTGTGGGTTTGGTGGCAGGTATCCCTTTAAGTATGAACCCACAGATAAAAGACACCTGGCTTATTCCCACACCTTTAATTTACACTGCATGAAAATGTATAATGCCTCCTTAAAGGAAAGAGGTGCACAGACCATGGTGTTAGAAAATACATTATTTTACATTAGTTCTATACAGTCTAAAGAATCACCGTTTACAAAGATAGCCCCGTATGTTTAAATATTTTCCAAAAAGTCTTTGAAATTAGATTCCAGCATAGGAAATTCAATACAACATGGTATTGACATGAACTGAAAATGAATAGGAGACTGCTTCATTTGCTTCAACTCAATTATGCCCCAAGGACAATGATTATTTATTTATGTGTGTCTCACAATTACAGTATTGTAACAAGTCCACGGGGCAATTTCACAATGAGAAGGGTGAAAGGCTCACAAATAAGAATGACAAATGTAATCGTTTTAAAAGGGAAAATGAGAAGACGATAAAACTTTGAAGGACGCCTCATAATCTTGCAAATCCTCCCATCGGTTTATTATGCGCTTGAGCGCCATACAAAACCCATTCTATACTGCTTTTCACAGACAAGGGGCTGTAGGTGCTTCACATGAGCTCAATGTTAATTGAAAGCCCTGGCATTCGAGTTGGGAAGTGAATTGTGAAAAGAAATTTGAATGGCGGATGTCCTTGGGCAGGAAATTCCACAATCAAAGGCTGGGGAAAGGCTTGAGCTCTGTCTCGTTCTGCCTGTGTGTGTGTGTGTGTGTGTGTGTGTGTGTGTGTGTGTGTGTGTGTGTGTGTGTGTGTGTGTGTGTGTGTGTGTGTGTGTGTGTGTGTGTGTGTGTGTGTGTTGTGTGTTGCGTAAGGGGGCAACGAGTGAGGGGTGAAAGGTGTGAAAGCTGATGACCATGCCTCAGTACAGTATGCAGCGACAGACCCAAAAATCCATGAACAACAGCACTGCAAATACAATTTGTATCCTCACAGTAAATAGTGAAAGATTACATGTCAGTCTCCAGTGGAAAGGAAATTCCACACAATCCACTGAAACAATGACTCACAAAACTTCCCTGGATCCAGATCCAGATTTGATTGGGATTTAATTCAGTGTTGATTCAAATTCACATTTCAAATCTTATTCATCAGCAACACAGATCACAGCACCATTTCTCTATAGGGTATCTAATGCACTGGGGCTGCCGATGGCATGTGAGTGTCAGCTATCTCTGCTTCTTGGATGGTTCTACAACAGATGATTCCCAGGAAGGTTGGAATGACAATCACCAAGACAACAACAACAACAACAATATCAACAGCAGCATCTTACTTGGTGACAGGTACGGCACAGCTCCTTGGTGAGTGTCAATCCCAGCAGCATTTTTCTGTCTACAAGAACACAGAGAGAAAAAGTATTGTTTAGACTAATGTATAGGTTTAACTGAAATACACATCCATGCACACTCACACACAGCACACAAACTCACACACAGCACACACACTCACACACAGCACACACACTCACACACAGCACACCAACTCACACACAGCACACACACTCACACACAGCACACAAACTCACACACAGCACACAAACTCACACACAGCACACAAACTCACACACAGCACACAAACTCACACACAGCACACATACTCACACACAGCGCACATACTCACACACAGCGCACAAACTCACACACAGCACACACAGGCCAATCTTCAAAGTAACAAGACCAAGGAGCTGATCGTGGACTACAGGAAAAGGCGGGCCGAACAGGCCCCCATTAACATCGACGGGGCTGCAATGAAGCGGGTCGGGAGTTTCAAGTTCCTTGGTGTCCACATCACCAATGAACTATCATGGTCCAAACACACCAACACAGTCGTGAAGAGGGCACGACAAAACCTTTTCCCCCTCAAGAGACTGAAAATATTTGGCATGGGTCCCCTGGCATGGGTCCTCAAAAAGTTCTACAGCTGCACCATTGAGAGCATCCTGACCGGTTGCATCACCGCCTGGTATGGCAACTGCCAACTGATGAGAGGACGAGAGTACTAGAATTAACGATCAATGGGGAATTGTCAATGTAAATAGTTGGTCTTCAGTTCAACAGCTGTTTCGAATCTGTGGAATGTCACTCCTGAACTCAGAGCTACGTGTGGTACGTGTACTACGGTCTGTACATTGAGTCTGGAGCAGGATCCTTGTTATTTGGTCATTGACCCAGTTGTACTGCAAGGACTTCTGATTGGTCAACCCCAGGCTAAATGGCATCCTGTTCCTTTGTTCTGTGGAGAAAAGCTGAGGACAGGGGAGACTGAACATTTACCTCCCAGCATAACATCTATGATTTGTCCTTCTCAAAAAAAACTATTTTTCTCCCCCTGATTTGCTTTGGAGTTTGTGTTATTGAAGAATAACATCAACTGCTAACAGCAGTGTCAGAGGAAAGGCTATAAAATTGTCAGAGACTCCAGTCACCCAAGTTATAGACTGTTTTCTCTGTTACCGCACGTTAAGCGGTACCGGAGTGCCAAGTCTAGGTCCAAAAAGCTCCCTAACAGCTTCTAGCCCCAAGCCATACAACTACTGAAGAATTAATCTAATGGCCACCCGGAGTATTTACATTGACCCCCACCACCCTTAGTTTTGTACACTGCTGCTACTCGTTGTTTAGTATCTATGCATAGTCACTTCACCCCTACCTACATGTACAAATTACCTCAACTAAACTGTACCCCCGCACACTGACTCGGTACCGGTACCTCCTGTATATAACCTTGTTATCGTTATGTTATTGTGTTACTTTTTATTATTTATTCTTCTCTTCTTGAACTGCACTGTTGGTTAAGGGCTTGTAAGTATTTCATGGTAAGGTCGTTGTTGTATTCGGCACACGTGACAAATAAAGTTTGATTTGATTTGGATTTGATTTGATTTGACACTATTTTGACAATTGTTAGTGTTGTAAGAAACTTTCCACTCAAGGACAATGTGGACATTCCTGTACACTCTCAGAGTCCTCCCCCATCACCGCCATTAAGGATCGGTGTCCCGCTACCAGGACGACTTCCAGTGAAACTGGAGGGCGCAAATAAATAATCATAAATATTATGGATTTTAAACATTTAGGTACATATAGTATCTTATATCGGCTGAACGCTTACATTTTTGTTATTCTAACTGCAATGTCCAATTTACAGTAGCTATTACAGCGAAAACATGCCATGAGATTGTTTGAGGACGGCGTCCACATCAAAATATTTTTCCACTGGCACAGGTTTCATACATTCACATATAACGATTAAATATTCACTTACTTTTCGAAAATATTCCTCTGATTTGTCATCCAAAGGGTCCCAGCTATACCATGTAGTGGTGTTTTGTTAGATGAAATCCTTCTTTATATCCAAAAAAGTATGTTTAGTTGGCACCATCAATTTGAGTAATCCACTCGTTCAACTTGCAGAGAAAGGAATCCGAAAATCTACCCCCAAACTTTGTTTCAACAAGTCAAAATATGTTTCTATTTACTCCTCAGATACCCTAAAATGTACTACTAAACTATAATATTTCTTACGGAAAGAAGTATGTTCAATAGGAAACCGATTTTAGCACGTCCTGTGCAGGTGTGTAATGTCTCCATGGCGCTCGCAAACACGGATTTTCCAAGACTGTGTCCTTCTACTAAAACTGATATTTCTTATTCGTTTTTGAAGTTACAAGCCTGAAACCTTTAACATCGACTGCTGACACCCTGTGGAAGCCATAGGAATTGCATCCAGGGAGCTCATTTTCAATATTACTTTTCTCTTGCATTTCTAAGAGGATGGTCTCTCCAAAAAAAAGAATCTGGTTGTTTTTTCTTTGGGTTTTCTCCTACCATATCTATTGTGTTATATTCTTCTACATTATTTTAACATTTCTACAAACTTCAAAGTGTTTTCTTTGCAATGCTACCAATGATATGCACATCCTGGCTTCAGGGCCTGAGTAACAGGTAGTTTACTTTGGGCACATCATTCAGACAGGAAGTGGAGAAAAAAGGGGCCTAGCTCTAAGAAGGGTAAAGTCAGCGCAATGTTTTTTGTGCGGGTCTTGGTTGGTTGGACCGCTCTATTAAGAGTTTGGGAACCGCTGACCTGCAGTCATCTGATCAGTTAACCTCTCCTACTGAGAGACGTGAACAAATAAAATTGAGAAAACTCACGGCCTTGTGAGGGAATGAGAATCTGCCAACAATGCTTTTACATCTGATACAGCAGCCACCATCTGACAATATAACAATACAATAACGGAACAATGTAGGAGGGAACAAAATAACATGAACATAAGCAGGCAATTTTCCACATATGATGGAATTGAATAGAGGCGAATTCTATTGCATTATGTTTCAGCATCAACTTGTAAGCTGTGTGGTGGAGGAGAGAGCAGAGGGAGTCAGGGGCAGAGTACTTCAGCTCATGCAGACAGTACAGCAACACAAACACGAGGGATCTTTGAATAGAACCCTCAGTGACCTTGATTTATAATAGGAACGCAATGCAGCCTCAAATCTCTATGTGGAAAGCTCAGTCTCCACCTAATTTTGTGTGCAGTGTGCACATAGCCTGTTTTCTCTTGAGAGTCAAGTCTGCCTTCGGCGGCCTTTCTCAATAGCAATTGATTTTGGGTCAGTCACAGTCGTCAGGTATTCTGCCACTGTGTACTCTCTGTTTAAGGACAAATAGCATTATAGTTTGCTCTGTTTTTTGTAAATTCTTTCCAATGTGTCAAGAATTATCTTTTTGCTTTCTCATGATTTGGTTGGGTATAATTGTGTTGCTGTCCTGGGGCTCTGTGGAGTCTGTTTGTGTTTGTGAACAGAGCCCCAGGAATAGCTTGCTTAGGGGCCTCTTACAGCTAACCCCCCCCCCCCCCCTACTTTTTTCAATTTCCGCCTGAAGACATACCCAAATCAAACTGCCTCTAGCTCAGGCCCAGAACCAAGGATATGCATATTCTTGGTTTATTTGAAAGAAAACACTCTGAAGTTTGTGTAAATGTGAATTTAATGTAGGAGAATATAACACAATAGATCTGGTTTAGACAATACAATGAAAAAAAACATATGTTTTTTTATTTTTATTGTTGTATCATCATCTTTAAAATGAACAAGACAAAACAAACATTCAGATAGGATGATGGGGACAATTTCAGTGAAAAACATAAGAGGGCAGCAGTACTTGTTCAAAGTTTCAGAATGATAACTTCAAAAATGAGTGTGCTATATGACATTTATCATGAAGTCAACCAGGTGTCCCACACAAGTAGCCCAAATGTACCCAAGTGGCCAAATTGTTGAAGTTATACATTTTGAATGGAATAACTACAGTGGGACAAAAACGTATTTAGTCAGCCATCAATTGTGCAAGTTCTCCCACTTAAAAAGATGAGAGAGGCCTGTAATTTTCATCATAGGTACACTTCAACTATGACAGACAAAATGAGAAAAAAATCCAGAAAATCACATTGTAGGATTTTTTATGAATTTATTTGCAAATTATGGTGGAAAATAAGTATTGAGACATTTATTGGATAAATCAAAAACTGAAAAATTGGGCGTGCAAAATTATTCAGCCCCCTTAAGTTAATACTTTGTAGCGCCACCTTTTTCTGCGATTACAGCTGTAAGTCGCTTGGGGTATGTCTCTATCAGTTTTGCACATCGAGAGACTGAATTGTTTTCCCATTCCTCCTTGCAAAACAGCTCGAGCTCAGTGAGGTTGGATGGAGAGCATTTGTGAACAGCAGTTTTCAGTTCTTTCCACAGATTCTCGATTGGATTCAGGTCTGGACTTTGACTTGGCCATTCTAACACCTGGATATGTTTATTTTTGAACCATTCCATTGTAGATTTTGCTTTATGTTTTGGATCATTGTCTTGTTGGAAGACAAATCTCTGTCCCAGTCTCAGGTCTTTTGCAGACTCCATCAGGTTTTCTTCCAGAATGGTCCTGTATTTGGCTCCATCCATCTTCCCATCAATTTTAACCATCTACCCTGTCCCTGCTGAAGAAAAGCAGGCCCAAACCATGATGCTGCCACCACCATGTTTGACAGTGGGGATGGTGTGTTCAGCTGTGTTGCTTTTACGCCAAACATAACGTTTTGCATTGTTGCCAAACAGTTACATTTTGGTTTCATCTGACCAGAGCACCTTCTTCCACATGTTTGGTGTGTCTCCCAGGTGGCTTGTGGCAAACTTTAAACAACACTTTTTATGGATATCTTTAAGAAATGGCTTTCTTCTTGCCACTCTTCCATAAAGGCCAGATTTGTGCAATATACGACTGATTGTTGTCCTATGGACAGAGTCTCCCACCTCAGCTGTAGATCTCTGCAGTTCATCCAGAGTGATCATGGGCCTCTTGGCTGCATCTCTGATCAGTCTTCTCCTTGTATGAGCTGAAAGTTTAGAGGGACGGCCAGGTCTTGGTAGATTTGCAGTGGTCTGATACTCCTTCCATTTCAATATTATCGCTTGTACAGTGCTCCTTGGGATGTTTAAAGCTTGGGAAATATTTTTGTATCCAAATCCGGCTTTAAACTTCTTCACAACAGTATCTCGGACCTGCCTAGTGTGTTCCTTGTTCTTCAAGATGCTCTCTGCGCTTTTAACGGAACTCTGAGACTATCACAGTGCAGGTTCATTTATACGGAGACTTGATTACACACAGGTGGATTGTATTTATCATCATTAGTCATTTAGGTCAACATTGGATCATTCAGAGATCCTCACTGAACTTCTGGAGAGAGTTTGCTGCACTGAAAGTAAAGGGGCTGAATAATTTTGCACGCCCAATTTTTCAGTTTTTGATTTGTTAAAAAAGTTTGAAATATCCAATAAATGTCGTTCCACTTCATGATTGTGTCCCACTTGTTGTTGATTCTTCAAAAAAAATACAGTTTTATATCTTTATGTTTGAAGCCTGGAATGTGGCAAAAGGTCGCAAAGTTCAAGGGGGCCGAATACTTTCGCAAGGCACTGTATGGAGTACAGGGAACATAAGGTTGAATATATTATTATAGACCTGCTAGATCTACTGTCTCATTTATATTATGACAGTCCAGCTGGATCTACTGTTTATTTTTTATTATGACATTTCAGCTAGATCTACTGTCTCTATTATATTATGACAGACCAGCTAGATCTACTGTCTTTCTTATATTACAACAGACCAGCTGTATCTACTGTCTCCATTTCACTTTGGCCATTGTTGTAGGCCATAGGCCATATAAATCTGTATATCTAGACTTAGATTTAGCTTTCCCTGACTTAGTCACCATACTGATTGATATATAAACAGCTGAAGATGCGCTTTACCAAAATAGTGCTGTGCGTAACATGCGTGACTCCTTCCGGTATGAATCTTCAATGGCGAATGACCCTCTTTACACCAGAGTTTACTACATGGGTTGGTCTTCCAACACATAAACATTACATATTGCCGTTTACCTCAGCTCATTGGCTATCTACCCAGCTAGATTTCAAGACGATCAGTGGTCATTGGGTTAAAATACAGTCAATCACCAAAACAGCGGTCAAATCATTGATGCACAATGATGTCATTACTTGTTGTCTTCAAATCGGTTTCTTTCTGTCAATACGTCCAGCGAAATGACCCATCACGTTTGGTTGTGTTACAAACAAACCAGTTGATTGCAATGAAACCAAACATGACTGGATAAAGTCACGTTTAGTGTGTGTATTTACATCGAATGTGTCGTCGAAAATGGAATGAGACAGAATTCACGACACAAGCGGTTCACAAAATGTTTCGTGTTAGGCTATAAAAATGGATTTGATCAAACAAAAGACCATTCATTGTGTAACAATGAGCATTGGGATTGCAAACAGAGGAAGATCGTCAAAGGTAAACAATTTATTTTATTGCAATTTGTGATGTTGTTACGCCTGTGCTGGTTGAAATGGTTTTTTTTATGGGGCTTTGTTCTCAGATAATGGCATCGTATTCTTTCGCAGTAAATCCTTTTTAAATCTGACAACGCAGTTGGATTAGCAAGATTCTAGGCTTTCGACCCATGTGAGACACTTGTATTTTCATGAATGTTTAATATGACTATTTATGTAGCGATCACCATATGCTGTTCGGTGCGCAGAGAGGTTAGGGGACTCTTCTCCAGGTTAATTTCTCTGTAGGTGATGGCTTTTTAAATTTTTTTTAATTTATTTTACTAGGCAAGTCAGTTAAGAACAAATTCTTATTTTCAATGACGGCCTAGGAACAGTGGGTTAACTGCCTGTTCAGGGGCAGAACGACAGAACGACAGACCTTGTCAACTCGGGGGTTTGAACTTGCAACCTTCCAGTTACTAGTCCAGTTACTACTTCCAGTTACTAGTCCAACGCTCTAACCACTAGGCTACCCTGCCGCCCCTACCCTGCCGCTTTGTTATGTAAGGTTTGAGAATCGATTCCTTTCAGGTGGTTGTAGATTTTAATGGCTCTTTTCTGGATTTTGATCATTAGCGGGTATCAGCCTAATTCTGCTCTGCATGCATTATTTTTTACGTTGTACATGAGATTCCATTTTTGGTGTTTTGTCCCATTTTGTGAATTCTTGGTTGGTGAGCGGGCCCCAGACCTCCATACAACCATAAAGGGCGATGGGTTCTATAACTGATTCAAGAATTTTTAGACAGATCCAAATTGTTATGTCAAATTTGATGTTCCTTTTGATGGCATAGAAGGTCCTTCTTGCCTTGTCTCTCAGATTGTTCACATCTCTCTCTCTCTCTCTCTCTCTCTCTCTCACCTTTCTCTCTCTCTCTCTCTCTCTCTCTCTCTCTCTCTCTCTCTCTCTCTCTCTCTCATCTCATCTAAGGTCTGACTACAATAGAAACACGACAGATTAGCATTTTCCATCTGACATCTTCAGCTGACATATAGGGGGTGTGAAAGGAAGGATCCTTAGCAAGGCAACTCACCTAGGCCCTAGCAGGCTAATTACGCACTGATAATTAGCACAGTGAGGACAATCATCACACAGACAGACAGACAGACAGACAGACAGACAGACATAATCCATCAAGGCTGTATCTCCTCTTCCATTGTTCTCTATCTGCACTGATCTGAAACCACAGAATGGTTCAAAAGTAACACTAATTCAACTGTGAACCTGAAGCATATGAGCCTTTGGCAGTATTTCAAACAAATTCCACAATTCTTAAAAAAAATTTTTTTTTGGGGGGGGGGGGGGGCAATGTTATACAGAGTTAATTATCAACAAAGAAGTCAACAGTTGTCAATAAAGACATTGCTGGGAAGGTACCTAGCAACTGTTTGTCAGGTTGGTTCCACCATCACAACCACTGTTATTCTTTACACATTTTTCTTTCATGCCTTAACTGTTTTGTTCTTCGATTTGGCATTGAAGGGGTGAATACCTTGGGGTCTGTAATCTGATCAGATCCGCCGTCCTATACGGTAATCTAGTCAACAGTTGGGTGGATTAAGCCCATAATCTAATGACATGGAAAGAGTCAATTCTGTGGTGTGCTGATCCCTCCTAACCATATTGAATGGCTTCCATTGGCGTGTGTTCTACACACTGTGTCCACAAGCAGATGTCAAACAAAAGCCACTTAGAGATGCTCTAACAATGATTGATGTTGTTTTTATAGATGTATAAGTGCAATATAGGCTCTAAAGAGCTCATTCAGTGTGTATATGCAGAGAGAGAAAGAATTAAGAGTTGAAGTGACACAAATAGGCTATTGTACAACATTGCCTGAGTGCTGACAGACAACAGACAGGTAGACAGATGGCTAGACTCTCCTCGACGACGATTCAATATTGCTTTGTTCATCCTGACACAACTCCACAACTCCTTCAAAAATAACAACGTCTCAACGACTCAAAACATCCTGAAATCGATAAAGAGGTCAAGCGTCATCATCCCAATCCTTCCATATCCAATGTTCACTAACAACTGCTGTTTACTTCTGTTGTGGGTGGGTCCTCGAGACCATGCAGGTGTCTGAGAACCTGCCTGCACAAAACCTCAATAGATTTCTCAGCACAGAGCACCCCCATGTCATCTCATACAACGTGAGGAAGGAAGAAGCCCCCAGTGATCCAGGCAGCAGACAAACAACTTTGTTCCTTTCAGCTGCGTTTAATTAGTCAAGAGACTTCTGCTATGTAAAGAAGGGCTTACATAAATCTTGCAGGATTACGACCGCTGCTACAAATCAATTACATTTGCCTCCCATCTTCATAACCAGGGCTCGGGCCCCTGGAGACAGACAGACAGAGAGACAGACAGATAGACACTGTGAGATGTTGCTTTGAGTATAACACAATACCACTCATCTGTCAGGAGGTTTCAAGGCCTCCTGGGATGATGTGTACTGGAATTAATGAGAAAGAAGCTTTTTCTTGTTCAACAAATCCACTGGAATGTTATACAAATGTGATACAAATGATGTTGATGTGTCTGATTTTAACATTCTGCTGGGCATGCAGGGCAGTCAAGCCATTAATATGATTTTGGTCCAGTTAACCAGGCATTCTGGTAATGTATTGATGTCAAAGTTACAGTCAATTCCCCCAAAACAAAAGTGGGATTCTGCAGGGTTGGAGTCAATTCAAAATCAAGGCTGCCAATTCAGGAACTAAACTTAAATTCCAATTCAATAATTGAAAAAATACCATCTAATTTCAATTACTTCTCAATAAGCTATTCATGTGAAAAGTGTTCACATTTTCTGATTTTAAATTCAAATCACTTCCTGAATTGACTGACTTCAATTAGAATTGGCCCCAACCCTGGTATACTGCATAATAACCTGTGGAAAGGGAACATTCATCAGTTATGGACAGTAGTTACTCTGCTACAGAGACTGTGTAATAGAAAGTATGGCCTACCTTCCTTCTATTGTAGTTCTTGGTAATTACCTCTTCTATTGTAGTTCTCGGTAAGAACCTCTTCTACTGTGGTTCTTGGTAAGAACCTCTTCTACTGTAGTTCTTAGTAATGACCTCTTCCACTGTAGTTCTTGGTAATTACCTCTTCTACTGTAGTTCTTGGTAAGTACCTCTTCTACTATAGTTCTTGGTAAGTACCTCTTCTACTGTAGTTCTCGGTAAGCACCTCTTCTACTGTATTTCTCGGTAAGTACCTCTTATACTGTAGTTCTTGGTAATTACCTCTTCTACTGTAGTTCTTGGCAATACCCCATCTACTGTAGTTCTTGGCAATGCCTCTTCTACTGTAGTTCTTGGGAAGGACCTCTTATATTGTAGTTCTTGGTAATTACCTCTTCTACTGTAGTTCTTGGCAATACCCCATCTACTGTAGTTCTTGGCAATACCTCTTCTATTGTAGTTCTTGGTAAGGACCTCTTATACTGTAGTTCTTGGTAATTACCTCTTATACTGTAGTTCTTGGCAATACCCCTTCTACTGTAGTTCTTGGCAATACCCCGTCTACTGTACTTCTTGTACGTTACAACTCAGAGTCACATTTCCAGCAGCCCATCTTGACACTTTTTAAGTGGAATCGTTGAGAAATACGGGCAAGAGTAACACTAGGCTCTAAAACCATCTACAGTGTCTTCACAAAGTATTCCTAACCCTTGACCATCTACAGTGTCTTCCCAAAGTATTCATAACCCTTGACCATCTACAGTGTCTTCCCAAAGTATTCATAACCCTTGACCATCTACAGTGTCTTCCCAAAGTATTCATAACCCTTGACCATCTACAGTGTCTTCACAAAGTATTCATAACCCTTGACCATCTACAGTGTCTTCCCAAAGTATTCATAACCCTTGACCATCTACAGTGTCTTCCCAAAGTATTCATAACCCCTGACCATCTACAGTGTATTCAGAAAGTATTCATAACCCTTGACCATCTACAGTGTATTCAAAAAGTATTCATAACCCTTGACCATCTACAGTGTCTTCCCAAAGTATTCATAACCCTTGACCATCTACAGTGTCTTCCCAAAGTATTCATAATCCTTGACCATCTACAGTGTATTCAAAAAGTATTCATAACCCTTGACCATCTACAGTGTCTTCCCAAAGTATTCATAACCCTTGACCATCTACAGTGTCTTCCCAAAGTATTCATAATCCTTGACCATCTACAGTGTATTCAAAAAGTATTCATAACCTTTGACTTATTCCACATTTTGTTGTGTTACAGCTTGAAATCAAAATAGATTAAATATATTTTTCTACCGCCAATCTACACACAATACCCCATCATTACAAAGTGAAAATATGTTTTGAGAAATGTTAGCAAATGTTTTGAAAATTCTATACAGAAATAGCTCATTTACATAAGTATTCATACCCCTTTGGTCTGACACTCCAAATTGAGCTCAAGTGCATCCAATTTTCTTTGATCATCCTTGAGATGTCACTACAACTTGACTGGTCCACCTGTGGCCAATTCAATTATTTGGACATGATTTATAAAGAAATAAACCTGTCTATATAAGTTCCCACAGTTGACAGTGCATGTCAGAGCAGAAACAATACAATGAAGTCCAATGAACTGTCCGTAGATGTCAAATATATAATTGTGATGAGGCATGTGTCTGTGGAAGGGTATAAAACCATTTCTAGTGTTGAAGGTTTCCAAGAGCACAGTGATCTCCATCTTGGGAAAATGGAAAAAATATGGAACTACCCAGACTCTGCCTAGAGCTGGCCATCTGACCAAACTGAGCAACTGGGCAAGAAGGACCTTGGTCGGGGAGGTGACCAAGAACACAATGACCACTCTGACATAACTACAGAGTTATTTGCCTGAGATAGGAGAACCTGACAGAAGGACAACTGTCTCTACAGCACTTCACCAATCTGGGTTTTATGGGAGAGTGGCCAGACAGAAGCCGCTCCTGAGAAAGAGACACATGACAGCACGCCTGGAGCTTGCAAAAAGGCACGTGAAAGACTGAGATCTTAAGGCAACATATTATGTGGTCTGATGAGAAAAATGTAACTCTTTGGCCTTAATGCAAAGCACTATGTCTGGAGAAATCAGACACAGCTCATCACCTGTCTAACACCATCCCTACCATGTAGAACGGTGATGGCAGCATCATGCTATGGGGGTGCTTTTCAGCGGCAGGGACTTTGAGACTGGTAAGGATAGAGGGAACAATGAATGGAGCCAGAGTGCAAACAACCTTAGACTGTGGCAAAGATTTCTGTTCCAATGGGACCCCCAGCATACAGACTTTGCTGTTCACCACCTCTCCCCATCTAATTTAACAGAGCTTCAGAAAATCTGCAAGGAAGATGCTTCTACAAAGTATTGTCTCATGGGTGTGAATAATTAGGGCTTTAATTAGGGCTAGGCCCCTTTTTTCTCAATTTCCGCCTGAATGACATGTCCAACGTAAACTGCCTGTTGCTCAGGGCGTGATGCCAGGATATGCATATCATTGAAACCATTGGAAAGAAAACACTTTGAAGTTTGTAGAAATGTTAAAATAATGTAGGAGAATATAACACAATATATATGGTAGGAGAAAATCCAAAGAAAAAACTACCAGAATTGTTCTTTTTTTGAGAGACCATCCTCTTAGAATGGCAAGTATAAGGCCATACTGAAAAGTAGCTCCCTGGTTGCAATTCCTATGGCTTTCACAGGGTGTCAGCAGTCTATGTTCACGGTTTCTGTCTTTTAACTTAAAAAATGAATAAGAAATATCAGTTTTAGTACAGGGACACATTCTTGGAAATGTGTGTTTGCGAGCTACATGAAGACAGGACGTGCTAAAATCGGTTTCCTATGGAACATACTTCTTTCCGTAAGAAATATTATAGTTTAGTAGTACATTTTAGGGTATCTGAGGAGTAAATAGAAACATGTTTTGACTTGTTGAAACAAAGTTTAGGGGTAGATTTTCAGATTCCTTTCTCTGCAAGTTGAACGAGTGGATTACTCAAATTGATGGCACCAACTAAACAGACTTTTTTTGGGATATAAAGAAGGATTTTATCTAACAAAACAACACTACATGCTATAGCTGGGAAAAATATTTTGATGTGGACGCCGTCCTCAAACAATCGCATGGCATGTTTTCGCTGTAATAGCTACTGTAAATCGGACAGTGCAGTTAGATTAACAAAAATGTAAGCTTTCAACCGATATAAGATGCTTGTATGTACCTAAATGTTTAATATTCATAATATTTATGATTATTTATTTGAATTGCGCACCCTCCAGTTTCACCAGAAGTTGTCCCGCTAGCGTGTTTTCACTTTGTCATTATTGGGTATTGTGTGTAGATGGGTGAGTAAACAAATATATTTAATCCATTTTAAATTCAGGCTGTAACAACAAAATGTGGAATAAGTCAATGGGTATGAATGCTTCTCATACCCCCATAGCATTATGTTTCTCTCATCCCTCTCTTATTCATCCTCCTCCTCCGCCTGCCCCCTCCTCTCCTTGCCCCGTCTTACAGCAGTTATTATATTTCAGACGGTTTCAGCCATATTAAATAGAAAACAAAATCAATAAATCTAGCGAGCAGAAGTCTTTGCCAGCCGGGCGAGCGGGCGAGGGGGGCTTCTTGCCTTCCCTCCTCACCCCATCCGCTGCGTCCCGTACGGTAATGAAAAGGTTCTCGGGCGGCGAATCTGCTCAACATGGCATTAATCAGTGATTCCTTGCCTCAGCTCCCCATATGAAATATCAGGCCCCTCTCCCCCGACAAAGGCTCCCTTCTGTCTGAACAAGGTGATCATTATCTGCTCCTGTAGGAAATTAAAGGCCGCGCGGCGGTAATATGCAGATATGCAGATTGGCAGGGGGGGAGAGAATGGCAGACCGTCCAGGGCTAAGGCACCGCCACTTGATTAATCTGCACAGCATGAATACCAAATCAACTAGCAGCGTCTCAGGAGGGGGTCGGCGAGGGGGTGGGTATGGGGCGACGCATTAAAATGTCACTTTTCTTACTACATTCTTAACGCATCATTTTTTTTATCCTGAGGAGGAGAAGCAGAGATCACTTTACGAAGAGGGTTTCAGAAGGAGCCATTATGAATATACCCCCCTCTACCTGTTTTAAAACCCTCCTCTGTTCCAGGTGTTCGGGGTTGCTTTGTTTGGGGATGACAGTCAGCATGGTGCCTTGGCTGTCACTCTGCCGTGTCTAGAGTCTAACCTCACAGATCATCACATTAGCTGTTATCCCATAGTCCCACAGCCTCACCACCTCTTGGTCTTGTAGGTCGTTGACCGAGCGTTGTCCTGATACATTTTTGAGGCATGACTTAATAAGTCCTGTAATTGACATGGAGGAAGATGGACGGGGGTCTAATAGGTCTACAATTTCTCTGCTTAAAATTAGATTTTAAACCTAACATAAACACACTGACAACCTTATGCCTAACCCTAAACTTAAATTACGAGCAAAAAGCAATTTTTTGTTTTCATACATTTTTACAATGTAGACAATTTGACTTTGTGGCTTTGGTAACAAGTGACAACCCCAAGTAGATAAGGTTAAAGGGATAGCAGAACATGGTAGAGACTTGGTTGGGGTTAAAGGGATAGCAGAACACGGTAGAGACTGGGTTGGGGTTAAAGGGATAGCAGAACACGGTAGAGACTGGGTTGGGGGTAAAGGGATAGCAGAACACGGTAGAGACTGGGTTGGGGTTAAAGGGATAGCAATACATGGTAGAGACTTGGTTGGGGTTAAAGGGATAGCAGAACATGGTAGAGACTGGGTTGGGGTTAAAGGAATAGCAGAACACGGTAGAGACTGGGTTGGGGTTAAAGGAATAGCAGAACATGGTAGAGACTGGGTTGGGGTTAAAGGAATAGCAGAACATGGTAGAGACAGGGTTGGGGTTAAAGGGATAGCAGAACATGGTAGAGACTGGGTTGGGGTTAAAGGGATAGCAGCACATGGTAGAGACTGGGTTGGGGTTAAAGGGATAGCAGAACATGGTAGAGACTGGGTTGGGGTTAAAGGGATAGCAGAACATGGTAGAGACTGGGTTGGGGTTAAAGGGATAGCAGAACAAGGTAGAGACTGGGTTGGGGTTAAAGGGATAGCAGAACATGGTAGAGACTGGGTTGGGGTTAAAGGGATAGCAGAACATGGTAGAGACTGAGTTGGGGTTAAAGGGATAGCAGCACATTGTGGAGACTGGGTTGGGTTAAAGGAATAGCAGAACACGGTAGAGACTGGGTTGAGGTTAAAGGAATAGCAGAACATGGTAGAGACTGGGTTGGGGTTAAAGGGATATCAGAACACGGTAGAGACTGGGTTGAGTTAAAGGAATAGCAGAACATGGTAGAGACTGGATTGATGTTAAAGGGATAGCAGAACATGGTAGAGACTGAGTTGGGGTTAAATGAATAGCATAACATGGTAGAGACTGGGTTGATGTTAAAGGGATAGCAGAACACGGTAGAGACTGGGTTGGGGTTAAATGAATAGCAGAACATGGTAGAGACTGGGTTGGGGTTAAAGGGATAGCAGCACATGGTAGAGACTGGGTTGGGGTTAAAGGAATAGCAGAACATGGTAGAGACAGGGTTGGGGTTAAAGGGATAGCAGAACATGGTAGAGACTGGGTTGGGGTTAAAGGGATAGCAGAACATGGTAGAGACTGGGTTGGGGTTAAAGGGATAGCAGAACATGGTAGAGACTGGGTTGGGGTTAAAGGGATAGCAGAACATGGTAGAGACTGGGTTGGGGTTAAAGGGATAGCAGCACATGGTAGAGACTGGGTTGGGTTAAAGGAATATCAGAACATGGTAGAGACTGGGTTGGGGTTAAAAGGATAGCAGAACATGGTAGAGACTGGGTTGGGTTAAAGGAATAGCAGAACATGGTAGAGACTGTGTTGGGTTAAAGGAATAGCAGAACATGGTAGAGACTGGGTTAAAGGGATAGCAGAACATGGTAGAGACTGGGTTGAGGTTAAAGGGATAGCAGCACATGGTAGAGACTGGGTTGGGTTAAAGGAATAGCAGAACATGGTAGAGACTGGGTTCGGGTTAAAGGGATAGCAGCACATGGTAGAGACTGGGTTGAGGTTAAAGGAATAGCAGAACATGGTAGAGACTGAGTTGGGGTTAAAGGGATAGCAGCACATGGTAGAGACTGGGTTGGGTTAAAGGAATATCAGAACATGGTAGAGACTGGGTTGGGGTTAAAAGGATAGCAGAACATGGTAGAGACTAGGTTGAGGTTAAAGGGATAGCAGCACATGGTATAGACTTGGTTGGGGTTAAAGGGATAGCAGAACATGGTAGAGACTGGGTTGGGGTTAAAGGGATAGCAGGACATGGTAGAGACTGGGTTGGGTTAAAGGAATAGCATAACATGGTAGAGACTGGGTTGGGGTTAAAGGAATAGCAGAACATGGTAGAGACTGGGTTGGGTTAAAGGAATAGCAGAACATGGTAGAAACTGCGTTAAAGGGATAGCAGAACGTGGTAGAGACTGGGTTGAGGTTAAAGGGATAGCAGCACATGGTAGAGACTGGGTTGGGGTTAAAGGGATAGCAGAACATGGTAGAGACTGGGTTGGGGTTAAAAGGATAGCAGAACATGGTAGAGACTGGGTTGGGGTTAAAGGGATAGCAGAACATGGTAGAGACTGGGTTGGGGTTAAAGGGATAGCAGAACATGGTAGAGACTGGGTTGGGGTTAAAGGGATAGCAGAACATGGTAGAGACTGGGTTGGGGTTAAAGGGATAGCAGAACATGGTAGAGACTGGGTTGGGGTTAAAGGGATAGCAGCACATGGTAGAGACTGTGTTAGGGTTAAAGGGATAGCAGCACATGGTAGAGACTGTGTTGGGTTAAAGGAATAGCAGAACATGGTAGAGACTGGGTTAAAGGGATAGCAGAACATGGTAGAGACTGGGTTGAGGTTAAAGGGATAGCAGCACATGGTAGAGACTGGGTTGGGTTAAAGGAATAGCAGAACATGGTAGAGACTGAGTTGGGGTTAAAGGGATAGCAGCACATGGTAGAGACTGGGTTGGGTTAAAGGAATATCAGAACATGGTAGAGACTGGGTTGAGGTTAAAGGAATAGCAGAACATGGTAGAGACTGAGTTGGGGTTAAAGGGATAGCAGCACATGGTAGAGACTGGGTTGGGTTAAAGGAATATCAGAACATGGTAGAGACTGGGTTGGGGTTAAAAGGATAGCAGAACATGGTAGAGACTGGGTTGAGGTTAAAGGGATAGCAGCACATGGTATAGACTTGGTTGGGGTTAAAGGGATAGCAGAACATGGTAGAGACTGGGTTGGGGTTAAAGGGATAGCAGGACATGGTAGAGACTGGGTTGGGTTAAAGGAATAGCAGAACATGGTAGAGACTGGGTTGGGGTTAAAGGAATAGCAGAACATGGTAGAGACTGGGTTGGGTTAAAGGAATAGCAGAACATGGTAGAAACTGGGTTAAAGGGATAGCAGAACGTGGTAGAGACTGGGTTGAGGTTAAAGGGATAGCAGCACACGGCAGAGACTGGGTTGGGTTAAAGGAATAGCAGAACATGGTAGAGACTGGTTTGGGGTTAAAGGGATAGCAACACATGGTAGAGACTGGGTTGAGGTTAAAGGGATAGCAGCACATGGTAGAGACTGGGTTGGGGTTAAAGGGATAGCAGAACATGGTAGAGACTGGGTTGGGGTTAAAAGGATAGCAGAACATGGTAGAGACTGGGTTGGGGTTAAAGGGATAGCAGAACATGGTAGAGACTGGGTTGGGGTTAAAGGGATAGCAGAACATGGTAGAGACTGGGTTGGGGTTAAAGGGATAGCAGAACATGGTAGAGACTGGGTTGGGGTTAAAGGGATAGCAGCACATGGTAGAGACTGGGTTGGGTTAAAGGAATAGCAGAACATGGTAGAGACTGGGTTGGGTTTAAAGGGATAGCAGAACATGGTAGAGACTGGGTTGAGGTTAAAGGGATAGCAGCACATGGTAGAGACTGGGTTAAAGGGATAGCAGAACATGGTAGAGACTGGGTTGGGGTTAAAGGGATAGCAGAACATGGTAGAGACTGGGTTGGGGTTAAAGGGATAGCAGAACATGGTAGAGACTGGGTTGGGGTTAAAGGGATAGCAGCACATGGTAGAGACTGGGTTGGGTTAAAGGAATAGCAGAACATGGTAGAGACTGGGTTGGGGTTAAAAGGATAGCAGAACATGGTAGAGACTAGGTTGAGGTTAAAGGGATAGCAGCACATGGTATAGACTTGGTTGGGGTTAAAGGGATAGCAGAACATGGTAGAGACTGGGTTGGGGTTAAAGGGATAGCAGGACATGGTAGAGACTGGGTTGGGTTAAAGGAATAGCATAACATGGTAGAGACTGGGTTGGGGTTAAAGGAATAGCAGAACATGGTAGAGACTGGGTTGGGTTAAAGGAATAGCAGAACATGGTAGAAACTGCGTTAAAGGGATAGCAGAACGTGGTAGAGACTGGGTTGAGGTTAAAGGGATAGCAGCACATGGTAGAGACTGGGTTGGGGTTAAAGGGATAGCAGAACATGGTAGAGACTGGGTTGGGGTTAAAAGGATAGCAGAACATGGTAGAGACTGGGTTGGGGTTAAAGGGATAGCAGAACATGGTAGAGACTGGGTTGGGGTTAAAGGGATAGCAGAACATGGTAGAGACTGGGTTGGGGTTAAAGGGATAGCAGAACATGGTAGAGACTGGGTTGGGGTTAAAGGGATAGCAGAACATGGTAGAGACTGGGTTGGGGTTAAAGGGATAGCAGCACATGGTAGAGACTGTGTTAGGGTTAAAGGGATAGCAGCACATGGTAGAGACTGTGTTGGGTTAAAGGAATAGCAGAACATGGTAGAGACTGGGTTAAAGGGATAGCAGAACATGGTAGAGACTGGGTTGAGGTTAAAGGGATAGCAGCACATGGTAGAGACTGGGTTGGGTTAAAGGAATAGCAGAACATGGTAGAGACTGAGTTGGGGTTAAAGGGATAGCAGCACATGGTAGAGACTGGGTTGGGTTAAAGGAATATCAGAACATGGTAGAGACTGGGTTGAGGTTAAAGGAATAGCAGAACATGGTAGAGACTGAGTTGGGGTTAAAGGGATAGCAGCACATGGTAGAGACTGGGTTGGGTTAAAGGAATATCAGAACATGGTAGAGACTGGGTTGGGGTTAAAAGGATAGCAGAACATGGTAGAGACTGGGTTGAGGTTAAAGGGATAGCAGCACATGGTATAGACTTGGTTGGGGTTAAAGGGATAGCAGAACATGGTAGAGACTGGGTTGGGGTTAAAGGGATAGCAGGACATGGTAGAGACTGGGTTGGGTTAAAGGAATAGCAGAACATGGTAGAGACTGGGTTGGGGTTAAAGGAATAGCAGAACATGGTAGAGACTGGGTTGGGTTAAAGGAATAGCAGAACATGGTAGAAACTGGGTTAAAGGGATAGCAGAACGTGGTAGAGACTGGGTTGAGGTTAAAGGGATAGCAGCACACGGCAGAGACTGGGTTGGGTTAAAGGAATAGCAGAACATGGTAGAGACTGGTTTGGGGTTAAAGGGATAGCAACACATGGTAGAGACTGGGTTGAGGTTAAAGGGATAGCAGCACATGGTAGAGACTGGGTTGGGGTTAAAGGGATAGCAGAACATGGTAGAGACTGGGTTGGGGTTAAAAGGATAGCAGAACATGGTAGAGACTGGGTTGGGGTTAAAGGGATAGCAGAACATGGTAGAGACTGGGTTGGGGTTAAAGGGATAGCAGAACATGGTAGAGACTGGGTTGGGGTTAAAGGGATAGCAGAACATGGTAGAGACTGGGTTGGGGTTAAAGGGATAGCAGCACATGGTAGAGACTGGGTTGGGTTAAAGGAATAGCAGAACATGGTAGAGACTGGGTTGGGTTTAAAGGGATAGCAGAACATGGTAGAGACTGGGTTGAGGTTAAAGGGATAGCAGCACATGGTAGAGACTGGGTTGGGGTTAAAGGGATAGCAGCACATGGTAGAGACTGTGTTGGGTTAAAGGAATAGCAGAACATGGTAGAGACTGGGTTAAAGGGATAGCAGAACATGGTAGAGACTGGTTTGAGGTTAAAGGGATAGCAGCACATGATAGAGACTTGGTTGGGTTAAAGGAATAGCAGAACATGGTAGAGACTGGGTTTGGGTTAAAGGGATAGCAGCACATGGTAGAGACTGGGTTGGGGTTAAAGGAATAGCAGAACATGGTAGAGACTGAGTTGGGGTTAAAGGGATAGCAGCACATGGTAGAGACTGGGTTGGGGTTAAAGGAATATCAGAACATGGTAGAGACTGGGTTGGGGTTAAAAGGATAGCAGAACATGGTAGAGACTGGGTTGAGGTTAAAGGGATAGCAGCACATGGTATAGACTTGGTTGGGGTTAAAGGGATAGCAGAACATGGTAGAGACTGGGTTGGGGTTAAAGGGATAGCAGGACATGGTAGAGACTGGGTTGGTTTAAAGGAATAGCAGAACATGGTAGAGACTGTGTTGGGGTTAAAGGGATAGCAGCACATGGTAGAGACTGGTTTGGGGTTAAAGGGATAGCAGCACATGGTAGAGACTGGTTTGGGGTTAAAGGGATAGCAACACATGGTAGAGACTGGGTTGAGGTTAAAGGGATAGCAGAACATGGTAGAGACTGGGTTGAGGTTAAAGGGATAGCAGCACATGGTAGAGACTGTGTTGGGTTAAAGGAATAGCAGAACATGGTAGAGACTGGTTTGGGTTTAAAGGGATAGCAGAACATGGTAGAGACTGGGTTGAGGTTAAAGGGATAGCAGCACATGGTAGAGTCTGGGTTGGGGTTAAAGGGATAGCAGCACATGGTAGAGACTGTGTTGGGTTAAAGGAATAGCAGAACATGGTAGAGACTGGGTTAAAGGGATAGCAGAACATGGTAGAGACTGGGTTTAGGTTAAAGGGATAGCAGCACATGGTAGAGACTTGGTTGGGTTAAAGGAATAGCAGAACATGGTAGCGACTGGGTTCGGGATAAAGGGATAGCAGCACATGGTAGAGACTGGGTTGGGTTTAAAGGGATAGCAGAACATGGTAGAGACTGGGTTGAGGTTAAAGGTATAGCAGCACATGGTAGAGACTGGGTTGGGGTAAAGGGATAGCAGCACATGGTAGAGACTGTGTTGGGTTAAAGGAATAGCAGAACATGGTAGAGACTGGGTTAAAGGGATAGCAGAACATGGTAGAGAGTGGTTTGAGGTTAAAGGGATAGCAGCACATGGTAGAGACTTGGTTGGGTTAAAGGAATAGCAGAACATGGTAGAGACTGGGTTTGGGTTAAAGGGATAGCAGCACATGGTAGAGACTGGGTTGGGGTTAAAGGAATAGCAGAACATGGTAGAGACTGAGTTGGGGTTAAAGGGATAGCAGCACATGGTAGAGACTGGGTTGTGGTTAAAGGAATATCAGAACATGGTAGATACTGGGTTGGGGTTAAAAGGATAGCAGAACATGGTAGAGACTGGGTTGAGGTTAAAGGGATAGCAGCACATGGTATAGACTTGGTTGGGGTTAAAGGGATAGCAGAACATGGTAGAGACTGGGTTGGGGTTAAAGGGATAGCAGGACATGGTAGAGACTGGGTTGGGTTAAAGGAATAGCAGAACATGGTAGAGACTGTGTTGGGGTTAAAGGGATAGCAGCACATGGTAGAGACTGGTTTGGGGTTAAAGGGATAGCAGCACATGGTAGAGACTGGTTTGGGGTTAAAGGGATAGCAACACATGGTAGAGACTGGGTTGAGGTTAAAGGGATAGCAGAACATGGTAGAGACTGGGTTGAGGTTAAAGGGATAGCAGCACATGGTAGAGACTGTGTTGGGTTAAAGGAATAGCAGAACATGGTAGAGACTGGTTTGGGTTTAAAGGGATAGCAGCACATGGTAGAGACTGGGTTGAGGTTAAAGGGATAGCAGCACATGGTAGAGACTGGGTTGGGGTTAAAGGGATAGCAGAACATGGTAGAGACTGGTTTGAGGTTAAAGGGATAGCAGCACATGGTAGAGACTGGGTTGGGGTTAAAGGGATAGCAGAACATGGTAGAGACTGGGTTGGGGTTAAAGGGATAGCAGAACATGGTAGAGACTGGGTTGGGGTTAAAGGGATAGCAGAACATGGTAGAGACTGGGTTGGGGTTAAAGGGATAGCAGCACATGGTAGAGACTGGGTTGGGTTAAAGGAATAGCAGAACATGGTAGAGACTGGGTTGGGTTTAAAGGGATAGCAGAACATGGTAGAGACTGGGTTGAGGTTAAAGGTATAGCAGCACATGGTAGAGACTGGGTTGGGGTAAAGGGATAGCAGCACATGGTAGAGACTGTGTTGGGTTAAAGGAATAGCAGAACATGGTAGAGACTGGGTTAAAGGGATAGCAGAACATGGTAGAGAGTGGTTTGAGGTTAAAGGGATAGCAGCACATGGTAGAGACTTGGTTGGGTTAAAGGAATAGCAGAACATGGTAGAGACTGGGTTTGGGTTAAAGGGATAGCAGCACATGGTAGAGACTGGGTTGGGGTTAAAGGAATAGCAGAACATGGTAGAGACTGAGTTGGGGTTAAAGGGATAGCAGCACATGGTAGAGACTGGGTTGGGGTTAAAGGAATATCAGAACATGGTAGAGACTGGGTTGGGGTTAAAAGGATAGCAGAACATGGTAGAGACTGGGTTGAGGTTAAAGGGATAGCAGCACATGGTAGAGTCTGGGTTGGGGTTAAAGGGATAGCAGCACATGGTAGAGACTGTGTTGGGTTAAAGGAATAGCAGAACATGGTAGAGACTGGGTTAAAGGGATAGCAGAACATGGTAGAGACTGGGTTTAGGTTAAAGGGATAGCAGCACATGGTAGAGACTTGGTTGGGTTAAAGGAATAGCAGAACATGGTAGAGACTGGGTTCGGGATAAAGGGATAGCAGCACATGGTAGATACTGGGTTGGGGTTAAAGGAATAGCAGAACATGGTAGAGACTGAGTTGGGGTTAAAGGGATAGCAGCACATGGTAGAGACTGGGTTGGGGTTAAAGCAATAGCAGAACATGGTAGAGACTGGATTGAGGTTAAAGGGATAGCAGCACATGGTAGAGACTGGGTTGGGTTAAAGGAATAGCAGAACATGGTAGAGACTGGGTTGAGGTTAAAGGGATAGCAGCACATGGTAGAGACTGGGTTGGGGTTAAAAAGAGTTAACCATGAACTTGTTCTAATATCTTTACTAATACCCTTCATTTTCAGCAACATGCATTTTGAATTTAATATTTTTTTCTTCCTCTTTTACATATGTTATTTTCGAGGACCCAAGCAGAGGCCTTTGGGTGTAGGGGTGTGTGGGGTGAGGAGGATTTAGGATGGTAGTTTGTGATTGTGGTTCTCGCCAAGCATTGTCTGCTGAAATGAGCATTCTGCAATATGATTAAAGGTTGTAATTTCCTGCTATTTCTATCAGGATATTCCTCTCTCTGCCTATTTGATAATTTGGCCATTTCTCTGCAGTTACGGTATAATTAAGTCTGGTGACCTTTGACCTGCTGCTTTAACAAGGCATTTAGAGATGCTCCCCGAACGCAGATCTTTGCCTGATGATGCTCTTTCTCTCCCCTCTCTCCTCTCTCTCTTCTCTCTCTCCTCTCTCTCTTCTCTCTCTCCTCTCTCCTCTCTCTCCCCTCTCTCTCCCCTCTCTCTATTCTCTCTCTATTCTCTCTCTCCTCTCTCTCTCCCCTCTCTCTCTTCTCTCCTCTTTCTCTCCCCTCTCCCCTCTCTCTCCTCTCTCTCTCCTTTCTCTCCCCTCTCTCCCTTCTCTCTCCTCTCTCTCCCTTCTCTTTCTCCCCTCTCTCTCCTCTCTCTCTCCCCTCTCTCTCCTCTCTCTCCCCTCTCTCTCCTTTCTCTCCAACTCTCCCCTATCTCTCCTCTCTCTCTCCTTTCTCTCCCCTCTCTCTCCTCTCTCTCCCTTCTCTTTCTCCCCTCTCTCTCCTCTCTCTCCTCTCTCTCTCCCCTCTCTATCCCCTCTCTCTCCTCTCTCTCCCCCCCTCTGTCTCTCCCCTCTCTCTCCTCTCTCTCTCCTCAATCTCCCCTCTCTCTCCTCTCTCTCCCCCCTCTGTCTCTCCCCTCTCTCTATCCTCTCTCTCCCCTCTCTCTCCCCTCTCTCTCCTCTCTCTCTCCCCTCTCTGTCTCCTTTCTCTCTCGGGGTCCAGTAATAGAATAAAATGATTCATCCAGTAATTGTATGAAGCACATTAGTTTCACATTGAATTGTGCTATTTTTCTTGTTTCCCAGTGGTGGTGGTGGTGGGGGGGGGGGGGGGGGGGGGGGGTGTGATTATCAGGATCCTCTCCTTCCCGCGCTCCCTGAGGAGCAACCTGTGAAGGCATGATTATGCCACTGCCAAACGCATGGCTCAGGTCTACAGGGAAAAACAGGACCCAGGGAAAGAGCCTCCTCCCTCTCTAAGAGAAAACGAGGGATAAAAGAGGAGAAAGGAGGAGGGGAAGAGCGGTAGCAGGCAGGTTGTATGTGGTACAGTGTGATGGTGCTAGGTGTTGTTGGTTTGGTGGACAGTGAGGAGAGCTGGACTGGCCTCATTCTAAAACACTGGGATTCACATGATTTATTTGTGGGAAACGTAAAGGGTTTTCTAGTACTCTTTTATACCTGAAGTGTTTCTCTCTACACAAATATAAGAGATTAATAAAAGGAACTTCTCTAAAAGACATGTTTCTATATCGGGAAAAATAAAACCCTAAAATAACTTTTGTTTGTGTCCCTGTCTTATTAGGCGTTTGTATCTGCTTACTTTTCAAATCAACCTCACAGTACGCAACATTAACACAGTACGCCTAATTTAAGACTGAATGAAAAATATATTTTCTAATGACATACCTATACTGTGGTTACGTTCAGTGTTGCAACGAAGCTGAAACTAGTGTATCTTACAGAGACAACAGAGGCAGGGCCATGTGTCTGGGAGTGGCTTCAGAGCTGCGATCCACATGAACTGGTGCGGTCGACAAGACCCAAGGTATTCTCTGTTTGTCTAGAGGGATCTCTGTTGTGTTTCCAACTTACACTATAGGCTGATGAGCTTCAAGATCACACACAAATGCTCAGACACTGAGCCACACATACACTCAGAAACACAATAGCAACCTAACACACATTCTACCAATCAACTACAATTATCTATATTATTATAGATAGATAGATAGATAGATAGATAGATAGATAGATAGATAGATAGATAGATAGATAGATAGATAGATAGATAGATAGATAGATAGATAGATAGATGATAGTGGTCTGTCGGATCTTTTTTCTCTGTCTAAGAATGAAAAACTTCATGACTGGATCTGATAAGGAATTGTCTGTCTATATCACCCCCACCCCTCTCTCTCTCTTTCTCTCCTTTCCTCCACCATCTCTGAGATAGTGACAATGAGGGGGAGATTGGGAAATGTCCAGGCAAGATTCACACCACTGTTGGGCCTGAATGGCTGCTAGTCAAGACGTCTGTCTGATTATAACCCACACATTACAGCTCT
Organism: Oncorhynchus mykiss; assembly: GCF_057628025.1. Taxonomy (NCBI): domain Eukaryota; kingdom Metazoa; phylum Chordata; class Actinopteri; order Salmoniformes; family Salmonidae; genus Oncorhynchus; species Oncorhynchus mykiss. The sequence goes on from NC_143028.1 coordinate 8,653,630, forward strand.
CTCCCCCTCCGACTGCTGTCAGAGACATCTTATTGGCCCACTCAAACCCATTCCCTGTCACAGACAACTATCACAACTTCCCAGGCTGCTCTGCTCCATCAGATTCCCGCTTCCGATTTGACAGCAACTCACAGTCCAACAGAGAGACAGAGAGAGAGAGACGAGATTGAATGAATGCCTCCCTGCATCACTCATCTCTCAACTGCTGCCATACCAGAACTGTTTTCTCCCCACATCCCTCACATTTACAGAGATGAGTATGTATGTTAAAGTTCACATTAACCCAGCTTGAACCCCAGGGTCTGTCATTCTGTAACACCCCCCACCCCCCCTCTCTTTCTGTCTGTTATCATCCACACATCTTAATTTATAGCAGAGTCAGCATTATCGCCACTGTCAGCCTCGTTTAACCCTGTCCCACATCTCCCATGATTCCCGGCTGCCTGTCAGAGTGATTGCCTGCCTGCTGCTCCCTGCCTGATAATACCAGAGTGATTAGGACGCCTCCAGTGAAAGACAATGATATATAGACGGCAGCAGTCTGGACCATGTATTAATGAGCAGGGTGGTGAGGCTTTGATAAGGCCTGTGCAGTGATACACAGGGGGGAGGAGGGGGGGCAACGTCTACTCAGCAGTCATTTCCACTGTGGGCAACCCCCAACCCAGCACACATGCAAACGCACACACACATGCCAGCTAGGTAATCGAGATTGGACGTCTATCCATGTCCTGAGGACGTTGGGAAATGCCTTCAAAACCGGAGACTAGGGGCAACAGGTGGAAGGGCTTAATCCAATGAATCTGGATCAGAAGGTTTCCTGTTCCATCCCAGGCTTCCTGTTTCATCCCAGGTTGGGTGTTCAATCCCAGGTTTCCTGTTCCACCCCAGGCTTCCTGTTTCATCCCAGGTTGGGTGTTCGATCCCAGGTTTCCTGTTCCATCCCAGGCTTCCTGTTTCATCCCAGGTTGGGTGTTCGATCCCAGGTTTCCTGTTCCATCCCAGGCTTCCTGTTTCATCCCAGGTTGGGTGTTCGATCCCAGGTTTCCTGTTCCATCCCAGGTTGGGTGTTCGATCCCAGGTTTCCTGTTCCATCCCAGGTTGGGTGCTCGATCCCAGGTTTCCTGTTCCATCCCAGGTTTCCTGTTCCATCCCAGGTTGGGTGTTCCATCCCAGGTTTCCTGTTCCATCGCAGGTTGGGTGTTCCATCCCAGGTTTCCTGTTCCATCCCAGGTTTCCTGTTCCTTCCCAGGTTGGGTGTTCGATCCCAGGTTTCCAGTTCGACCCCAGGTTTCCTGTTCCATCCCAGGTTGGGTGTTCGATCCCAAGTTTCCTGTTCCATCCCAGGCTTCCTGTTCCATCCCAGGTTTCCTGTTCCATCCCAGGTTGGGTGTTCCATCCCAGGTTTCCTGTTCCATCCCAGGTTGGGTGTTCGATCCCAGGTTTCCTGTTCCATCCCATGTTTCCTGTTCCATCCCAGGTTGGGTGTTCGATCCCAGGTTTCCAGTTCGACCCCAGGTTTCCTGTTCCACCCCAGGTTGGGTGTTCGATCCCAGGTTTCCTGTTCCATCCCAGGTTGGGTGCTCGATCCCAGGTTTCCTGTTCCATCCCAGGCTTCCTGTTCCATCCCAGGTTGGGTGTTCCATCCCAGGTTGGGTGTTACATCCCAGGTTGGGTGTTCCATCCCAGGTTGGGTGTTCCATCCCAGGTTTCCTGTTCCATTCCAGGTTGGGTGTTCGATCCCAGGTTTCCTGTTCCATTCCAGGTTGGGTGTTCGATCCCAGGATTCTAGTTTGACCCCAGGTTTCCTGTTCCATCCCATGTTGGGTGTTCGATCCCAGGTTTCCTGTTCCATCCCAGGTTTGCTGTTCCATCCCAGGTTTCCTGTTCCATCCCAGGTTGGGTGTTCGATCCCAGGTTTCCTGTTCCATCCCATGTTTCCTGTTCCATCCCAGGTTGGGTGTTCGATCCCAGGTTTCCAGTTCGACCCCAGGTTTCCTGTTCCACCCCAGGTTGGGTGTTCGATCCCAGGTTTCGTGTTCCATCCCAGGTTGGGTGCTCGATCCCAGGTTTCCTGTTCCATCCCAGGTTTCCTGTTCCATCCCAGGTTGGGTGTTTGATCCCAGGTTGGGTGTTTGATCCCAGGTTTCCTGTTCCATCCCAGGTTGGGTGTTCCATCCCAGGTTTCCTGTTCCATCCCAGGTTGAGTGTTCCATCCCAGGTTTCCTGTTCCATCGCAGGTTGGGTGTTCGATCCCAGGTTGGGTGATCGATCCCAGGTTTCCTGTTCCATCCCAGGTTGGGTGTTCCATCCCAGGTTGGGTGTTCCATCCCAAGGTTGGGTGTTCCATCCCAGGTTGGGTGTTCCATCCCAGGTTTCCAGTTCGACCCCAGGTTTCCTGTTCCATCCCAGGTTTCCTGTTCCATCCCAGGTTGGGTGTTCGATCCCAGGTTTCTTGTTCCATCCCATGTTGGGTGTTCCATCCCAGGTTTCCTGTTCCATCCCAGGTTGGGTGTTCGATCCCAGGTTTCCTGTTCCATTCCAGGTTGGGTGTTCGATCCCAGGATTCTAGTTTGACCCCAGGTTTCCTGTTCCATCCAAGGTTGGGTGTTCGATCCCAGGTTTCCTGTTCAATCCCAGGTTTGCTGTTCCATCCCAGGTCAGGAGTTCGATCCCAGGTTTCCTGTTCGATCCCAGGTCGGGAGTTCGATCCAAGGTTTCCTGTTCGATCCCAGGTTTCCTGTTCGATCCCAGGTTGGGTGTTTGATCCCAGGTTTCCTGTTCGATCCCAGGTTGGGTGTTAGATCCCAGGTTTCCTGTTCGATCCCAGGTTGGGTGTTCGATCCCAGGTTTCCTGTTCGATCCCAGGTTTCCTGTTCGATCCCAGGTTGGGTGTTTGATCCCAGGTTTCCTGTTCGATCCCAGGTTGGGTGTTTGATCCCAGGTTGGGTGTTTGATCCCAGGTTTCCAGTTCGATCCCGGGTTTCCTGTTCGATCCCAGGTTTCCTGTTCGATCCCAGGTTGTGTGTTTGATCCCAGGTTTCCTGTTCGATCCCAGGTTTCCTGTTCGATCCCAGGTTTCCTGTTCGATCCCAGGTTTCCTGTTCGTTCCCAGGTTGGGTGATTGATCCCAGGTTTCCTGTTCCATCCCAGGTTTCCTGGTCGATCCCAGGTTTCCTGTTCGATCCCAGGTTTACTGTTCGATCCCAGGTTGGGTGTTTGATCCCAGGACAGGAGTTTGATCCCAGGTTTCCTGTTCGATCCCAGGTTGGGTGTTTGATCCCAGGTTGGGTGTTTGATCCCAGGTTTACTGTTCGATCCCAGGTTTCCTGTTCGATCCCAGGTTTCCTGTTCGATCCCAGGTTGGGTGTTTGATCCCAGGTTTCCTGTTCGATCCCAGGTTTCCTGTTCGATCCCAGGTTTCCTGTTCGATCCCAGGTTTCCTGTTCGATCCCAGGTTTGGTGTTTGATCCCAGGTTTCCTGTTCGATCCCAGGTTTCCTGTTCGATCCCAGGTTTCCTGTTCGATCCCAGGTTGGGTGTTTGATCCCAGGTTGGATGTTTGATCCCAGGTTTCCTGTTCGATCCCAGGTTTCCTGTTCGATCCCAGGTTTCCTGTTCGATCCCAGGTTGGGTGTTTGATCCCAGGTTTCCTGTTCGATCCCAGGTTTCCTGTTCGATCCCAGGTTTCCTGTTCGATCCCAGGTTTCCTGTTTGATCCCAGGTTGGGTGTTTGATCCCAGGTTTCCTGTTCCATCCCAGGTTTCCTGTTCGATCCCAGGTTTCCTGTTCGATCCCAGGTTTCCTGTTCGATCCCAGGTCAGGAGTTTGATCCCAGGTTTCCTGTTCGATCCCAGGTTGGGTGTTTGATCCCAGGTTGGGTGTTTGATCCCAGGTTTCCTGTTCCATCCCAGGTTGGGTGTTCCATCCCAGGTTTCCTGTTCCATCCCAGGTTGAGTGTTCGATCCCAGGTTTCCTGTTCCATCGCAGGTTGGGTGTTCGATCCCAGGTTGGGTGTTCGATCCCAGGTTTCCTGTTCCATCCCAGGTTGGGTGTTCCATCCCAGGTTGGGTGTTCCATCCCAGGTTGGGTGTTCCATCCCAGGTTGGGTGTTCCATCCCAGGTTTCCAGTTCGACCCCAGGTTTCCTGTTCCATCCCAGGTTTCCTGTTCCATCCCAGGTTGGGTGTTCGATCCCAGGTTTCTTGTTCCATCCCATGTTGGGTGTTCCATCCCAGGTTTCCTGTTCCATCCCAGGTTGGGTGTTCGATCCCAGGTTTCCTGTTCCATTCCAGGTTGGGTGTTCGATCCCAGGATTCTAGTTTGACCCCAGGTTTCCTGTTCCATCCAAGGTTGGGTGTTCGATCCCAGGTTTCCTGTTCAATCCCAGGTTTGCTGTTCCATCCCAGGTCAGGAGTTCGATCCCAGGTTTCCTGTTCGATCCCAGGTCGGGAGTTCAATCCAAGGTTTCCTGTTCGATCCCAGGTTTCCTGTTCGATCCCAGGTTGGGTGTTTGATCCCAGGTTTCCTGTTCGATCCCAGGTTGGGTGTTAGATCCCAGGTTTCCTGTTCGATCCCAGGTTGGGTGTTCGATCCCAGGTTTCCTGTTCGATCCCAGGTTTCCTGTTCGATCCCAGGTTGGGTGTTTGATCCCAGGTTTCCTGTTCGATCCCAGGTTGGGTGTTTGATCCCAGGTTGGGTGTTTGATCCCAGGTTTCCAGTTCGATCCCGGGTTTCCTGTTCGATCCCAGGTTTCCTGTTCGATCCCAGGTTGTGTGTTTGATCCCAGGTTTCCTGTTCGATCCCAGGTTTCCTGTTCGATCCCAGGTTTCCTGTTCGATCCCAGGTTTCCTGTTCGTTCCCAGGTTGGGTGATTGATCCCAGGTTTCCTGTTCCATCCCAGGTTTCCTGTTCGATCCCAGGTTTCCTGTTCGATCCCAGGTTTACTGTTCGATCCCAGGTTGGGTGTTTGATCCCAGGACAGGAGTTTGATCCCAGGTTTCCTGTTCGATCCCAGGTTGGGTGTTTGATCCCAGGTTGGGTGTTTGATCCCAGGTTTACTGTTCGATCCCAGGTTTCCTGTTCGATCCCAGGTTTCCTGTTCGATCCCAGGTTGGGTGTTTGATCCCAGGTTTCCTGTTCGATCCCAGGTTTCCTGTTCGATCCCAGGTTTCCTGTTCGATCCCAGGTTTCCTGTTCGATCCCAGGTTTGGTGTTTGATCCCAGGTTTCCTGTTCGATCCCAGGTTTCCTGTTCGATCCCAGGTTTCCTGTTCGATCCCAGGTTGGGTGTTTGATCCCAGGTTGGGTGTTTGATCCCAGGTTTACTGTTCGATCCCAGGTTTCCTGTTCGATCCCAGGTTTCCTGTTCGATCCCAGGTTGGGTGTTTGATCCCAGGTTTCCTGTTCGATCCCAGGTTTCCTGTTCGATCCCAGGTTTCCTGTTCGATCCCAGGTTTCCTGTTCGATCCCAGGTTTGGTGTTTGATCCCAGGTTTCCTGTTCGATCCCAGGTTTCCTGTTCGATCCCAGGTTTCCTGTTCGATCAAAGGGTTGGGTGTTTGATCCCAGGTTGGATGTTTGATCCCAGGTTTCCTGTTCGATCCCAGGTTTCCTGTTCGATCCCAGGTTTCCTGTTCGATCCCAGGTTGGGTGTTTGATCCCAGGTTTCCTGTTCGATCCCAGGTTTCCTGTTCGATCCCAGGTTTCCTGTTCGATCCCAGGTTTCCTGTTTGATCCCAGGTTGGGTGTTTGATCCCAGGTTTCCTGTTCCATCCCAGGTTTCCTGTTCGATCCCAGGTTTCCTGTTCGATCCCAGGTTTCCTGTTCGATCCCAGGTTGGGTGTTCGATCCCAGGTCAGGAGTTTGATCCCAGGTTTCCTGTTCGATCCCAGGTTGGGTGTTTGATCCCAGGTTGGGTGTTTGATCCCAGGTTTCCTGTTCCATCCCAGGTTGAGTGTTCCATCCCAGGTTTCCTGTTCCATCCCAGGTTGAGTGTTCCATCCCAGGTTTCCTGTTCCATCGCAGGTTGGGTGTTCGATCCCAGGTTGGGTGTTCGATCCCAGGTTTCCTGTTCCATCCCAGGTTGGGTGTTCCATCCCAGGTTGGGTGTTCCATCCCAGGTTGGGTGTTCCATCCCAGGTTGGGTGTTCCATCCCAGGTTTCCAGTTCGACCCCAGGTTTCCTATTCCATCCCAGGTTTCCTGTTCCATCCCAGGTTGGGTGTTCGATCCCAGGTTTCTTGTTCCATCCCATGTTGGGTGTTCCATCCCAGGTTTCCTGTTCCATCCCAGGTTGGGTGTTCGATCCCAGGTTTCCTGTTCCATTCCAGGTTGGGTGTTCGATCCCAGGATTCTAGTTTGACCCCAGGTTTCCTGCTCCATCCAAGGTTGGGTGTTCGATCCCAGGTTTCCTGTTCAATCCCAGGTTTGCTGTTCCATCCCAGGTCAGGAGTTCGATCCCAGGTTTCCTGTTCGATCCCAGGTCGGGAGTTCGATCCAAGGTTTCCTGTTCGATCCCAGGTTTCCTGTTCGATCCCAGGTTGGGTGTTTGATCCCAGGTTTCCTGTTCGATCCCAGGTTGGGTGTTAGATCCCAGGTTTCCTGTTCGATCCCAGGTTGGGTGTTCGATCCCAGGTTTCCTGTTCGATCCCAGGTTTCCTGTTCGATCCCAGGTTGGGTGTTTGATCCCAGGTTTCCTGTTCGATCCCAGGTTGGGTGTTTGATCCCAGGTTGGGTGTTTGATCCCAGGTTTCCAGTTCGATCCCGGGTTTCCTGTTCGATCCCAGGTTTCCTGTTCGATCCCAGGTTGTGTGTTTGATCCCAGGTTTCCTGTTCGATCCCAGGTTTCCTGTTCGATCCCAGGTTTCCTGTTCGATCCCAGGTTTCCTGTTCGATCCCAGGTTTCCTGTTCGTTCCCAGGTTGGGTGATTGATCCCAGGTTTCCTGTTCCATCCCAGGTTTCCTGTTCGATCCCAGGTTTCCTGTTCGATCCCAGGTTTACTGTTCGATCCCAGGTTGGGTGTTTGATCCCAGGACAGGAGTTTGATCCCAGGTTTCCTGTTCGATCCCAGGTTGGGTGTTTGATCCCAGGTTGGGTGTTTGATCCCAGGTTTACTGTTCGATCCCAGGTTTCCTGTTCGATCCCAGGTTTCCTGTTCGATCCCAGGTTGGGTGTTTGATCCCAGGTTTCCTGTTCGATCCCAGGTTTCCTGTTCGATCCCAGGTTTCCTGTTCGATCCCAGGTTTCCTGTTCGATCCCAGGTTTGGTGTTTGATCCCAGGTTTCCTGTTCGATCCCAGGTTTCCTGTTCGATCCCAGGTTTCCTGTTCGATCCCAGGTTGGGTGTTTGATCCCAGGTTGGATGTTTGATCCCAGGTTTCCTGTTCGATCCCAGGTTTCCTGTTCGATCCCAGGTTTCCTGTTCGATCCCAGGTTGGGTGTTCGATCCCAGGTTTCCTGTTCGATCCCAGGTTTCCTGTTCGATCCCAGGTCGGGAGTTCGATCCAAGGTTTCCTGTTCGATCCCAGGTTTCCTGTTCGATCCCAGGTTGGGTGTTTGATCCCAGGTTTCCTGTTCGATCCCAGGTTGGGTGTTAGATCCCAGGTTTCCTGTTCGATCCCAGGTTGGGTGTTCGATCCCAGGTTTCCTGTTCGATCCCAGGTTTCCTGTTCGATCCCAGGTTGGGTGTTTGATCCCAGGTTTCCTGTTCGATCCCAGGTTGGGTGTTTGATCCCAGGTTGGGTGTTTGATCCCAGGTTTCCAGTTCGATCCCGGGTTTCCTGTTCGATCCCAGGTTTCCTGTTCGATCCCAGGTTGTGTGTTTGATCCCAGGTTTCCTGTTCGATCCCAGGTTTCCAGTTCGATCCCGGGTTTCCTGTTCGATCCCAGGTTTCCTGTTCGATCCCAGGTTGTGTGTTTGATCCCAGGTTTCCTGTTCGATCCCAGGTTTCCTGTTCGATCCCAGGTTTCCTGTTCCATCCCAGGTTTCCTGGTCGATCCCAGGTTTCCTGTTCGATCCCAGGTTTACTGTTCGATCCCAGGTTGGGTGTTTGATCCCAGGACAGGAGTTTGATCCCAGGTTTCCTGTTCGATCCCAGGTTGGGTGTTTGATCCCAGGTTGGGTGTTTGATCCCAGGTTTACTGTTCGATCCCAGGTTTCCTGTTCGATCCCAGGTTTCCTGTTCGATCCCAGGTTGGGTGTTTGATCCCAGGTTTCCTGTTCGATCCCAGGTTTCCTGTTCGATCCCAGGTTTCCTGTTCGATCCCAGGTTTCCTGTTCGATCCCAGGTTTGGTGTTTGATCCCAGGTTTCCTGTTCGATCCCAGGTTTCCTGTTCGATCCCAGGTTTCCTGTTCGATCCCAGGTTGGGCGTTTGATCCCAGGTTGGATGTTTGATACCAGGTTTCCTGTTCGATCCCAGGTTTCCTGTTCGATCCCAGGTTTCCTGTTCGATCCCAGGTTGGGTGTTTGATCCCAGGTTTCCTGTTCGATCCCAGGTTTCCTGTTCGATCCCAGGTTTCCTGTTCGATCCCAGGTTTCCTGTTTGATCCCAGGTTGGGTGTTTGATCCCAGGTTTCCTGTTCCATCCCAGGTTTCCTGTTCGATCCCAGGTTTCCTGTTCGATCCCAGGTTTCCTTTTCGATCCCAGGTTGGGTGTTCGATCCCAGGTCAGGAGTTTGATCCCAGGTTTCCTGTTCGATCCCAGGTTGGGTGTTTGATCCCAGGTTGGGTGTTTGATCCCAGGTTTCCTGTTCCATCCCAGGTTGGGTGTTCCATCCCAGGTTTCCTGTTCCATCCCAGGTTGAGTGTTCCATCCCAGGTTTCCTGTTCCATCGCAGGTTGGGTGTTCGATCCCAGGTTGGGTGTTCGATCCCAGGTTTCCTGTTCCATCCCAGGTTGGGTGTTCCATCCCAGGTTGGGTGTTCCATCCCAGGTTGGGTGTTTTCGATCCAAAGTTTCCTGTTCCATCCCAGGTTGCGTGTTCGATCCCAGGTTTCCTGTTCCATCCCAGGTTGCGTGTTCGATTCCAGGTTTTCTGTTCCATCCCAGGTTGCGTGTTCGATCCCAGGTTGGGTGTTCGATCCAAAGTTTCCTGTTTGATCCCAGGTTGCGTGTTCGATCCCAGGTTTCCTGTTCCATCCCAGGTTGCGTGTTCGATCCCAGGTTTCCTGTTCGATCCCAGGTTTCCTGTTCGATCCCAGGTTGGGTGTTTGATCCCAGGTCGGGTGTTCGATCCCAGCTTGGGTGTTCGATCCCAAGTTTCCTGTTTGATCCCAGGTTGGGTGTTTGATCCCAGGTCGGGTGTTCGATCCCAGGTCGGGTGTTCGATCCCAGGTCGGGAGTTCGATCCCAGGTCGGGTGTTCGATCCCAGGTCGGGAGTTCGATCCCAGGTTTCCTGTTCGATCCCAGGTTTCCTGTTCGATTCCAGGTCGGGTGTTCGATCCCAGGTCGGGAGTTCGATCCCAGGTTTCCTGTTCGATCCCAGGTTTCCTCTTCGATCCCAGGTTGGGTGTTTGATCCCATGTCGGGAGTTCGATCCCAGGTTTCCTGTTTGATCCCAGGTTTCCTGTTCCATCCCAGGTCGGGTGTTCGATCCCAGGTCGGGAGTTCGATCCCAGATTTCCTGTTCGATCCCAGGTTTCCTGTTCGATCCCAGATTTCCTGTTCGATCCCAGGTCGGGTGTTCGATCCCAGGTCGGGAGTTCGATCCCAGGTTTCCTGTTCGATCCCAGGTTTCCTGTTCAATCCCAGGTTGGTTGTTCGATCCCAGGTTTCCTGTTCGATCCCAGGTTTCCTGTTCGATCCCATGTTTCCTGTTCGATCCCAGGTCAGGAGTTCGATCCCAGGTTTCCTGTTCGATCCCAGGTCGGGAGTTCGATGCCAGGTTTCCTGTTCGATCCCAGGTTTCCTGTTCGATCCCAGGTTGGGTGTTTGATCCCAGGTTTCCTGTTCGATCCCAGGTCGGGAGTTCGATCCCAGGTTTCCTGTTCGATCCCAGGTTTCCTGTTCGATCCCAGGTTGGGTGTTTGATCCCAGGTTTCCTGTTCGATCTCAGGTTGGGTGTTTGATCCCATGTTTCCTGTTCGATCCCAGGCTGGGTGTTTGATCCCAGGTTTCCGGTTCGATCCCAGGTTGGGTGTTTGATCCCAAGTCGGGAGTTCGATCCCAGGTTTCCTGTTCGATCCCAGGTTTCCTGTTCGATCCCAGGTTTCCTGTTCGATCCCAGGTTGGGTGTTTGATCCCAAGTCGGGAGTTCGATCCCAGGTTTCCTGTTCGATCCCAGGTTTCCTGTTCGATCCCAGGTTGGGTGTTTGATCCCAGGTTTCCTCTTCGATCCCAGGTTTCCTGTTTGATCCCAGGTTGGGTGTTTGATCCCAGGTTTCCTGTTCGATCCCAGGTCGGGAGTTCGATCCCAGGTTTCCTGTTCGATCCCAGGTTTCCTGTTCGATCCCAGGTTGGGTGTTTGATCCCAGGTTTCCTGTTCGATCCCAGGTTTCCTGTTCGATCCCAGGTTTCCTGTTCGATCCCAGGTTTCCTGTTCGATCCCAGGTTTGGTGCTTGATCCCAGGTTTCCTGTTCGATCCCAGGTTTCCTGTTCGATCCCAGGTTTCCTGTTCGATCCCAGGTTGGGTGTTTGATCCCAGGTTGGATGTTTGATCCCAGGTTTCCTGTTCGATCCCAGGTTTCCTGTTCGATCCCAGGTTTCCTGTTCGATCCCAGGTTGGGTGTTTGATCCCAGGTTTCCTGTTCGATCCCAGGTTTCCTGTTCGATCCCAGGTTTCCTGTTCGATCCCAGGTTTCCTGTTTGATCCCAGGTTGGGTGTTTGATCCCAGGTTTCCTGTTCCATCCCAGGTTTCCTGTTCGATCCCAGGTTTCCTGTTCGATCCCAGGTTTCCTGTTCGATCCCAGGTTGGGTGTTCGATCCCAGGTCAGGAGTTTGATCCCAGGTTTCCTGTTCGATCCCAGGTTGGGTGTTTGATCCCAGGTTGGGTGTTTGATCCCAGGTTTCCTGTTCCATCCCAGGTTGGGTGTTCCATCCCAGGTTTCCTGTTCCTTCCCAGGTTGAGTGTTCCATCCCAGGTTTCCTGTTCCATCGCAGGTTGGGTGTTCGATCCCAGGTTGGGTGTTCGATCCCAGGTTTCCTGTTCCATCCCAGGTTGGGTGTTCCATCCCAGGTTGGGTGTTCCATCCCAGGTTGGGTGTTCCATCCCAGGTTGGGTGTTCCATCCCAGGTTTCCAGTTCGACCCCAGGTTTCCTGTTCCATCCCAGGTTTCCTGTTCCATCCCAGGTTGGGTGTTCGATCCCAGGTTTCTTGTTCCATCCCATGTTGGGTGTTCCATCCCAGGTTTCCTGTTCCATCCCAGGTTGGGTGTTCCATCCCAGGTTTCCTGTTCCATTCCAGGTTGGGTGTTCGATCCCAGGATTCTAGTTTGACCCCAGGTTTCCTGTTCCATCCAAGGTTGGGTGTTCGATCCCAGGTTTCCTGTTCAATCCCAGGTTTGCTGTTCCATCCCAGGTCAGGAGTTCGATCCCAGGTTTCCTGTTCGATCCCAGGTCGGGAGTTCGATCCAAGGTTTCCTGTTCGATCCCAGGTTTCCTGTTCGATCCCAGGTTGGGTGTTTGATCCCAGGTTTCCTGTTCGATCCCAGGTTGGGTGTTAGATCCCAGGTTTCCTGTTCGATCCCAGGTTGGGTGTTCGATCCCAGGTTTCCTGTTCGATCCCAGGTTTCCTGTTCGATCCCAGGTTGGGTGTTTGATCCCAGGTTTCCTGTTCGATCCCAGGTTGGGTGTTTGATCCCAGGTTGGGTGTTTGATCCCAGGTTTCCAGTTCGATCCCGGGTTTCCTGTTCGATCCCAGGTTTCCTGTTCGATCCCAGGTTGTGTGTTTGATCCCAGGTTTCCTGTTCGATCCCAGGTTTCCTGTTCGATCCCAGGTTTCCTGTTCCATCCCAGGTTTCCTGGTCGATCCCAGGTTTCCTGTTCGATCCCAGGTTTACTGTTCGATCCCAGGTTGGGTGTTTGATCCCAGGACAGGAGTTTGATCCCAGGTTTCCTGTTCGATCCCAGGTGGGGTGTTTGATCCCAGGTTGGGTGTTTGATCCCAGGTTTACTGTTCGATCCCAGGTTTCCTGTTCGATCCCAGGTTTCCTGTTCGATCCCAGGTTGGGTGTTTGATCCCAGGTTTCCTGTTCGATCCCAGGTTTCCTGTTCGATCCCAGGTTTCCTGTTCGATCCCAGGTTTCCTGTTCGATCCCAGGTTTGGTGTTTGATCCCAGGTTTCCTGTTCGATCCCAGGTTTCCTGTTCGATCCCAGGTTTCCTGTTCGATCCCAGGTTGGGTGTTTGATCCCAGGTTGGATGTTTGATCCCAGGTTTCCTGTTCGATCCCAGGTTTCCTGTTCGATCCCAGGTTTCCTGTTCGATCCCAGGTTGGGTGTTTGATCCCAGGTTTCCTGTTCGATCCCAGGTTTCCTGTTCGATCCCAGGTTTCCTGTTTGATCCCAGGTTGGGTGTTTGATCCCAGGTTTCCTGTTCCATCCCAGGTTTCCTGTTCGATCCCAGGTTTCCTGTTCGATCCCAGGTTTACTGTTCGATCCCAGGTTGGGTGTTTGATCCCAGGACAGGAGTTTGATCCCAGGTTTCCTGTTCGATCCCAGGTTGGGTGTTTGATCCCAGGTTGGGTGTTTGATCCCAGGTTTACTGTTCGATCCCAGGTTTCCTGTTCGATCCCAGGTTTCCTGTTCGATCCCAGGTTGGGTGTTTGATCCCAGGTTTCCTGTTCGATCCCAGGTTTCCTGTTCGATCCCAGGTTTCCTGTTCGATCCCAGGTTTCCTGTTCGATCCCAGGTTTGGTGTTTGATCCCAGGTTTCCTGTTCGATCCCAGGTTTCCTGTTCGATCCCAGGTTTCCTGTTCGATCCCAGGTTGGGTGTTTGATCCCAGGTTGGATGTTTGATCCCAGGTTTCCTGTTCGATCCCAGGTTTCCTGTTCGATCCCAGGTTTCCTGTTCGATCCCAGGTTGGGTGTTTGATCCCAGGTTTCCTGTTCGATCCCAGGTTTCCTGTTCGATCCCAGGTTTCCTGTTCGATCCCAGGTTTCCTGTTTGATCCCAGGTTGGGTGTTTGATCCCAGGTTTCCTGTTCCATCCCAGGTTTCCTGTTCGATCCCAGGTTTCCTGTTCGATCCCAGGTTTCCTTTTCGATCCCAGGTTGGGTGTTCGATCCCAGGTCAGGAGTTTGATCCCAGGTTTCCTGTTCGATCCCAGGTTGGGTGTTTGATCCCAGGTTGGGTGTTTGATCCCAGGTTTCCTGTTCCATCCCAGGTTGGGTGTTCCATCCCAGGTTTCCTGTTCCATCCCAGGTTGAGTGTTCCATCCCAGGTTTCCTGTTCCATCGCAGGTTGGGTGTTCGATCCCAGGTTGGGTGTTCGATCCCAGGTTTCCTGTTCCATCCCAGGTTGGGTGTTCCATCCCAGGTTGGGTGTTCCATCCCAGGTTGGGTGTTTTCGATCCAAAGTTTCCTGTTCCATCCCAGGTTGCGTGTTCGATCCCAGGTTTCCTGTTCCATCCCAGGTTGCGTGTTCGATTCCAGGTTTTCTGTTCCATCCCAGGTTGCGTGTTCGATCCCAGGTTGGGTGTTCGATCCAAAGTTTCCTGTTTGATCCCAGGTTGCGTGTTCGATCCCAGGTTTCCTGTTCCATCCCAGGTTGCGTGTTCGATCCCAGGTTTCCTGTTCGATCCCAGGTTTCCTGTTCGATCCCAGGTTGGGTGTTTGATCCCAGGTCGGGTGTTCGATCCCAGCTTGGGTGTTCGATCCCAAGTTTCCTGTTTGATCCCAGGTTGGGTGTTTGATCCCAGGTCGGGTGTTCGATCCCTGGTCGGGTGTTCGATCCCAGGTCGGGAGTTCGATCCCAGGTTGGGTGTTCGATCCCAGGTCGGGAGTTCGATCCCAGGTTTCCTGTTCGATCCCAGGTTTCCTGTTCGATTCCAGGTCGGGTGTTCGATCCCAGGTCGGGAGTTCGATCCCAGGTTTCCTGTTCGATCCCAGGTTTCCTGTTCGATCCCAGGTTTCCTCTTCGATCCCAGGTTGGGTGTTTGATCCCATGTCGGGAGTTCGATCCCAGGTTTCCTGTTTGATCCCAGGTTTCCTGTTCCATCCCAGGTCGGGTGTTCGATCCCAGGTCGGGAGTTCGATCCCAGATTTCCTGTTCGATCCCAGGTTTCCTGTTCGATCCCAGATTTCCTGTTCGATCCCAGGTCGGGTGTTCGATCCCAGGTCGGGAGTTCGATCCCAGGTTTCCTGTTCGATCCCAGGTTTCCTGTTCAATCCCAGGTTGGTTGTTCGATCCCAGGTTTCCTGTTCGATCCCAGGTTTCCTGTTCGATCCCATGTTTCCTGTTCGATCCCAGGTCAGGAGTTCGATCCCAGGTTTCCTGTTCGATCCCAGGTCGGGAGTTCGATGCCAGGTTTCCTGTTCGATCCCAGGTTTCCTGTTCGATCCCAGGTTGGGTGTTTGATCCCAGGTTTCCTGTTCGATCCCAGGTCGGGAGTTCGATCCCAGGTTTCCTGTTCGATCCCAGGTTTCCTGTTCGATCCCAGGTTGGGTGTTTGATCCCAGGTTTCCTGTTCGATCTCAGGTTGGGTGTTTGATCCCATGTTTCCTGTTCGATCCCAGGCTGGGTGTTTGATCCCAGGTTTCCGGTTCGATCCCAGGTTGGGTGTTTGATCCCAAGTCGGGAGTTCGCTCCCAGGTTTCCTGTTCGATCCCAGGTTTCCTGTTCGATCCCAGGTTTCCTGTTCGATCCCAGGTTGGGTGTTTAATCCCAGGTTGGGTGTTTGATCCCAGGTTTCCTGTTCGATCCCAGGTTTCCTGTTCGATCCCAGGTTGGGTGTTTGATCCAGGTTTCCTCTTCGATCCCAGGTTTCCTGTTTGATCCCAGGTTGGGTGTTTGATCCCAGGTTTCCTGTTCGATCCCAGGTCGGGAGTTCGATCCCAGGTTTCCTGTTCGATCCCAGGTTTCCTGTTCGATCCCAGGTTGGGTGTTTGATCCCAGGTTTCCTGTTCGATCCCAGGTTTCCTGTTCGATCCCAGGTTTCCTGTTCGATCCCAGGTTTCCTGTTCGATCCCAGGTTTGGTGCTTGATCCCAGGTTTCCTGTTCGATCCCAGGTTTCCTGTTCGATCCCAGGTTTCCTGTTCGATCCCAGGTTGGGTGTTTGATCCCAGGTTGGATGTTTGATCCCAGGTTTCCTGTTCGATCCCAGGTTTCCTGTTCGATCCCAGGTTTCCTGTTCGATCCCAGGTTGGGTGTTTGATCCCAGGTTTCCTGTTCGATCCCAGGTTTCCTGTTCGATCCCAGGTTTCCTGTTCGATCCCAGGTTTCCTGTTTGATCCCAGGTTGGGTGTTTGATCCCAGGTTTCCTGTTCCATCCCAGGTTTCCTGTTCGATCCCAGGTTTCCTGTTCGATCCCAGGTTTCCTGTTCGATCCCAGGTTGGGTGTTCGATCCCAGGTCAGGAGTTTGATCCCAGGTTTCCTGTTCGATCCCAGGTTGGGTGTTTGATCCCAGGTTGGGTGTTTGATCCCAGGTTTCCTGTTCCATCCCAGGTTGGGTGTTCCATCCCAGGTTTCCTGTTCCATCCCAGGTTGAGTGTTCCATCCCAGGTTTCCTGTTCCATCGCAGGTTGGGTGTTCGATCCCAGGTTGGGTGTTCGATCCCAGGTTTCCTGTTCCATCCCAGGTTGGGTGTTCCATCCCAGGTTGGGTGTTCCATCCCAGGTTGGGTGTTCCATCCCAGGTTGGGTGTTCCATCCCAGGTTTCCAGTTCGACCCCAGGTTTCCTGTTCCATCCCAGGTTTCCTGTTCCATCCCAGGTTGGGTGTTCGATCCCAGGTTTCTTGTTCCATCCCATGTTGGGTGTTCCATCCCAGGTTTCCTGTTCCATCCCAGGTTGGGTGTTCCATCCCAGGTTTCCTGTTCCATTCCAGGTTGGGTGTTCGATCCCAGGATTCTAGTTTGACCCCAGGTTTCCTGTTCCATCCAAGGTTGGGTGTTCGATCCCAGGTTTCCTGTTCAATCCCAGGTTTGCTGTTCCATCCCAGGTCAGGAGTTCGATCCCAGGTTTCCTGTTCGATCCCAGGTCGGGAGTTCGATCCAAGGTTTCCTGTTCGATCCCAGGTTTCCTGTTCGATCCCAGGTTGGGTGTTTGATCCCAGGTTTCCTGTTCGATCCCAGGTTGGGTGTTAGATCCCAGGTTTCCTGTTCGATCCCAGGTTGGGTGTTCGATCCCAGGTTTCCTGTTCGATCCCAGGTTTCCTGTTCGATCCCAGGTTGGGTGTTTGATCCCAGGTTTCCTGTTCGATCCCAGGTTGGGTGTTTGATCCCAGGTTGGGTGTTTGATCCCAGGTTTCCAGTTCGATCCCGGGTTTCCTGTTCGATCCCAGGTTTCCTGTTCGATCCCAGGTTGTGTGTTTGATCCCAGGTTTCCTGTTCGATCCCAGGTTTCCTGTTCGATCCCAGGTTTCCTGTTCGATCCCAGGTTTCCTGTTCGTTCCCAGGTTGGGTGATTGATCCCAGGTTTCCTGTTCCATCCCAGGTTTCCTGGTCGATCCCAGGTTTCCTGTTCGATCCCAGGTTTACTGTTCGATCCCAGGTTGGGTGTTTGATCCCAGGACAGGAGTTTGATCCCAGGTTTCCTGTTCGATCCCAGGTGGGGTGTTTGATCCCAGGTTGGGTGTTTGATCCCAGGTTTACTGTTCGATCCCAGGTTTCCTGTTCGATCCCAGGTTTCCTGTTCGATCCCAGGTTGGGTGTTTGATCCCAGGTTTCCTGTTCGATCCCAGGTTTCCTGTTCGATCCCAGGTTTCCTGTTCGATCCCAGGTTTCCTGTTCGATCCCAGGTTTGGTGTTTGATCCCAGGTTTCCTGTTCGATCCCAGGTTTCCTGTTCGATCCCAGGTTTCCTGTTCGATCCCAGGTTGGGTGTTTGATCCCAGGTTGGATGTTTGATCCCAGGTTTCCTGTTCGATCCCAGGTTTCCTGTTCGATCCCAGGTTTCCTGTTCGATCCCAGGTTGGGTGTTTGATCCCAGGTTTCCTGTTCGATCCCAGGTTTCCTGTTCGATCCCAGGTTTCCTGTTCGATCCCAGGTTTCCTGTTTGATCCCAGGTTGGGTGTTTGATCCCAGGTTTCCTGTTCCATCCCAGGTTTCCTGTTCGATCCCAGGTTTCCTGTTCGATCCCAGGTTTCCTGTTCGATCCCAGGTTGGGTGTTCGATCCCAGGTCAGGAGTTTGATCCCAGGTTTCCTGTTCGATCCCAGGTTGGGTGTTTGATCCCAGGTTGGGTGTTTGATCCCAGGTTTCCTGTTCCATCCCAGGTTGGGTGTTCCATCCCAGGTTTCCTGTTCCATCCCAGGTTGAGTGTTCCATCCCAGGTTTCCTGTTTCATCGCAGGTTGGGTGTTCGATCCCAGGTTGGGTGTTCGATCCCAGGTTTCCTGTTCCATCCCAGGTTGGGTGTTCCATCCCAGGTTGGGTGTTCCATCCCAGGTTGGGTGTTTTCGATCCAAAGTTTCCTGTTCCATCCCAGGTTGCGTGTTCGATCCCAGGTTTCCTGTTCCATCCCAGGTTGCGTGTTCGATTCCAGGTTTCCTGTTCCATCCCAGGTTGCGTGTTCGATCCCAGGTTGGGTGTTCGATCCAAAGTTTCCTGTTTGATCCCAGGTTGCGTGTTCGATCCCAGGTTTCCTGTTCCATCCCAGGTTGCGTGTTCGATCCCAGGTTTCCTGTTCGATCCCAGGTTTCCTGTTCGATCCCAGGTTGGGTGTTTGATCCCAGGTCGGGTGTTCGATCCCAGCTTGGGTGTTCGATCCCAAGTTTCCTGTTTGATCCCAGGTTGGGTGTTTGATCCCAGGTCGGGTGTTCGATCCCAGGTCGGGAGTTCGATCCCAGGTTGGGTGTTCGATCCCAGGTTGGGAGTTCGATCCCAGGTTTCCTGTTCGATCCCAGGTTTCCTGTTCGATTCCAGGTCGGGTGTTCGATCCCAGGTCGGGAGTTCGATCCCAGGTTTCCTGTTCGATCCCAGGTTTCCTCTTCGATCCCAGGTTGGGTGTTTGATCCCATGTCGGGAGTTCGATCCCAGGTTTCCTGTTTGATCCCAGGCTTCCTGTTCCATCCCAGGTCGGGTGTTCGATCCCAGGTCGGGAGTTCGATCCCAGGTTTCCTGTTCGATCCCAGATTTCCTGTTCGATCCCAGGTCGGGTGTTCGATCCCAGGTCGGGAGTTCGATCCCAGGTTTCCTGTTCGATCCCAGGTTTCCTGTTCAATCCCAGGTTGGGTGTTCGATCCCAGGTTTCCTGTTCGATCCCAGGTTTCCTGTTCGATCCCATGTTTCCTGTTCGATCCCAGGTCAGGAGTTCGATCCCAGGTTTCCTGTTCGATCCCAGGTCGGGAGTTCGATGCCAGGTTTCCTGTTCGATCCCAGGTTTCCTGTTCGATCCCAGGTTGGGTGTTTGATCCCAGGTTTCCTGTTCGATCCCAGGTTTCCTGTTCGATCCCAGGTTGGGTGTTTGATCCCAGGTTTCCTGTTCGATCCCAGGTCGGGAGTTCGATCCCAGGTTTCCTGTTCGATCCCAGGTTTCCTGTTCGATCCCAGGTTGGGTGTTTGATCCCAGGTTTCCTGTTCGATCCCAGGTTGGGTGTTTGATCCCATGTTTCCTGTTCGATCCCAGGCTGGGTGTTTCATCCCAGGTTTCCGGTTCGATCCCAGGTTGGGTGTTTGATCCCAAGTCGGGAGTTCGATCCCAGGTTTACTGTTCGATCCCAGGTTTCCTGTTCGATCCCAGGTTTCCTGTTCGATCCCAGGTTGGGTGTTTAATCCCAGGTTGGGTGTTTGATCCCAGGTTTCCTGTTCGATCCCAGGTTTCCTGTTCGATCCCAGGTTGGGTGTTTGATCCCAGGTTTCCTCTTCGATCCCAGGTTTCCTGTTCGATCCCAGGTTGGGTGTTTGATCCCAGGTTTCCTTTTCGATCCCAGGTCGGGAGTTCGATCCCAGGTTTCCTGTTCGATCCCAGGTTTCCTGTTCGATCCCAGGTTGGGTGTTTGATCCCAGGTTTCCTGCTCAATCCCAGGTTGGGTGTTTGATCCCAGGTTTCCTGTTCGATCCCAGGTTGGGGGTTTGATCCCAGGTTTCCGGTTCGATCCCAGGTTTCCTGTTCGATCCCAGGTTTCCTGTTCGATCCCAGGTCAGGAGTTCGATCCCAGGTTTCCTGTTCGATCCCAGGTCGGGAGTTCGATCCAAGGTTTCCTGTTCGATCCCAGGTTTCCTGTTCGATCCCAGGTTGGGTGTTTGATCCCAGGTTTCTTGATCGATCCCAGGTTTCCTATTCGATCCCAGGTTTCCTGTTTCGATCCCAGGTTTCCTGTTCGATCCCAGGTTTGGTGTTTGATCCCAGGTTTCCTGTTCCATCCCAGGTTTCCTGTTCCATCCCAGGTTTTCTGTTCGATCCCAGGTTTCCTGTTCGATCCCAGGTTGTGTGTTTGATCCCAGGTTTCCTGTTCGATCCCAGGTTGGGTGTTCGATCCCAGGTTTCCTGTTCGATCCCAGGTTTCCTGTTCGATCCCAGGTTGGGTGTTTGATCCCAGGTTTCCTGTTCGATCCCAGGTTGGGTGTTTGATTCCAGGTTGGGTGTTTGATCCCAGGTTTCCTGTTCGATCCCAGGTTTCCTGTTCGATCCCAGGTTTCCTGTTCGATCCCAGGTTGGGTGTTTGATCCCAGGTTTCCTGTTCGATCCCAGGTTTCCTGTTCGATCCCAGGTTTCCTGTTCGATCCCAGGTTTCCTGTTCGTTCCCAGGTTGGGTGATTGATCCCAGGTTTCCTGTTCCATCCCAGGTTTCCTGGTCGATCCCAGGTTTCCTGTTCGATCCCAGGTTTACTGTTCGATCCCAGGTTGGGTGTTTGATCCCAGGTCAGGAGTTCGATCCCAGGTTTCCTGTTCGATCCCAGGTTGGGTGTTTGATCCCAGGTTGGGTGTTTGATCCCAGGTTTCCTGTTCGATCCCAGGTTTCCTGTTCGATCCCAGGTTTCCTGTTCGATCCCAGGTTGGGTGTTTGATCCCAGGTTTCCTGTTCGATCCCAGGTTTCCTGTTCAATCCCAGGTTTCCTGTTCGATCCCAAGTTTCCTGTTCGATCCCAGGTTTGGTGTTTGATCCCAGGTTTCCTGTTCCATCCCAGGTTTCCTGTTCCATCCCAGGTTTCCTGTTCCATCCCAGGTTTCCTGTTCGATCCCAGGTTTCCTGTTCGATCCCAGGTTTCCTGTTCGATCCCAGGTTTCCTGTTCGATCCCAGGTTTCCTGTTCGATCAAAGGTTTCCTGTTTGATCCCAGGTTGGGTGTTTGATCCCAGGTTTCCTGTTCCATCCCAGGTTTCCTGTTCGATCCCAGGTTTCCTGTTCGATCCCAGGTTTCCTGTTCGATCCCAGGTTGGGTGTTCGATCCCAGGTCAGGAGTTTGATCCCAGGTTTCCTGTTCGATCCCAGGTTGGGTGTTTGATCCCAGGTTGGGTGTTTGATCCCAGGTTTCCTGTTCGATCCCAGGTTTCCTGTTCGATCCCAGGTTTCCTGTTCGATCCCAGGTTGGGTGTTTGATCCCAGGTTTCCTGATCGATCCCAGGTTTCCTATTCGATCCCAGGTTTCCTGTTTCGATCCCAGGTTTCCTGTTCGATCCCAGGTTTGGTGTTTGATCCCAGGTTTCCTGTTCCATCCCAGGTTTCCTGTTCGATCCCAGGTTTCCTGTTCGATCCCAGGTTTCCTGTTCGATCCCAGGTTTCCTGTTCGATCCCAGGTTGGGTGTTTGATCCCAGGTTTCCTGTTCCATCCCAGGTTTCCTGTTCGATCCCAGGTTTCCTGTTCGATCCCAGGTTTCCTGTTCGATCCCAGGTTTGGTGTTTGATCCCAGGTTTCCTGTTCCATCCCAGGTTTCCTGTTCGATCCCAGGTTTCCTGTTCGATCCCAGGTTTCGTGTTCGATCCCAGGTTTCCTGTTCGATCCCAGGTTGGGTGTTTGATCCCAGGTTTCCTGTTCCATCCCAGGTTTCCTGTTCGATCCCAGGTTTCCTGTTCGATCCCAGGTTTCCTGTTCGATCCCAGGTTTCCTGTTCGATCCAAGGTTTCCTGTTCGATCCCAGGTTGGGTGTTTGATCCCAGGTTTCCTGTTCGATCCCAGGTTTCCTGTTCGATCCCAGGTTTCCTGTTCGATCCCAGGTTTCCTGTTCGATCCCAGGTTGGGTGTTTGATCCCAGGTTTCCTGTTCGATCCCAGGTTTCCTGTTCAATCCCAGGTTTCCTGTTCGATCCCAAGTTTCCTGTTCGATCCCAGGTTTGGTGTTTGATCCCAGGTTTCCTGTTCCATCCCAGGTTTCCTGTTCCATCCCAGGTTTCCTGTTCCATCCCAGGTTTCCTGTTCGATCCCAGGTTTCCTGTTCGATCCCAGGTTTCCTGTTCGATCCCAGGTTTCCTGTTCGATCCCAGGTTTCCTGTTCGATCAAAGGTTTCCTGTTTGATCCCAGGTTGGGTGTTTGATCCCAGGTTTCCTGTTCCATCCCAGGTTTCCTGTTCGATCCCAGGTTTCCTGTTCGATCCCAGGTTTCCTGTTCGATCCCAGGTTGGGTGTTCGATCCCAGGTCAGGAGTTTGATCCCAGGTTTCCTGTTCGATCCCAGGTTGGGTGTTTGATCCCAGGTTGGGTGTTTGATCCCAGGTTTCCTGTTCGATCCCAGGTTTCCTGTTCGATCCCAGGTTTCCTGTTCGATCCCAGGTTGGGTGTTTGATCCC
Organism: Oncorhynchus mykiss; assembly: GCF_057628025.1. Lineage (NCBI taxonomy): Eukaryota > Metazoa > Chordata > Actinopteri > Salmoniformes > Salmonidae > Oncorhynchus > Oncorhynchus mykiss. Next base: position 8,675,447 of record NC_143028.1, read on the forward strand.
AGGTTTCCTGATCGATCCCAGGTTTCCTATTCGATCCCAGGTTTCCTGTTTCGATCCCAGGTTTTCCTGTTCGATCCCAGGTTTGGTGTTTGATCCCAGGTTTCCTGTTCCATCCCAGGTTTCCTGTTCGATCCCAGGTTTCCTGTTCGATCCCAGGTTTCCTGTTCGATCCCAGGTTTCCTGTTCGATCCCAGGTTGGGTGTTTGATCCCAGGTTTCCTGTTCCATCCCAGGTTTCCTGTTCCATCCCAGGTTTCCTGTTCGATCCCAGGTTTCCTGTTCGATCCCAGGTTTCCTGTTCGATCCCAGGTTGGGTGTTTGATCCCAGGTTTCCTGTTCGATCCCAGGTTTCCTGTTCGATCCCAGGTTTCCTGTTCGATCAAAGGTTTCCTGTTTGATCCCAGGTTGGGTGTTTGATCCCAGGTTTCCTGTTCCATCCCAGGTTTCCTGTTCGATCCCAGGTTTCCTGTTCGATCCCAGGTTTCCTGTTCGATCCCAGGTTGGGTGTTTGATCCCAGGTTGGGTGTTTGATCCCAGGTTTCCTGTTCGATCCCAGGTTTCCTGTTCGATCCTAGGTTTCCTGTTCGATCCCAGGTTGGGTGTTTGATCCCAGGTTTCCTGATCGATCCCAGGTTTCCTATTCGATCCCAGGTTTCCTGTTTCGATCCCAGGTTTCCTGTTCGATCCCAGGTTTGGTGTTTGATCCCAGGTTTCCTGTTCCATCCCAGGTTTCCTGTTCGATCCCAGGTTTTCTGTTCGATCCCAGGTTTCCTGATCGATCCCAGGTTGGGTGTTTGATACCAGGTTTCCTGTTCGATTTAGGTTTCCTGTTCGATCCCAGGTTTCCTGTTCGATCCCAGGTTGGGTGTTTGATCCCAGGTTTCCTGATCGATCCCAGGTTTCCTATTCGATCCCAGGTTTCCTGTTTCGATCCCAGGTTTCCTGTTCGATCCCAGGTTTGGTGTTTGATCGCAGGTTTCCTGTTCCATCCCAGGTTTCCTGTTCGATCCCAGGTTTTCTGTTCGATCCCAGGTTTCCTGTTCGATCCCAGGTTGGGTGTTTGATCCCAGGTTTCCTGTTCGATCTCAGGTTTCCTGTTCGATCCCAGGTTTCCTGTTCGATCCCAGGTTTCCTGTTTGATCCCAGGTTGGGTGTTTGATCCCAGGTTTCCTGTTCGATCCCAGGTTTCCTGTTCGATCCCAGGTTTCCTGTTCGATCCCAGGTTTCCTGTTCGATCCCAGGTTGGGTGTTCGATCCCAGGTCAGGAGTTTGATCCCAGGTTTCCTGTTCGATCCCAGGTTGGGTGTTTGATCCCAGGTTGGGTGTTTGATCCCAGGTTTCCTGTTCGATCCCAGGTTTCCTGTTCGATCCCAGGTTGGGTGTTTGATCCCAGGTTTCCTCTTCGATCCCAGGTTTCCTGATCGATCCCAGGTTTCCTATTTGATCCCAGGTTTCCTGTTCGATCCCAGGTTTCTTTTTCGATCCCAGGTTTGGTGTTTGATCCCAGGTTTCCTGTTCCATCCCAGGTTTCCTGTTCGATCCCAGGTTTCCTGTTTGATCCCAGGTTTCCTGTTCGATCCCAGGTTTCCTTTTCGATCCCAGGTTGGGTGTTTGATCCCAGGTTTCCTGTTCGATCCCAGGTTTCCTGTTCGATCCCAGGTTTCCTGTTCGATCCCAGGTTTCCTGTTTGATCCCAGGTTGGGTGTTTGATCCCAGGTTTCCTGTTCCATCCCAGGTTTCCTGTTCGATCCCAGGTTTCCTGTTTGATCCCAGGTTTCCTGTTCGATCCCAGGTTTCCTTTTCGATCCCAGGTTGGGTGTTCGATCCCAGGTCAGCAGTTTGATCCCAGGTTTCCTGTTCGATCCCAGGTTGGGTGTTTGATCCCAGGTTGGGTGTTTGATCCCAGGTTTCCTGTTCGATCCCAGGTTTCCTGTTCGATCCCAGGTTTCCTGTTCGATCCCAGGTTGGGTGTTTGATCCCAGGTTTCCTGATCGATCCCAGGTTTCCTATTCGATCCCAGGTTTCCTGTTCGATCCCAGGTTTCCTGTTCCATCCCAGGTTTCCTGTTCCATCCCAGGCTTCCTGTTCGATCCCAGGTTTCCTGTTCGATCCCAGGTTTCCTGTTCGATCCCAGGTTTCCTGTTCGATCCCAGGTTGGGTGTTTGATCCCAGGTTTCCTGTTCCATCCCAGGTTTCCTGTTCGATCCCAGGTTTCCTGTTCGATCCCAGGTTTCCTGTTCGATCCCAGGTTTCCTGCTCGATCCCAGGTTGGGTGTTCGATCCCAGGTCAGGAGTTTGATCCCAGGTTTCCTGTTCGATCCCAGGTTTCCTGTTCGATCCCAGGTTGGGTGTTTGATCCCAGGTTTCCTGTTCGATCCCAGGTTTCCTGTTTGATCCCAGGTTTCCTGTTCGATCCCAGGTTGGGTGTTTGATCCCAGGTTTCCTGTTCGATCCCAGGTTGGGTGTTCGATCCCATTTGTAGACACTGTTTTTTTCTTTTTAGTTTTCTTTTTACCCTAATAGCAAAACATCCATCTACAGTGCAGCTTTTTCATTCATAAACCTATCTTTATTCTATCTTCTATTGAGCATAAACTTCAGAGCCCTATAATTCTCGAAGTGATAAAATACCCACTCACCACAAAACACAGGTTTTCTGTTGGTTGTCTAAAACAAGCTTCGTCAAAACCCTCAGGGGGAAGGAAAGTCACAAAATAGCTGGCTATGTTTTTATTGGCCCTGATGCACTCCTTCTGATGTGCCTAGGCCCTCACCTCCTGAATCAGACACAAAGCCCCTTGATGGCTACTTGAGTTTGAATGCAGCTTTATTACAGGCATTACATGAAATTGCCTGTGTTATGTGAAGGGGATTACGGTGGTTCTGGATCAATAATTCCTGTTGGATGTTAGCCCTGAGTGATTACGCTTTTCTGTCGATTCCCTCTGCCGGGCTGTCAGGCTTGATTTATAGCATAGCACGGCCTCCGTCATTCTCAAGTCACTCACTTTCAACGGGGGGATTCCTATATGTCTCAATTTGCCTGGAAAAGCTGATTTGCGATATGAGGTAAATGCAGCCCTCGTTGGTGTGCATAATTGGTGTGCACTTATGGCGGAGGTGTTTGTGTGTGTTCGTGTGTTTGCATGTGTGTGACTGAGGTGTGGCGTGAGTGCTGTGGGTGGCATCTATTCTGGTAGCTCCCAAAAACCCCAGGAGGAAACTAAGATACTTATGGCAATACCGTAAATGCCTCATTAATTCAGTAGCTGCTGGGTTGGGCTGGGTTTGTTTTGGGGCAGGCAGGCTGGCAGGCAGGCAGGCAGGGTGTGTTTATGTGGAATAAGGAGGGCATTCAAGATCTCCATGGTCACATGGGCGACTCTTTTTCAGTCAACTTCACATCAACCTTAGCCTGATCCACCATCCTGACCGCTGCGCTGTCGTTTCCTGTAAACTGGTGAGATCAGGATGGTCTACAATGAGACTACAACACCTGGGTCCAATGTAAATACAGTGGGGCAAAAAAGTATTTAGTCAGCCACCAATTGTGCCAGTTCTCCCACTTAAAACGATGAGAGAGGCCTGTAATTTTCATCATAGGTACACTTCAACTATGACAGACAAAATGAGAAAAAAAATCCAGAAAATCACATTGTAGGATTTTTAAGTAATTAATTAGCAAATTATGGTGGAAAATAAGTATTTGGTCAATAACAAAAGTTTATCTCAATACTTTGTTATATACCCTTTGTTGGCAATGACAGAGGTCAAACGTTTTCAAGTCTTCACAAGGTTTTCACACACTGTTGCTGGTATTTTGGCCCATTCCTCCATGCAGATCTCCTCTAGGGGGATCAGTCGTCCTGGTCCCTTTGCAGAAAAACAGCCCCAAGGCATGATGTTTCCACCCCCATGCTTCACAGTAGGTATGGTGTTCTTTGTATGCAACTCAGCATTCTTTGTCCTTCAAACACGACGAGTTGAGTTTTTACCAAAAAGTTCTATTTTGGTTTCATCTGACCATATGACATTCTCCCAATCTTCTTCTGGATCATCCAAATGCTCTCTAGCAAACTTCAGACGGGCCTGCACATGTACTGGCTTAAGCAGGGGGACACGTCTGGCACTGCAGGATTTGAGTCCCTGAAGGCGTAGTGTGTTACTGATGGTAGGCTTTGTTACTTTGGTCCCAGCTCTCTGCAGGTCATTCACTAGGTCCCCCCGTGTGGTTCTGGGATTTTTGCTCACCGTTCTTGTGATAATTTTGACCCCACGGGGTGAGATCTTGCGTGGAGCCCCAGATCGAGGGAGATCATCAGTGGTCTTGTATGTCTTCCATTTCCTAATAATTGCTCCCACAGTTGATTTCTTCAAACCAAGCTGCTTACCTATTGCAGATTCAGTCTTCCCAGCCTGGTGCAGGTCTACAATTTTGTTTCTGGTGTCCTTTGACAGCTCTTTGGTGTTGGCCATAGTGAAGTTTGGAGTGTGACTGTTTGAGGTTGTGGACAGGTGTCTTTTATACTGATAACAAGTTCAAACAGGTGCCATTAATACAGGTAATGAGTGGAGGACAGAGGAGCCTCTTAAATAAATTAATTCATTAAAAATCCTACAATGTGATTTTCTGGATTTTTTTCTCATTTTGTCTGTCATAGTTTAAGTGTACCTATGATGAAAATTACAGGCCTCTCCCATCTTATTAAGTGGGAGAACTTGCACAATTGGTGGCTGACTAAATACTTTTTTTGCCCCACTGTAATATCTTATTGCCTTCCAGGTGGCGCAGTGGTCTAGGGCACTGCATCGCAGCGCTAGCTGTGCCACCAGAGACTCTGGGATCACGCCAAGCCTCTGTCACAGCCGGCCGCGACGGTGAGGTCCGTGGGGCGACGCACAATTGGCCTAGCGTCGTCCGGGTTAGGGAGAGTTTGGCTGGTAGGGATATCCTTGTCTCATCGCGCACAAGTGACTCCTGTGGCGGCCAGGAGCAATGCGCGCTAACCAAGGTCGTCAGGTGCACGGTGTTTCCTCCAGCACATTGGTGCAGCTCTCTTCCGGTTGGATGCGCACTGTGTTAAGAAGCAGTGCGGCCTGGTTGGGTTGTGTTTCGGTGGACGCATGACTTTCAACCTTCGTCTCTCCCGAGCCCGTACGGGAGTTGTAGCGATGAGAGAAGATAGTAACTACTAATAATTGGATACTATGAAATTGGGGAGAAAAATAGTTTAAAATAAATGAATGAATAATAATTGGCCAAATAACAAGTCTGGAAAAACCTACTGCTATGTAGTCAGTCAGTAACAGGCTCGTACTTACAGTTATGGGGCACTTATATTACCACTACGGTTCATATTTCTCCCTAGAGATCTGAAATAACAATGGCAATGGCAACTGTATTACATTGCACAGCCCCGTGTTTCTTCTTGTTCCTGAAATCAGTCTCAAGTAGTCGAAGGTGTTAAAGTCCAGTTCTGCTCCATCAGGAAAACAATCCTGCAGCAACAGGAAATGTGGATTATCATGTGGATTATAAATAATGGACATTTTTGTAGGGGTTGATGCATTTTATACGGGAAATTACAAACTTCAGAAGCATCTTTAAACCTCAAGTACACTAAAAGTTAAACATTTCCTGCAACAGGGGGATAAAAATAAGATCCTACTTCATTGAAAGTCCTCCTCTTTGTGGAGAGACATTGTGAGGACACAAAACTTACCAATCATATAAAGACCCAAAACATCTTTCAGATTCCAGCATTTACCCTAGGTGTTGCCATTGACACATTTTCAACATTGATTCAGGCATTATCACATTTGAATTTAGAACATTCAGTCTTACCAAGGTCAACAGTAGCTGTGTGATGTATGAGAGAGACCTGTGGGAAAAGCATTTGTTCCTGGAGGACATTGGAAGTATTATTTTGCTTTCTATTTTGTTACTGATGGAAACTGTGTTTGTCTATATCAGGGGTGTCAAATCATTTCACCCAAGGAGCCACATTCGGTCATCAACGAGGTCAGGAGGACCGCACTGAAAATTGGTTATATATCCTAACATACAGTGCCTTGCGAAAGTATTCGGCCCCCTTGAACTTTGCGACCTTTTGCCACATTTCAGGCTTCAAACATAAAGATATAAAACTGTATTTTTTTGTGAAGAATCAACAACAAGTGGGACACAATCATGAAGTGGAACGACATTTATTGGATATTTCAAACTTTTTTAACAAATCAAAAACTGAAAAATTGGGCGTGCAAAATTATTCAGCCCCCTTAAGTTAATACTTTGTAGCTGCGATTACAGCTGTAAGTCGCTTGGGGTATGTCTCTATCAGTTTTGCACATCGAGAGACTGACATTTTTTCCCATTCCTCCTTGCAAAACAGCTCGAGCTCAGTGAGGTTGGATGGAGAGCATTTGTGAACAGCAGTTTTCAGTTCTTTCCACAGATTCTCGATTGGATTCAGGTCTGGACTTTGACTTGGCCATTCTAACACCTGGATATGTTTATTTTTGAACCATTCCATTGTAGAGTTTGCTTTATGTTTTGGATCATTGTCTTGTTGGAAGACAAATGTCCGTCCCAGTCTCAGGTCTTTTGCAGACTCCATCAGGTTTTCTTCCAGAATGGTCCTGTATTTGGCTCCATCCATCTTCCCATCAATTTTAACCATCTACCCTGTCCCTGCTGAAGAAAAGCAGGCCCAAACCATGATGCTGCCACCACCATGTTTGACAGTGGGGATGGTGTGTTCAGCTGTGTTGCTTTTACGCCAAACATAACGTTTTGCATTGTTGCCAAAAAGTTCAATTTTGGTTTCATCTGACCAGAGCACCTTCTTCCACATGTTTTGTGTGTCTCCCAGGTGGCTTGTGGCAAACTTTAAACAACACTTTTTATGGATATCTTTAAGAAATGGCTTTCTTCTTGCCACTCTTCCATAAAGGCCAGATTTGTGCAATATACGACTGATTGTTGTCCTATGGACAGAGTCTCCCACCTCAGCTGTATATCTCTGCAGTTCATCCAGAGTGATCATGGGCCTCTTGGCTGCATCTCTGATCAGTCTTCTCCTTGTATGAGCTGAAAGTTTAGAGGGACGGCCAGGTCTTGGTAGATTTGCAGTGGTCTGATACTCCTTCCATTTCAATATTATCGCTTGCACAGTGCTCCTTGGGATGTTTAAAGCTTGGGAAATCTTTTTGTATCCAAATCCGGCTTTAATTAAACTTCTTCACAACAGTATCTCGGACCTGCCTGGTGTGTTCCTTGTTCTTCATGATGCTCTCTGCGCTTTTAACGGACCTCTGAGACTATCACAGTGCAGGTTCATTTATACGGAGACTTGATTACACACAGGTGGATTGTATTTATCATCATTAGTCATTTAGGTCAACATTGGATCATTCAGAGATCCTCACTGAAAGGGGCTGAATAATTTTGCACGCCCAATTTTTCAGTTTTTGATTTGTTAAAAAAGTTTGAAATATCCAATAAATGTCGTTCCACTTCATGATTGTGTCCCACTTGTTGTTGAATCTTCACAAAAAAATACAGTTTTATATCTTTATGTTTGAAGCCTGAAATGTGGCAAAAGGTCGCAAAGTTCAAGGGGGCCGAATACTTTCGCAAGGCACTGTATAGTCCTCTATCCATCATTTTGGGGAATTTACGGTACTCCCTGAGTGTTTAGTTTTAATTTAGCTGATATTTGGCAAGCTGGACATAATCAACAAACTGGAAGGGCCTTTATCATTTCTACACAGTTTCAAATGGTTTTAGTAATTTTAAAGTGTATTGAGTTCATCCCCGCCCCAATTTACTTCATGGAACACAGTATCAGTAAGCCTTGAGTTTTCAACCAGGCCCAGAGAGCACAGTGACACCCAGTGGTTTAGCACTGAGATAAAAGCAGTCTTAAAGAATAACTGACCAAACCCACGGCAGTAGATCAGTAGTCACTAAACCTGAACCTGGAGAGCCGATTCAACTGAACAAGGGCTTGATGAGTAGTTGATTAGTTAAATCCGATGCGTTAGTGCTGAGATGGAATAAAAACCTGCACATCCTGTAGCTCTCCAGGAACAGCATTGGTGATTTGGTAGATTTAATTCTTCACAGATCAATTTACTGGTAGATTTATTTTGAGTATTTCACATACTGCATGTGCAAGAATGAATTTTACACAAACACATTTCCCCCAATGCATATGTAAAACAAAACGAAAAATCTGTTTTAATAAGGATTTGTCGTTCGTTACCAAGTAACATTTATTTGATTTATTCAGGAGATTGGTTTACCCGTTAAGCAAACATTGTGTTTCTGTGGGGTGGATGTTCCTGGATGATATAATACCTGTCCTTTCCAGACACTATGCCACAATTGTTACTATTGTAAAATCTCTAAATACTGGATTTCCTTCAATTATTCCATTTGCCATTTTAACAAAGATTATTTCAGAGAAGAAAGTAAGAATGGGGTCCCTCCTCTCCTCAGACACATTTCCAGGCCCTATTCCCCTGTCCTCTCGTCGACTCTACTCCTCCCCCATACTCTCCTCTCCTCCCCTCTCCTCTACACCACTCCCCTCTCCTCTCCCCTACTCTCCCCTCCCCTCTCCTATCCTCTCCCCTACTCTACCCTCCCCCACTCTCCTCCCCTCGCCTCGCCTCTCCTCTACTCCCCTCCCTACTCTCCTTTCCTCCCCTCTACTCCTCCCCCATACTCTCCTCTGCTCCCCTCTCCTCTACTCCTACCCCATACTCTCCTCTTCTCCTCACCCATACTCTCCTCTCCTCTCCCCTTCTCTCCTCCTCTCCTCTGTCCAACTCTCCTCTACTCTCCCCTTCTCTCCTTCTCTCTACTCCCCTCCCCCTATTCCTCTCTCCTCTCCACTCATCCCCCTACTCTTCTCTCCTCTACTCTACTCATCCCGCTACTCTTCTATACTCTACTCCACTCATCCCGCTACTCTTCTCTACTCTACTCATCCCCCTACCCTTCTCTACTCTCCTCTACTCTACTCATCCCCCTACTCTTCTCTACTCTACTCTACTCTACTCTACTCATCCCGCTACTCTTCTCTACTCTACTCTACTCTACTCTACTCTACTCATCCCCCTACTCTTCTCTACTCTACTCTACTCTACTCATCCCGCTACTCTTCTCTACTCTACTCTACTCTACTCTACTCTACTCATCCGCCTACTCTTCGCTACTCTACTCTACTCATCCCCCTACTCTTCTCTACTCTACTCATCCCCCCACTCTTCTCTACTCTACTCTACTCATCCCGCTACTCTTCTCTACTCTACTCTCCTCATCCTACTCTTAACTCCTCCCCTCTAACTCCTCCCCCTACTCTACTCTCCTCCTCTACACCTCCCCCTACTCTTCTCTCCTCCCCTCACCTCTAACTCCTCCCCCTACTCTTCTCTGCTCTAACTCCTCCCACTCCTCTCCTCTCCTCATCCCGCTACTCTACTCTCTTCCCCTCTACTCCTCCCCCTACTCTTCTCTCCTCCCCTCTACTCCTCCCCCTACTCCCCTCTCCTCCCCTCTAATCCTCTCACTCCTCTCCTCTCCTCATCCCCCTACTCTACTCTCCTCCCCTCTACTCCTCTCCCTACTCTTCTCTCCTCCCCTCTACTCCAACTCCTCCCCTCTAACTCCTCCCACTCCTCTCCTGTCCTCATCCCGCTACTCTACTCTCCTCCCCCTACTCTACTCTCCTCCCCTCTACTCCTCCCCCTACTCTTCTCTCCTCTCCTCTACTCCTCGCCCTACTTCCCTCTCCTCCCCTCTAACTCCTCCCCCCTAACTCCTCCTCCTCTCCCCTCTCCTCTACTCCTCGCCCTACTTCCATCTCCTCCCCTCTACTCCTCGCCCTACTTCCCTCACCTCCCCTCTAACTCCTCCCCCAACTCTTCTCTCCTCCCCTCTAACTCCTCCCCCAACTCTTCTCTCCTTCCCTCTAACTCCTCGCCCTACTTTTCTCTCCTCCCCTCTAACTCCCCACCTTACTCTTCTTTCCTCCCCTTTAACTCCTCCCCCTACTCTTCTCTACTCTCCTCAACTCTGAGGGGTTGGGAGACAAAATGTGATTTTCTGATAAGACATTTTCTGGTAAGAAATTACTAGCGCAGGACCCTGTCTCTAGCAGGGAGTTCAATATCTAAACAAATAGAGACCTAATTTTGTCTCTAACAGGGAGTTGAGTACCTAACCAATAGAGACCTAATTTTGTCTCTAGCAGGGAGTTGAGTACCTAAACCAATAGAGACCTCATTTTGTCTCTAGCAGGGAGTTGAGTACCTAACCAATAGAGACCTCATTTTGTCTCTAGCAGGGAGTTGAGTACCTAAACCAATAGAGAAAGACTTTGGTTACCAGAGAAACCAAGACCTCAGGCCCCGTGGTCTCCATGGTACAAAGGAAAGCTATTTGTTTTAGCCTGGTAAAAACCTTGAGCCAGGGCCGTAATAGTTTGGTGCCATTGTGTCATGTATGTCAGCATCTGTGTGTTTCCAGGAAAAAACGGAGCATTTATTGTAGATAAATTATGCATAGAAGCATTTTTTAATATTTATCAATGAATCATCAATTATCATTCAATGAATATTACCATGTGTATTACTCTGTTTTATCATCATATTTAATTATTCTATAATATTATAACAAAAACAACGTATTGGTGCATTATTATCACCCTGGTCAAGGGAATGATACAGCTCTCTAGTATATTAACAAGCATGTGTTCTGTCAGCTGTTCTTTCAACCACTCCTTCCTTATGAAAGGAAAGACGAAATAACGAGCAGTGCAGAAGCAGCTGCAATTACCTCTAAGATACTGTAGTGAGAGATGAGAGGGAGGAGAGAGGAGATGAGAGAGACAGAGAGGAGAGAGACAGAGAGGAGAGAGAGACAAAGAGGAGAGAGAGACAGAGAGGAGAGAGACATAGAGGAGAGAGAGACAGAGAGGAGAGAGAGACAGAGAGGAGAGAGACAGAGAGGAGAGAGAGACAGAGAGGAGAGAGACAGAGAGGAGAGAGAGAGAGGAGAGAGAGTCAGAGAGGAGAGAGAGACAGAGAGGAGAGAGAGACAAAGAGGAGAGAGAGACAGAGAGGAGAGAGACAGAGAGGAGAGAGACATAGAGGAGAGAGAGACAGAGAGGAGAGAGAGACAGAGAGGAGAGAGACAGAGAGGAGAGAGAGAGAGGAGAGAGAGTCAGAGAGGAGAGAGAGACAGAGAGGAGAGAGACAGAGAGGAGAGAGACAGAGAGGAGAGAGAGAGAGAGGAGAGAGACAGAGAGGAGAGAGTCAGAGAGGAGAGAGAGACAGAGAGGAGAGAGACACAGAGAGAAGAGAGACAGAGAGGAGAGAGCGAGACAGAGAGGAGAGAGACAGAGAGGAGAGAGAGACAGAGAGGAGAGAGTCGGAGGAGAGAGAGACAGAGAGGAGAGAGAGACAGAGAGGAGAGAGAGAGAGAGAGATAGAGAGAGAGAGAGAGGAGAGAGACAGAGAGGATGGAGAGAGAGAGAGAGAGAGAGAGAGAGAGAGAGAGAGAGAGAGAGAGAGAGAGAGAGAGACAGAGAGAGACAGAGAGAGAGAGAGAGAGACAGAGAGAGACAGAGAGAGACAGAGAGAGACAGAGAGGAGAGAGAGAGAGAGAGAGAGAGAGAGAGAGAGAGAGAGAGAGGAGAGAGAGACAGAGAGGAGAGGAGAGAAAGTTTAAAACATTTATTGTTTATTTCACTTTTGTTTATTATCTATTTCACTTGCTTTGGCAATGTAAACATGCCAATAAAGCCCTTAAATAGATCATTGAAATTTAATTCAGAGGAGAGAGAGGAGAGAGAGAGCAACAGAGACAGAGAGATACAGAGAGAGGAGCGAGAGAGAGTGAGACAGAGAGGAGAGAGAGATAGAGAGAGAAGATGGTGAGAGAGGAGAGAGAGACAGAAATAGGAGAGATAGAGAGAGAGAAAGGAGAGAGAAAGGCTGCCTCTATTTCAGCTCAATCACAGAGTAGGAAACAACACAATTACACAATGACAGTAGCGTTGTCATTTCAGGAGAGACAAACCCAGCAATGAAAAATTCCGAAATTACCGGCGTTATACTGTAAGTGCTGCTCCTTGCTCATCTAGCCAAGTCACTGACACTGAAGAGGAGAGAGAGAGAGGCTTCCACTTTAATGCCTAGCTCAGCTCCCAGACACTCTCTCCTCTCTCTCTGTCTCCGCTCTACTCTAATGGCTTTCCTTTCAATGCTATTTCTCCCTTTAGCTTTTCTCCCTGCCTCGGCAACCATAACCAAACAGACATGGATACCGTAAATGTAGAGCATCAATTTTTCAATACCCAATCAATCACCTTCAATAAATAATTATGATTTGTAATGGTTAATCAATTCATTCATGTAATAGTTAATAGCACAAACCAGCAAACAATGTTGAGCTATCATTTATAATTTTCAAATCATGAAGTGACTTTCAATATTAAAAAGAAATGCTAGTCAATGGAGGGTAAATATGGCTGATATTTTAATATTCAGCTAAACAGACTGGAGCCTAATTATCATCTGGCCTGTTTACACTGGATACATAAAACTGAATTGCATGAAAAGACCATCCAGCATTTGTGTGTCCTAACAATCATTTAAATGGGATATTTGCTATTTTTTCTGACAGCAAAAATGCTAGTAATTCTTTTTCTAAAGAAGTAACAATGGAGAAATGGATTCTAACAGTTAGTGTGTGTCTATTTAATGACATTTAAATGGCTCATTTGAAGATAAAAAGCCTTGTGACATTAATGGGTTTCTGCTATCATAACAGTCTGCTATTTAAAATAAATGAGCCAGCAAAAAAAGTGTAATATTTTCAGAAATGAAAATAATAAGCACTAAACAAATATTGTTTGTAAATATAATGTAAACAGTGAATTCACAGGGATATGAATGTTTGCCAATTTTCACAGTCGTATGAAGAATAGAGCACAATATCACAACTGGCAATCCCTTGCTTTTTTAGTCATTTCTTGAGCAAGCATGACAAATAGATTCTATGTGAGAATAAAACACAAAATCCTTACACAATAAATAGAGAAAGCGGTATGCAGAAGTGTCAAATATATATATAATATATTATCTACATATTTAAAAAAAAACATAAAATGGTAGAGGTTTAAAGGATAGTAATATTCAGGATAACATTCTGAAGGATCGAGTTGTGATGTAATAGAAGTTCTAGAGACGTGGTTCCATGTCATTGATACTATCAGCTTATTACAATAACCAAATCTTTTAAAAATACTCAGGAACACTGACACAAAGATCTGATATGAACAAGACAAGAATCAAGGGGCAATCTATTGATGTGAAATGTTCTAATCACTTGATAATACGTGGAAAAGACAAAGAAAAATCAAGTATTCAAATTGAAATGAATAAGACATTTGCTAGGTGTAAAAAAAACATAAGAGGTAAAATAAGAATAACATGTGTTGCTTGATAAATTATGTCCAGCTCATGTGAATGTCTGTAACCCATCTATCTGGATCTAGCAACACACTTTCAAACCTGCGCCACATGCCTAAAAAGGAGTGAGTGAGTTGAACAGATATTAGCGAGCTGGGACAGAGAACGTTACAGTTACACAGCCATCATCAGCAGTTCTAACAGAACCACTCCCTCCCCCACCCCTCTTCCTGACCCCGCCTCCTCTGGACTCCTCTGACCAATCAGAGGCCTGGTAATCATCCAAAGTGGTTCTAATATGCGGGTCCAGCTCCAGTTCCCCTCTCTCTCTCTCTCTGATGGAGGGTTGTAATGTGATGGCAATTTCCCCCTCTTATCAGGTATTAGAGTCATCTCAGAGTGTACTATTTACATAGGTTAGAAGTCTGACCAAGCCCTTTAAAGTGAATCATTATGTGTGTTGCCAATACATTGGAGGATTCCTAGACGAAATGGCTATATTTCAAAATGCATTATACACCGGTGTGATGGAGCCTTTAAAAGCAACCGAGAACGGAAATATGATACAAATTTGGAGCTACAATTACTGGGCCCACTACTTTAAGTGACATCCTCACTCATTTTAATACGTTGTAGATCGGGGTTAACATATCGCTTTTCTTTGCTGTTTGGAATGTAATGCATCAAAGGCAGAGAAACACATTCCCAAATGGTGCTCCGCTTCTAATTTCTCAAGACAGGAAATGAAATACCATAGCATTTTGCCGCTGTTCCTTTTGGAAATCAATGGCATTATCCCTAAAATGTGGCAAATTTTGATCTCTAACGGCCTCTTATCAACTGAATATACCGTCATTTAAATATGGCTTTACCATGGACTCAGAAGCATTCAAATATCACGTATGTGCAGAATTAGGGAGAATATAAGAGATTGAAAACTTCACATTTCTACTGGAGTATTTCTCACGTTGATAATCTTATTTTTTCTTTTCATATCTAGGAGGGAGGGAATATGTTGGGGTTTCCTCTAAAGTCTACCCTCCTAAAGTGAGTCCTACATTCCCCCAACCGAGGAGATTACAGATTACCAGATGACTGATCCCATCATAGGAGCATATTCATCCGGAGTAAAAAGACAGATTACTGCTAGCTGAGCTTCAGTTCAAACACTAACACACTGCTGCTACTCAGATCACACTCTGTTGTTCGCCCTTTGACGAATTCCCCCACTGGCTGAGACACTGAGTGACAGTCTGAACAGAAAGGCCAGAATGAAGAAAAGATTAGTCTTGTTTTCCCCTCCAGGCTAGATGGCTGTGTAGCCACCTACATTACCCTGGGAGGAAGTTTTTATGACATAGCGTCTGAACAAAGACAACACACCACACAGATGAACCTGCTTCTGCTGCTGCTGTCTCTGTTGTCTAGGCTCTATCCCATCCCACACATTGCATATGGTCTACAGTACAGTGTGATGGAAATATGATCACAATGCACAATGGTTTATCTTTTACAGTCCTGTTTCTGACTCCCACTTTTTGACTTGCTATTTATTCAGGAAGGATGTGGCAACAATCGACACCTTTAGGGACTTACTATTGGGAAGAGTTCAACACCATTGATAATTACGTGTATAATGCTGTGTTTCAATCAATGCCGATATCATTCAAATACTATACTTCAACTGATGAGAGAAAATAAAGAGAAGAAGGGAATAGGTGGGGATAGGGTGATAAAGATAATGTGATAGATACAGTGAGAGAGAAAGACAGAGAGAGAGAAATGAGAGTGTTGGTCTCAGGTTTAATAAGATGAAATAAAATATCCCAGAAATGTTCCATACGCACATAAAACTTATTTCTCTCAAATGTTGCACACAAATTTGTCAAGATAATCCATCCACCTGACATATATGGCATAATCAAGAAGATGATTAAACAGCATGATCAATACACAGGTGCACCTTGTGCTGGGGATAATAAAAGGCCACTCTAAAGTGTGCAGTTTTGTCACACAACACAATGCTGCAGTTGTCTCAAGTTTTGAGGGAGCTTGCAATTGGCATGCTGACTGCAGGAATGTCCACCAGAGGTGTCGCCAGATAATTCTATGTTAATTTCTCTACTATTTCCCTACCAGCATCGTTTTAGATAATTTGGAGGTACGTCCATCTGGCCTCACAACAGCAGACCACGTGTATGGCGTTGTGTGGGCAAGCGGTTTGCTGATGTCAATGTTGTGAACAGAGTGCCCCATGGTGGCGGTGGGTTTATGGTATGGGCAGGCATAAGCTACGGACAACAAACACAATTGCATTTCGTCATTGGCAATTTGAATGTAGAGAGGTACTCTGACGAAATACGTTCATCCGCTGACATCACCTCATGTTTCAGCATTATAATGCACAGCCACATGTCTCAAGGATCTGTACACAGTCCAGAAGGTGAAAATGTCCCAGTTCTTCGAGTTCTGACCTGCAGATCTGGCCTGCCTGCATACTCACCAGACATGTCATCCATGAGCACGTTTGGAATGCTCTGGATTGATGTGTACGACAGTGTGTTCCAGTGCCTGCTAATATCGAGCAACTTCGCACAGCCATTGAAAAGGAGTGAGACAACATTCCAAAAGCCACAGCCTGATCAACTCTATGTCAAGGAGATGTCGTGCTGCATGAGACAAAATGGTGGTTACACCAGGTACTGACTGGTTTTCTGATCCATGCCCCTACCTTTTTTTTAAGGTATTTGTGACCAACAGATGCATATCTGTATTCCCAATCATGTGAAATCCATAGATTAGGGCCTAATGAAAGCTTGGCACACTTGTATTTGGGGAGATTCTCCCATTCTTCTCTGCATATCCTCTCATGATCTGTCAGGTTGGATGGGGAGCGTCACTACACAGCTATTTTCAGGTCTCTCCAGAGATGTTTGATCGGGTTCAAGTTCGGGCTCTGGCTGGGCCACTCAAGGACATTCAGAGACTTGTCCCAAAGCCACTTTTGCGTTGTCTTGGCTGTGTGCTTAGGGTCGTTGTCCTGCTGGAAGGTGAACCTTCGGCCCCTGTCTGAGGTCCTGAAGGTTTTCATCAAATCAAATGAAATTTTATTGGTCACATACACATGGTTAGCAGATGTTAATGCGGATGTAGCGAAATGCTTGTGCTTCTAGTTCCGACAGTGCAGTAATATCTAACAAGTAATCTAACAAATTCACAACGACAACCTCATACACACAAATGTAAGGGGATGGAATAAGAATATGTACATATAAACATATGGATGCGCGATGGCCGCGCAGCATAGATGGTATAAAATACAGTACATACATATGAGATGAGTAACATGGGATATGTAAACATTATTAAAGTGGCATTATATCATGTGACTAGTGATACCTTTATTAAATCCAATTATTAATAAAGTGGCCAGTGATTTGAGTCAGTACATTGGCAGCAGCCACTCAATGTTAGTGGTGGCTGTTTAACAGTCTGAAGGCCTTGAGATAGAAGCTGTTTTTCAGTCTCTCGGTCACAGCTTTGATGCACCTGAACTGACCTCACCTTCTGGATGATAGCGGGGTGAACAGGCAGTGGCTCAGGTGGATGTTGTCCTTGATGATCTTTATGGCCTTCCTGTGACATCGGGTGCTGTAGGTGTCCTGGAGGGCAGGTAGTTTTCCCCTGGTGATGTATTGAGCAGACCGCACTACCCTCTGGAGAGCCTTACAGTTGAGGGCAGTACAGTTGCCTTAGCAGGGGGTGATACAGCCCGACAGGATGCTCTCGATTGTGCATCTGTAAATGTTTGTAAGGGTTTTAGGTGACAAGCCAAGTTTCTTCAGCATCCTGAGGTTGAGGAGGCGCTGCTGTGCCTTCTTCACCATGCTGTCTGTGTGGGTGGACCATTTCAGTTTGTCCGTGATGTGTACACCGAGGAACTTAAAACTTTACACCTTCTCCACTACTGTCCCGTCGATGTGGATAGGGGGGTGCTCCCTCTGCTGATTCCTGAAGTCAACAATCATCTCCTTTGTTTTGTTGATGTTGAGTGAGAGGTGGGTCCTCACCTCCTCCCTGTAGGCTGTCTTGTCATTGTTGGTAATCAAGCCTATTTATTTATTTTATTTTATCTTTATTTAACTAGGCAAGTCAGTTAAGAACAAATTCTTATTTTCAATGACGGCCTTGTCACGGCCTAGTCACGGCCTAGTCACGGCCTAGTCACGGTCTAGTCACGGCCTAGTCACGGCCTAGTGGGTTTACTGCCTGTTCAGGGACAGAATGACAGATTTGATGATTGAGTTGGAGGCGTGCATGGCCGCGCAGTCATGGGTGAACAGGGAGTACAGGAGAGGGCTGAGAACGCACCCTTGTGGGGCCCCAGTGTTGAGGATCAGCGGGGTGGAGATGTTGTTTCCTACCTTCACCACCTGGGGGCAGCCCTTCAGACAGTCCAGGACACAGTTGCACAGGGCAGGGTCAAGACCCAGGGTCTCAAGCGTAATGAGTTTGGAGGGTACGAATGCTAAGCTGTAGTCAATGAACAGCATTCTTACATAGGTATTCCACTTGTCCAGACGTACAGTGTGCAGTGTGATGGCGATTGCATCATCCGTGGACCTATTGGGGTGGTAAGCAAATTGGAGTGGGTCTAGGGTATCAGGTGGGGTGGAGGTGATTTGATCTCACAAAGCACTTCATGATGACACAAGTGAGTGCTACCGTGTCCTAGTCATTTAGTTCAGTTACCTTAGCTTTCTTGGGAACAGGAACAATGGTGTTCATCTTGAAGCATGTGGGGACAGCAGACTGGGATAGTGATTGATTGATTATGTCCGCAAACACACCAGCTAGCTGGCTTGCGCATGCTCAGAGGACGCGGCTACGGATGCCGTCTGGGCCGGAAGCCTTGCAAGGGGTAACACATGGTTTACTCATGTCAGCCACGGAGGAGAGCCCACAGTCTTTGGTACCAGGCCATGTCAGTGGCACTGTATTGTCCTCAAAGTGCACAAAAAAGTTGTTTAATTTGTCTGGGAGCAAGATGTTGACGTCCGCAACGGGGCTGGTTTTCTTTTTAGAATCCGTGATTGTCTGTAGAACCTGCCACATACGTCTCGTGTTTGAACCGTTGAATTGCGACTCCACTTTGTCTCTATGCTGACGCTTTGCTGGTTTGATTGCCTTAAGGAGGGAATAACTACACTGTTTGTATTTGGTCATGTTTCCAGTCGCCTTGCCATGATTAAATGTGGTGGTATGTGCTTTCAGTTTTGCGCAAATGCTGCCATCAAATCCACGGTTTCTGGTTAGGGAAGGTTTTAATAGTCACAGTGGGTACAACATTTCCAATGCCCTTCCTAATAAACTCACTCAACGAGTCAGCGTTTACGTTGATGTTAGTTATTGTCTGAGGCTACCCAGAACATATCCCAGTATGTGTGATCAAAGCAATCTTGAAGCGTGGAGTCCGATTGGTCAGACCAACGTTGGATAGACCTAAACACGGGCGCTTCCTGTTTTAGTTTCTGCCTACAGGAGGGGAGCAACAAGATGGAGTCATGGTCAGATTTGCCGAAGGGAGGGCGGGGGAGGACCTTGTATGCATCACGGAAGTTAGAGTAGCAGTGGTCCAGTGTTTTGCTCGAGCGGGTACTACAATCAATGTGCTGGTAGAATTTAGATAGCCTTGTTCTCAAATGGTCTTTCTTAAAATCCCCAGCTACAATAAATGCAGCCTCAGGATATATGGTTTCCAGTTTACATAGAGTCCAGTGAAGTTCATTCAGGGCCGTTGCGGTATCTGCTTGGGATGGGGGATATACATGGCTGTGACTATAATCGAAGAGAATTCTCTTGGGAGATAATGCGGTCGGCATTTGATTGTAAGGAATTCTAGGTCAGGTGAACACAAGGACTTGATTTCCTGTATGTTGTTATGATTACACAATGAGTCGTTAATCATGAGGAATACAACCTGCCCTTCTTCCTACCAGAGAGATGATTGTTTCTGTCGGTGTGACGCATGAAGAAACCGTGTGGCTGTACCGACTCTGACAACATATCCCGAGTGAGCCATGTGTTCCGTGAAACAGAGAATGTTACAATCTCTGATGTCTCTATGGAAGGCAACTCGTGCCCTATTTTCGTCCACCTTGTTGTCTAGAGACTGGACATTGGTGAGTAATATGCTCGGAAGTGGTGGATGGTGTGCTCGCCTTCTAAGTCTGACCAAGAGGCCGCTCCGTCTGCCTCTCCTGTGGCGACAAAGTTGTTTTGGGTCGGCCTCTGGGATTAGATCCAATGTTCAGGGTGGAGGTCCGAACAAAGGATCCACTTCGGGAAAGTTGTATTCCTGGTCGTAAGGCTGGTAAGTTGATGTCGCTCTTATATCCAATAGTTCTTCCCGGCTGTTAGTAATAACACTTTAGATTTTATGGGCTAACTATGCAAGAAATCTTACATTAAAAAAAATACTGCATAGTTTCCTAAGGACTTGAAGCGAGGCGACCATCTCTGTCGTCGCCATCTTGTATACCACAGTTAATAAATATCAAGGATCTCTCTGTACTTTCCTCCGTTCATCTTTCCCTCAATCCTGACTAGTCTCCCAGTCCCTGCCCCTTAAAATATCCCCACAGCATGATGCTGACACCTCCATGATTCACCGTAGGAATGGTGCCAGGTTTCCTCCAGACGCGACGCTTGAAATTGAGGCCAAAGATAATCTTGGTTTCATCAGACCAGAGAATCTTGTTTCTCATAGTCTGAGAGACCTTTGGTGCCATTTGGCAAACTCCAAACGGGCTGTTATGTGCCTTTTACTGAGGAGTGGCTTCTGTCTGGTCACTACCATAAATGCCTGATTGTTGGAGTGCTGCAGAGATGGTTGTCCTTCTGGAAGGTTCTCCCATCTCCACAGAGGAACTCTAGAGCTCTGTCTGAGTGACCATCGGTTCTTGGTCACCTCCCTGACCAAGGCCCTTCTCCCCCAATTGCTCAGTTTGGCCGGGTGGCCATCTCTAGAAAGAGTCTTGGTGGTTCCAAACTTCTTCCATTTAAGAATGATGGAGGCCACTGTGTTCTTGGAGACCTTCAATGCTGCAGACATTTTTTTGGTAACCTTTCCCAGGTCTGTGCTTCGACACAATCCTGTCTCGAAGCTCTACAGACAATTCCCTCGACCTCATGGTTTGGTTTTTGCTTTGACATGCCCTGTCAACTGTGGGACCTTATATAGACAGGAGTGTGCCTTTCCGAATCATGTCCAATCAATTGAATTTACCACAGGTGGACTCCAATCAAATTGTAGAAACATCTCAAGGATGATCAATGGAAACAGGATTCACCTGAAATAAATTTTGAGTCTCATAGCAAAGGGACTGAATACTTACAGTGCCAGTCAAAAGTTTGAACACACCTACTCATTCAAGGGTTTTTCTTTATTTTTACTATTTTATACATTGTATAATATTCGTGAAGACATCAGAACTATGAAATAACGCATGTGGAATCATGAAGTAACCATTTTTTTTTTCAATAATCTAAATATATTTTATATTTGAGATTCTTCAAAGTATCCACCCTTTGCTTGATGACAGCTTTGCACACTCTTGGCATTCTCTCAACCAGCTTCACCTGGAATGCTTTTCCAACAGTCTTGAAGGAGTTCCCACATATGCTGAGCACTTGTTGGATACTTTCCCTTTACTCTGCGGTCCAACTCATCCCAAACCATCTCAATTGGGTTGAGGTTGGGTGATTGTGGAGGCCAGGTCATCTGATGCAGCACTCCATCGTTCTACTTCTTGGTCAAATAGCCCTTACACAGCCTGGAGGTTTGGAAGGTCATTGTCCTGTTGAAAAACAAATGATATTCCAGATACTCAACTAGTCTAAAGAAGGCCAGTTTTATTGTTTCTTTAATCAGAACAACAGTTTTCAGCTGTGCTAACATAATTGCAAAAGTGTTTTCTAATGATCAATTAGACTTTTAAAATTATAAACTTGGATTAGCTAACACAATGTGCCATTGGAACACAGGAGTGATGGTTGCTGACAATGGGCCTCTGTATGCCTATGTAGATATTCCATTCAAAATCAGCCATTTCCAGCTACAATAGTTATTTACAACATTAACCATGTCTACGCTGTACTTCTGATCAATTTGATGTTATTTTAATGGACAAAAAATTTGCTTTTCTTTCAAAAACAAGGACATTTCTAAGTGTCCCCAAACTTAGTTTTTTTTGTTCAGGATATATCCTTCAGATCTCCTAGTGCAGAACCAGAGCTAAAGCCCTCAGTACCACATCACCATGTACTTCATCTGCTGACAGACTTCCCCACACAACAACATTCAAAGAGTGGCAGAAACACCAGGTTGAAAGGCTATTAAGTGTGGTAGGACCGTAGTTCCACACTTAGAAGTAACACAGAGAGCATTTTAAAAAATGCTTTTATCTTTTCTTGCTGCACTTAGAGAGACAACTTAACATAAATGTAATCTATAGTGTAACATGGAGGTGAGGGAGAGAACATGGTTGAAGCTCCAGATTTTGAAACAGAATAGGATCAAAAGACTGTCATGAAAACCCAAACGGAGAGAAGGGGGAAAATCAATGTGAGCGAAATGAGAGAGATTGTGCTGAGAACAGGAGACAGGATGATGTTAGGCCAGGTACGTTTACATCACAATCAATATCTTAATTCCAAATGTGGTCAAGTTGCAGTACATTTTTTATTAAACCCTATTGACATTTTACAGATGAAAATGTAA
Organism: Oncorhynchus mykiss; assembly: GCF_057628025.1. NCBI lineage: Eukaryota > Metazoa > Chordata > Actinopteri > Salmoniformes > Salmonidae > Oncorhynchus > Oncorhynchus mykiss. The sequence continues at coordinate 8,697,713 of NC_143028.1, forward strand.
GTATCAATATTTTGCCGCAGGTTTATTTCAAATGATTCCCGACTGGTACTTGCTTTCAAAACATTTCTGGGGGCTTAAGGAAATTCTGCGACATTTTCTACTTGGCCATAGGTCTAAATATCCCTCTTGGAGAAATCCTGGTGTGATTATTCCATTCAATTTTGAGGAGGGACTGAGCTAATTAACCCAGATGCACTAAAGTAATGAGTTCTCTCCGGTGGCTCCCTCCTTTAGAAAGAGAGGAGTCTTGCCTGTGATCTTCCCAGGCCATATCATCAGGACATTGTCAACGCAAACAAAGCCCTTATCGGTCTTCCTTTCAAACCACCTGATTATCCCAGAGAAACGGGGGAGAAATAGAAAAGGCCATGTCCTTGCCCAGGCGCTCTAAATGTCAGTGAAAGGCCACGGGACCAAACCGTATCTTTATATATGTTGGTATATTTTACAGACAGGGCCGAGACAGGACAATTCTCCCATCTCTCTCTGTGATTTGCCTGGCCACCACGCAGATAGACAGATGCCTTGTCAAGCTCATCGATCGGCAGAGACAGACATCATGACATCACCTCCGATTAAAAACCAACGATCACAGATAGTCCAAGCACCAATACATTACATTCAGCAGAAGAGAATAATATAACTTGTAACTTGTCCACCATGGTGTCAAGGATTATACAATCTCTTAAACATACTGTTTGTTTAGTGAATGTACAAGTTCTCATTGTGACACTAGTATGTAACTTGAATTTAATAGACAGTGTATTTCTGATTGTGATTTAAGTTACGTCTGTTCTCAAGAGTTTGTCTGAAAATCAATGCCGACCATTATGGGTCAGTCAGCTCAGAGAAAGATGGGCTATTAGCTGTGACTACAGCATATAGTGGTGGAACTAAAATATCTCAAGATCTCTCAGGAATAGATCAAATTGGGAGCTGAAGCAAAATAATGACATAATAGATAACAAAAAAAATTGGGGGGGGGACTAATTGAATGACATGCCAAGTATCTGTGGTGATTGATGAGGGAGGGGTGAAGGAGGGAGGGAGAGAGAGAGAGAGAGAGAGAGGGAGACAGAGAGGGAGACAGAGAGAGAGTGATTGAGATGGAGAGGGAGAGAGAGAGTGAGTGAGACAGAGAGAGAGAAAGAGAGTGTGACAGAAAGAGAGTGAGTGAGACAGAGAGAGAGAAAGAAAGAGAGAGAGTGAGTGCGACAGAGAGAGAGAGTGTGTGAGACAGAGAGAGTAAGAGAGAGAGAGAGATAGAGAGAGAGGGAGAGAGAGAGAGACTGGGTAAAAGCTCTTAGATTACTAGCATTCTTTTAAGGGAAATTCCACCGCTGCTCTTTCAGTATATATATGTCCATTAATATGTGATTAACATAGAGCATTTCCTCACTACACGACAATACGAGCGTTTCTGCATCTCCCCTGTAGAAATTGGCCATCTACAGTTCCTGGTTGTATGCGAACCACAATATCCAGATTTCATAGCGATTTTAGGACGATCCACCTGTCGAGGTGGATCCAGTTGAGAATGGGTAGCTAACGTTACTCACTGGACCAGCCACGCTTTCATAGTACATCAGCTTGCGAATAACAATTAATTTTGTATTTTTGTGTCAAGAACAACTATACAGTTTAGTCATGGTAGGGTGCTCAGTTCCTGGATGTGCAAATTACAAGCAAGTATAGGCTGCTGTGGTAACATTTCACTGTTTACCTTACTAAGAAGTCGAGCAGCGGTAACGTAGCTAACTTAGCTAGCTAACTACCTAGTGAACTATATTTGTTTATCTAAACAAAAATATAGCTGGCTTTTATAATACGCTAGCTAGACATTCCAAAGCAAATCAATGTAATTAGGTAGCAGCTATCTGCCAATGTGGTTTGTACCTTTGCAAGCTAACGTTAGCTACGTTAGGTACATTAGCTTAAGCCTACAGGACCTTATCCAACCGTTAGCTAGCTAACTAATTGCCGCAGAGGCTAACTTGACTGGCTTACGTTCAATTTACAGAGTCCAATCGCATCAACATCTGCAGCAGCATCGACATGAAACTCAGCACCAGGAACTAGTGTAAGTCCCATTTTCTAAATATTTCAATGACTCCATGATGAGAAAATAAATGTACTGGAGCCAGGCATTAACATGGTCCGTGTCTTGTTGTCATAGTTGGTGTGTTTATAAGTAGGTTATAACTTCTACTGTGGTTTTCTATGTATTATGGAGGCTTAGTTGATTGTTTATGCAAAGCTTGAAGTCTAAATTGAAGAAAAGCAAGAGTTATTAGTAAGGAGGGGATGGTGTGGGTGACTGACTGTCTGTTGTTGTGGGTATTGTGTGTGAAGATTATTATGCATGATCTATTGACACAAGGGGGATGGGTGGATATAGTACCTTGTTTGAGTGTGTATTGATGGGGACAAAGTAGTAAAATGTTTACTAATCACTTGACTAGTGTGTACACTAGTGTGTACACTTGACTAGTGTGTCCTACAGACTAATCCTGCTTCTGATGATGATGACCTTGACACCAGCTTCAGTAATACAGATCATGTAAACCTACCGAATGAAAGCTTTCAGCCGGGAACAAGCTCAAGCTCAACATCTGACTCGGAAGAGACTGCACAGGGCTGGCAAAAGCCAAAGTGTATAGTCTATGAGTCCAAGGTCATGGAGCTCATGAAGTTCTGCCAGACCAGCTGCCATTGCCCAACACAAGACGAGGTTCACCAGCTGAAGAACATTCAGGACCCTGCCTGGAACATTCAGAAAACACAAGATCCAAATTAGGTTATGATGTTGTAGTATAATATAGAATGCCTAGTATGCTCACAACTGCATTGTGGTCTAGATCTTGCTAGCTGTTGTACATACAGCGAGAATACAAAACATTAAGAAGATCTGCTCTTTCCATAACATAGACTGATCAGGTAAATTCACTTCAATCAGTGTAGATGAAGGGGAGGTTCACAGGTCAAAGGTTAAAGATGGATTGTTAAGCCTTGAGACAATTGAGAGATGGATTGTGTATGTGTGCCATTCAGAGGCTGAATGGGAAAGACAAAATATTTAAGTGCCTTTGAACGGGGTATGGTAGTAGGTGCCAGGCACATCGGTTTGTGTCAAGAACTACAATGAGTCAACAAGCATCCCTGTGGAACCCTTTCGACACCTTGTAGAGTCCATGACCCAATGAATTGAGGCTGTTTTGAGGGCAAAAGACGGGGCTATAACTCAATATTAGGAGGGTGTCCCTAATGTTTGGTGTACTCAGTGTATGTATATAATGGTGTTTTTGATCAAATGTTTTATATAATATTTTTCACAAGTGTACTGACAAGTGACTAATGATCCCAGCTGCATCAGAAACCAATAAAGTGTTGACTTCAACTTCTGGATCAATTCATTGTGATATTCATGAAATGTATTTAGAAGTAACTAGCTACAATCTTACTGCTAAAACAAATTATGCAGGGAGTTGGTGTATCATTTCAATTTGGCAAGTAAATATGCTTCAATTAAACAGTAGATTAGTCTGTCAATGTAGCAAATAAGTAGACATAGACTATTAAAACAAAGTTTATTTGCTCTGGAGACCCAGGTGTGTTTACACAGTAGTATGCAGGAACAGTTATGGCAATGTATCACATATATACAGTAGAAGAAAAATATACTACTACGCCTATAATAAATACTGCAGTTCTACAAAGGGAATACTTGCATATGATGTGGGTGCAGTGAGGTGTTCGCAATCACTTTTATAAAAGGGGAGATTGTTGTTATGGACCCTTCACATCTTCTCGAGTCATCAACTTATTTGTAGCCAACATGCTGTCCATGGTGTGAGGGATAAAATGCTCAAATGGCCCCAACAACACACGGAGGCAAGGAGATTCAGTGCCTAGCTTCTCCCCATGTAGAACAAACTCAAAAAATAATCTGTAGGCCACCAAACAGTATTGTCTGTAAAAGAATTACAAAAACGCTATAAGACTTTCATGAGCAATCGTTGTGTACTGTCTGTATTCCTACTGTAGCATCACAATGCAGAATATCTCACAGTCACATGTCAGCTAGCTAACTACAAGTTATAGTTACTCAAAAACTAATATGAGTTATAAAGCCAAAGTCATTCCTTCACTCTTCTTCATCATCATCAAAACATTTCTCCAATGTTGGCTAGCTTGGCTAGTAAGCGCCGCTATGGCCGAATCAATCACCAAACTATACTGTACTGAACAACACTGCCTCGTGTGAAAAGTGAGTTTATATTGCTAGCTAGTTACTGACAGCAAAACAAATGACTTGTTTGTCATTTGCCCTCCTGATCTCGCTGGTCTAGGGTGCCACCGCCAGTTGATCTGGGAGGTTCCAGCGATACGCCATCCCATCTGGTTTGCACTTAGTGAGACTCTCAATTGTTTTTCAACAAGACAATAACCCAAAACACACCTCCAGTGATGGAGTGCTGCATCAGATGACCTGGCCTCCACAATCACCCGACCTCAACCCAATTGAGATGGTTTGGGATGAGTTGGTCTGCAGAGTGAAGGAAAAGCTAACAAGTGGTCAGCATATGTGGGATCTTCTTCAAGACTGTTGGAAAAGCATTCCAGGTGAAGCTGGTTGAGAGAATGCCAAGAGTGTGTAAAGCTGCTCATCAAGCAAAGGGTGGCTACTTTGAAGAATCTCAAATATTAAATATATTTTGATTTGTTCAACACCTTTTTGATTACTACATGATTCCATATGTATTATTTCATAGTTTTGATGTCTTCACTATTATTCTACAATGTAGAAAATTGTAGAAATAAAGAAACACCCTGGAATGAGTGTGTGCATCCAAACTTTTGACTGGTACTGTATGTATATATTTTTAAGAGAAATGTCGTGGCTGATAGTCCAATGTGTCACGTCCTGACCATAGAGAGCATTTATTTTCTATGATAGAGTAGGTCAGGGCGTGACTAGGGGTTGTTATAGTTTATATTTTTTATGTGGGGTTCTAGGTTTATTTTCTATGTTGGTGATTTGTATGATTCCCAATAAGAGGCAGCTGGTAATCGTTGTCTCTAATTGGGGATCATACTTAAGTAGCATTTTTTCCACCTGTGGGTTATGGGATATTGTTTGTTTAGTTGCCTGTTAGCACTGCATTGTTAGTCACGTTTCGTTTATTCTTTTGTTTTTTCTAAGTTTCACTGTCAAATATGTGGAACTCTACATACGCTGCGCCTTGGTCCGTCTATACTAACGATCGTGACACAATGGCTCTAATGAACAAGGACAACAATATCTACTCGCTACTAGCGTGATCGTGCAATCGGCGAAACACAAAGGCCACATTAATTGCTACAAAACATGACACACTTCATTTAAGATCAGACAGCAGGCTTAATTAATGATGTCATTGGCTGAACTCTCCCAGTGCAAAAATAAAAAAATATTGCTATGGTTCATAATTATGTCTGATACACCGCTCATCACTCATACGTATGTAGGGAGACTGGAAAAACACCACAAATAGTGTTTATCGGTGAAGTTTCTCTTTAAGGATTTGCAATTAGCCAATTAGTACAAGATGCGATATGCAACATTAGCAACCGAATGAAGAGCATAGACAGCGGGGAAATGTCAATGTTTTAGGTAGCAAAAACTGGAGTGCTATTATACTGTATTCCATCTTTGTGGACTGCTGAAAGGTACATTAACATGCTATCAATAGTATGAGCACATAGTGCAGATATAATTAGAATAATGACATCATTACTACTTAGTAATATTTTTAGTCTGGGATTCTTTGAAAAATATAGCTAAATATAATTTGGTACCAGGTAGCCACCGTTAAAGTCTATGTTAATACCATCTGAAACAAAACCGTAAAGTAATTCAGTACTGAAATAGTCATAGCTGTCACACCCTGGCCATAGAAAGGCTTTTTATTCTCTATTTTGATTAGGCCAGGGTGTGACTAGGGTGGGCATTCTATGTCCTTTTTTCTATGTTTTGTATTTCTATGTCTTGGCCTGGTATGGTTCTCAGTCAGGGACAGCTGTCTATCGTTGTCTCTGATTGAGAACCATACATAGGTACCCTTTTCCCCAACCTGTTTTGTGGGAAGTTAACTTTGACTTTGTTCAGGGCACATAGCCCAAAGCGTCACGGTTTGGTTTTGTTCTTTGTTTTGTCGGCGTCATTTAAAAAGAAAATGTACGCTTACCATGCTGCACCTTGGTCCAGTCCTTCAGCCAGCTGTGACAATAGCAGTTAGCAGCTAATTTCCAGGATAATTTGGCAACCGGGACAAGGTGGTAAAATACCTTAATGAAGTGCTTATTAGCAGGGAATTAGTCTCCAATCCACTATGTAGCATATGACTAGACAGCAATTAGAGCCAACCGTTAGACTGCATGTGATCAATGATGGGAGTATGTAACAGAGTACAGGCATGTCAATCACAGTCAGTTTCACACCTGGGTCAAACACATATTACAAAAGTGGCCCTTCGAGACAGATATTCTAAAAATGAAATACGCATTTCTACAAGACTCAATGGTATTAAATTAGATGCATTATGTTTGCCCAGTACAATGGAACCAATGGAATAGTCCCAAATGGTCAAACCCTGAGCTGAATCAATGGCAGATAAGACCAATTTCAAGTTACACAAGCTAGTTAGGATTCGTCTTCATGGTATCAAATGTCAACACAAAGCAATGACGGAATGAGTAGTTTGGGTTTCCATAATGTACAGTATCTAAGTAAGCCTCCAAATCCACTGTCCACTATGGGATTTCCTCTTTCAGCAGAGAAAGTAGTGACAACAGACAGACTACAGTGAGAGCTCTTTCTCGTATGTTCTCCAGCAGGTGATTTTTTTTTTTTTAAATGGCAAGACCAGTCAGTCGACAACGCTCCTCCAAAACACAGCCCAGCCGCGTCCAGAGGCTGGTTACAGATTCAATTAGCAGCAGCGAGACAAAACCCCCTGGTCCTTCTCCTCCCAGGCGGAGCTGGGGGGCCACCCGAAAGACAGCCATGGGAACAAAGGGCCTCTCTGTCTGGCCCCTCTGCCCTACAAGAGCCCCCTCTTCTCGAGTGGCCCTGTTCCATCTGCACCCCTGCCGGGCTCACTCAACCACACACAACTCCCACACACACTGCTACCGCTAATTAGCACTCCCATTACCCGGCCAATTATTATTGCACTTGTGCTAATTAGAAATGATTTAAAGCATTTGTCAATTAGTCTTTTACATGCTCGCCTGGCTGGATGTGGGAGGCACATTAAATCAACTGGTTACAAGCCGAGAAGACGCACGCGGGTGTGAGGCGACCTGTTAAGAATTTTGTGCCTGCATGGGAGAGTGTGAAACGACTCCGCATGGGGAGATTATTATACAGTAACATGCATGGGTGGAAGATGGTGTGGCTAAACCTTCACAGGTTCCATTAATTTCTTTCTTTTTGGTTTCCTGGTTGTCTAATTGAAGAAATGTCACGTTGCAACATATTTGGACATTAGTTATTTTCTGTTGTTGTTTTCTGTCCCATGAGGTGTCCACTTTCTGTCCTATAGCTCTGTGCAGCAGGTGGCAGAGACCCCACGTGTCTAACTGCTGTGGTACCTTCTACCCAGGCATCTTCCAGTCAAGCAGCCAGCCTCCATCCATAGACAGGCACAACTCCTTTACTACACTCTCCGCCTTGCCACAGTACCACTGAACATCTGCTGCCACTGCCAGTCACTCATCAATCACTTCTAGACGTACAGTGTCTGGGTCCATGCCTGCACCAGAAGGAGGGGGTGTAAAAGAGAGAGAGAAAAAAGAGAGAGTAGAAACAAAGGAGGAGTGGAGGAGAGGAGTTTCCAGTTGTGTACGTTGTCAGAGGCAGGGGGTTGTGGTTAAGAAGAGGCAGAAGGCCGGCCGAGAGACGCATACCAATTAGCCTTCTGGGAAGAAGCACTCAGAGAGCTAGGGCCTCATCACTATGGAAACCCCTCCCTAATAATCTCTGCCCCCTAAACCTCCATTCTCTCTCTATCTCTCTCTCTCTCTCTCTCTCTCAGGAACCCGGCGCTGACATGCTTAATGACTAAAATGTAAATGTGTTACCGGGTTACCAAAAGCAAAAAATTGTAGCCAGCACATACTTCCCTTGTGTCTAAATGAGATGTCGTCAGTGGGAACGGGCTTGACGGAAGGACAGAGGGCCTCAGCTGCAAATTGGGGGGAAATAGTGCCCATACTGAACTCGCTAACAATGTTTTGCCAAACTCATCTGTAGTCCTGTCTCACTGGTCACCTAGATGAGCAGTCCTGAATGATGCTGATGGATCTAACAAGACTCAGTCTATTGTCTAAACAGATAGGAGGGTGAGACCAGAGAGATGCCTTGTTAACGCAAACATCTCCCATCTCCTATTGATTTCATTAGGATGCCGCAGGAGAGCTGATTGCATTCTGTCGGGACTCAAATGAGCCTCTCTCCTCTTCAAGCTCTCTCTCTCTCTTGATCTCTCTTTCTCTTCCGCTCTCAATTTTTCTCTCTCTCCCTCTCGTTTTACTCTCGCTCTCTACTCTCTTTCCCTTGCTCTCGCTCTCTCGTTCTCTCGAGGGACTGAGCTGTGTCTCAGAGTGTGGCCCCTCCGGCGGGATCCGTTTTAATCAGTTTAATTAATTTCCAATCATAGGAAGGTAAACTAATCAGGGGGTGCATTAAACACTGACGTCTCCGTTGAAGACCCTGCTGAGACACTGAGCTAGAGACGGGAGTACTGTCTTGGGTTTACAGTACTGTAGGGAGCACTTTGGTTTACACTACTATAGGGAACATTTTGGTTTACACTGCTGTAGGGAACACTTTGGTTTACAGTACTGTAGGGAGCACTTTTGTTTACACTACTGTAGGGAATGCTTGGGATTACAATACTGTAGGGAACACTTTGGTTTACACTACTGTAGGGAGCACTTTTGTTTACACTACTGTAGGGAATGCTTGGGATTACAATACTGTAGGGAGCACTTTTGTTTACACTACTGTAGGGAATGCTTGGGATTACAATACTGTAGGGAGCACTTTTGTTTACACTACTGTAGGGAATGCTTGGGATTACAGTACTGTAGGGAGCACTTTGGTTTACACTACTATAGGGAACATTTTGGTTTACACTGCTGTAGGGAACACTTTGGTTTACAATACTGTAGGGAACACTTTCGTTTACACTACTGTAGGGAACACTTTGGTTTACAATACTGTAGGGAACACTTTCGTTTACACTACTATAGGGAACATTTTGGTTTACACTGCTGTAGGGAACACTTTGGTTTACAATACTGTAGGGAACACTTTCGTTTACACTACTGTAGGGAACACTTTGGTTTACAATACTGTAGGGAACACTTTTGTTTACACTACTGTAGGGAACATTTTGGTTTACACTGCTGTAGGGAACACTTTGGTTTACAATACTGTAGGGAACACTTGTTTACACTACTGTAGGGAACACTTTGGTTTACAATACTGTAGGGAACACTTTTGTTTACACTACTGTAGGGAACACTTTGGCTTACAATACTGTAGGGAACACTTTCGTTTACACTACTGTAGGGAACACTTTGGTTTACAATACTGTAGGGAGCACTTTTGTTTACACTACTGTAGGGAATGCTTGGGATTACAATACTGTAGGGAGCACTTTTGTTTACACTACTGTAGGGAATGCTTGGGATTACAATACTGTAGGGAGCACTTTTGTTTACACTACTGTAGGGAATGCTTGGGATTACAGTACTGTAGGGAGCACTTTTGTTTACACTACTGTAGGGAATGCTTGGGATTACAGTACTGTAGGGAGCACTTTGGTTTACACTACTATAGGGAACATTTTGGTTTACACTGCTGTAGAGAACACTTTGGTTTACAATACTGTAGGGAACACTTTCGTTTACACTACTGTAGGGAACACTTTGGTTTACAATACTGTAGGGAACACTTTCGTTTACACTACTGTAGGGAACACTTTGGTTTACAATGCTGTAGGGAGCACTTTCGTTTACACTACTATAGGGAACATTTTGGTTTACACTGCTGTAGGGAACACTTTGGTTTACAATACTGTAGGGAACACTTTCGTTTACACTACTGTAGGGAACACTTTGGTTTACAATACTGTAGGGAACACTTTTGTTTACACTACTATAGGGAACACTTTGGTTTACAATACTGTAGGGAACACTTTCGTTTACACTACTGTAGGGAACACTTTGGTTTACAATACTGTAGGGAACACTTTTGTTTACACTGCTGTAGGGAACACTTTGGTTTACAATACTGTAGGGAACACTTTTGTTTACACTACTGTAGGGAACACTTTGGTTTACAATACTGTAGGGAACACTTTTGTTTACACTACTGTAGGGAACACTTTGGCTTACAATACTGTAGGGAGCACTTTTGTTTACACTACTGTAGGGAATGCTTGGGATTACAATACTGTAGGGAGCACTTTTGTTTACACTACTGTAGGGAATGCTTGGGATTACAATACTGTAGGGAGCACTTTTGTTTACACTACTGTAGGGAATGCTTGGGATTACAATACTGTAGGGAGCACTTTTGTTTACACTACTGTAGGGAATGCTTGGGATTACAGTACTGTAGGGAACATTTTTGTTTACACTACTGTAGGGAATGCTTGGGATTACAGTACTGTAGGGAACACTTTTGTTTACACTACTGTAGGGAATGCTTGGGATTACAATACTGTAGGGAGCACTTTTGTTTACACTACTGTAGGGAATGCTTGGGATTACAATACTGTAGGGAGCACTTTTGTTTACACTACTGTAGGGAATGCTTGGGATTACAATACTGTAGGGAGCACTTTTGTTTACACTACTGTAGGGAATGCTTGGGATTACAGTACTGTAGGGAACATTTTTGTTTACACTACTGTAGGGAATGCTTGGGATTACACTACTGTAGGGAGCACTTTTGTTTACACTACTGTAGGGAATGCTTGGGATTACAGTACTGTAGGGAACACTTTGGTTTACAATACTGTAGGGAGCACTTTTGTTTACACTACTGTAGGGAACACTTTTGTTTACACTACTGTAGGGAATGCTTGGGATTACAATACTGTAGGGATCACTTTTGTTTACACTACTGTAGGGAATGCTTGGGATTACAGTACTGTAGGGAACACTTTTGTTTACACTACTGTAGGGAATGCTTGGGATTATACTACTGTAGGGAGCACTTTTGTTTACACTATTGTAGGGAATGCTTGGGATTACACTACTATAGGGAGCACTTTTGTTTACACTACTGTAGGGAATGCTTGGGATTACAATACTGTAGGGAGCACTTTTGTTTACACTACTGTAGGGAATGCTTGGGATTACAATACTGTAGGGAATGCTTTGATTTGCAGTAGGCTACTGAAGGGAGAGAGTAGGCTACTGAAGGGAGAGAGTAGGCTACTGAAGGGAGAGAGTAGGCTACTGTAGGGAGAGAGTAGGCTACTGAAGGGAGAGAGTAGGCTACTGTAGGGAGAGAGTAGGCTACTGTAGGGAGAGAGTAGGCTACTGAAGGGAGAGAGTAGGCTACTGAAGGGAGAGAGTAGGCTACTGTAGGGAGAGAGTAGGCTACTGAAGGGAGAGAGTAGGCTACTGAAGGGAGAGGGTAGGCTACTGACGGGAGAGAGTAGGCTACTGACGGGAGAGAGTAGGCTACTGAAGGGAGAGGGTAGGCTACTGTAGGGAGAGAGTAGGCTACTGACGGGAGAGAGTAGGCTACTGACGGGAGAGAGTAGGCTACTGTAGGGAGAGAGTAGGCTACTGAAGGGAGAGAGTAGGCTACTGAAGGGAGAGAGTAGGCTACTGACGGGAGAGAGTAGGCTACTGAAGGGAGAGAGTAGGCTACTGAAGGGAGAGAGTAGGCTACTGACGGGAGAGAGTAGGCTACTGTAGGGAGAGAGTAGGCTACTGAAGGGAGAGAGTAGGCTACTGAAGGGAGAGAGTAGGCTACTGACGGGAGAGAGTAGGCTACTGACGGGAGAGAGTAGGCTACTGTAGGGAGAGAGTAGGCTACTGAAGGGAGAGAGTAGGCTACTGAAGGGAGAGAGTAGACTACTGACGGGAGAGAGTAGGCTACTGAAGGGAGAGAGTAGGCTACTGAAGGGAGAGAGTAGGCTACAGTAGGGAGAGAGTAGGCTACTGTAGGGAGAGAGTAGGCTACTGACGGGAGAGAGTAGGCTACAGTAGGGAGCAGTTACAGTGGGTTTTGATCAGAAGCGGTGCCTCCTCTTGACAATGTTCCTCACCAACGCATCTCTCCACTTTAAATTTTCATAATGCAGAGCAGAGCTCAACTTGTTCTACCACTCCGCTAACAGGGTTCTCGCCTCTTGCCTTCCCACAATTCCCCGCACATTTCTCTGCGAGCCCTCGTTGAAAATGAATGGAGGGGGACCTTCTCCTGCCGAATTGGTTGCTGGTGAAAACCCACTGAACGCTTTGCTTTACAGACCTATTTCCCCTGGTACACACAGAGAAACTGTAGTAAAGAGTGTCTGATTTTTGTTCCTATTCAAAGATTTCCACAATTGTACAAAGCATCAAATTGCTACCTAGCACCAAATGGTACACAGCGGTGCTTGTTTCAATGAATTCCAAAGAAACCAAAAAAACCTACTGGATCAGTTGAAAATGTAAATTGTCTGTGTGATTATCATGTGATAAAATACAGGACCATTCTCTAATAAACTACTAAGAGAAGGACAATCCCCTTTATGATTTGTTTAGTATGTCACCACCAAAGGTAAACACTTAGTATTCATCAAACTGGAGAAAAGGAGAAAGAAAGAAGGGAGGAGGAGGGAGAGAGAAAAAGGATGAAAGAAAATACCACGCTGAGGCGAGTTAAAAAAGGACATGAAATTGTGAGCAGCGGGGTGGGGAGAAGATGGCATGTCTGGCGCCCGGGCGATGTGTGGGGTGGCTCGTAATTCAAGGTCTTCACATGCAAACGCTCGGTAAACAACCCCACAGGAATAGGTAAACAAATTACACCAATACAAAGACTCTCAGAGAACGAGAGTACCACATGCAGCGTGTGTGAAGACCATAGAGTCTGTCATTTGAATACAGTGCATAACATGCTGTGTATAACATACTGTGTACATTATGGTTGGGAAGGTTCCTGGCGACATCTGCAACATCTGCCATTACGCCCAGCCTAAACAGTACAACTCTATACGTAATCTGGTAACTAAAATGGAATGACTCTGTTGATAATAACTGCAGGTAAGGTAAGTTACCAGGTAAAGCACATAAGTGCACAATGTAGTAAGGATGTACAAGTCACTTTTCATATCATTAAAATGTATTGTCCTCCCTGACGAAGGCCATGCTGCCGAAACGTGTCAGAGGTTTAAAATCTTTGTTCCATTGAACATGCCTCACAAATAAAAGGTATTTTAATTCTGTGATGAGTGCCTTGGTCCTCTGTGCTTTTTAAAGACTAATGAACCCATTTGACCAAAGAGCACCTTCTATCTACAGAGACCTACTTGTGTGTACCCTAACAGTGCTTCCTTCCTTTATTTTTCTACATGTACTAAGGATGTATTTAGATGTACAGTAATTGTTCTTGTGTTCCCGAATAATGTCTTCGATGGTAAATTGTCCACTGAGGGGGATAGTAAAGATATCCTGTGTTGAATTGTGAAGCTTAAGGACTGTTGTCCATCAGACATTCCTGTAACAAGGACTCTTCCTGAAACACCTTAATGTAACCTTCAGTCTCATACTGTAGGGGGATTTTATTTGACCGCCATTTTTTTATACATATTTTTTTTATTGTTGGACATAAAAAGGCTGTAAAAACACCAGCAAATCAGTTCCAGGTGGTTAGAGCGTTTGGCCAGTAACCGAAAGCTTGCTGGATCGAATCCCCGAGCTGACAATGTAAAAATCGAACTCACTGTGCCCCGGTAGGCCGTCATTGTAAATAAGAATTTGTTCTTAACTGACCTGCCTAGTTAAAAAAGTATTCCCTCACATAGTAGAGAGAAATGTAAGCAATGTTTACATTTGACCGTCACTGATGGGTTTGGGTTTCCTCGCTGTCAATTTGCAGTCTACCAATGATTTGTAATAATGTTCTGGCCCCCTGACCATCAGCCCGAGGCGGAACCTAGTTGATGACCCCTGCTGTAGGCCTTCATACAGAGAGCACTATTGACCTCAAACAAAAAGTTATTAAGTAGAATGGACAGTTTTTTTAAACAATATCTTACTCAAGGCTTTCTTCGAATCAGCTCCAACTGAACTTTTCAAAAAATACACAATATGCACAACCCACGCATTTCTGACTTATAGTCGGAGTGATATACTTCCTTCTCAAAGTATCAACAGCAATTTTCAGATGGCTGTCTGAGTTCCTAGGTATCTAGCTTTCAATGACCTTCAATTATAGTTCACACCTTTTCTTACAGACAACATTGAAATTGTTTTCGGAGTACTGAAAGGCACTGACAGTCAATCAACTGAAGGACAAACTCTAAGAGCTCTCCTATCCAAGTCAACTCCTACAGTATATTCATTTTATCGTCGCCTACCACCAACAAGATGATAGGATAAGATACATGCATTAAAAACACAATAAATGAAATGTTACCACAGTAATCCCACCAATCAATTACCTCACTCCTTGGGGGCATGACAGCAGAACGATAAGAAAAGATTAGAGTTTTGAGATTGATGATGATGACAATAAGAAGGGTGTCAATTCTCTTTCTGATCACCGAGGCACAATGGCAGAAGGCAAAAATGAGTGGAGCTTCTTATATTTCAAACATCCAGCCACTTCAAGTCATTCCAAAGGAGACGCCAGTGGGTGGGTCCAAAGGAGACGCCAGTGGGTGGGTGGGGGGGGGGGTCTTGGTTTAGGAAGGGGATTATCAAGTTTAATCTCTCGGCAACTAAACAGATAAATCTAAAGCATCTTCCACGGCGCACACACACACACACACACACACACACACAGAATATTTAGCAGCCTGTGCCCCCCTCTCCTCATCCCACTCGGCCACGGCTCCCTGTGTTTGCCTGCAGAGTAAGCCAATCGGGGGATAATAAAGCCATGGAGAAGAGGAGAGAGGAGGAGAGGGAGAGCATCTCCTCAGGGCTGTAGAGGGATTAGTCCTCTCATCTCCCCCCGATCAGCCACTTTACTCGCCGATGTTTGCTCTGATATTGACTACGCCACATCCTGATCCCATTACACGCCAATAAACAGCGGCTCCCAGGCCGGGGACTGAGCCTGAGAGAGCAGGGGGATTACTGGTACAGCTATAGAGCTATAGCTTCTCTCTCTGTCCCTCTTACTATCGCTCCCTCTCTCTCTCTCTCTCTCTCTCTTCCAGTCTCTCTCCATCCCTCTGGGCTGTAGGAGAGCTTGGCTCTGGCTCAGGAATCAGGAATCCGACCCAAGCCATCTAATCATCCACACAGAGATAGAACCCCCGAGGAGAGGGGCTGCCCACCACCGCCTCAAAGCATGACTGCCTACCCACAGCCCTGACCTGAGAGGGCCTACACACACACACACACACACACACACACACACACACACGCACGAACGAATGTGCACGCACACAGACACACACAAAGATGACAATAGTGTATAGATTTGTTTGTTCAACTTTCATCAACTTCTTGATTTGAGCTACTCCGGTTCAGTAAGCCCGGACACACACAGTGAACTGATTCTTCTTTGAATATGATTATTAATTGAAAATTAAAACCAATTAAAATCAGAATATGAAATTAATAACGCAAACTATAAAAAAATATGTGATGGTAATGGATAGCTTTATGCTACATTTTGAAATTAGAGTGAATGGCATTTCTCTGCACACTTATTAATTCATTAGGCATTTCTTATAGTGTTGTATTTGAAATAATTCATGGTTGTCTGAGAAATGGTCTTCAAACTAATGTGGAGACAATTGTACTTTTTCTCCTCCTAGTTGTGAGTTCAGATAAGCTTGGGAGGCGCATTACAAAGTCACTCCAACAGTGAATAGAGAAGAAGAGTGCTAGATATTACTGTCACGATAAAAACTCATTGTGTAAATATAGAGCTTTTAGGAAACCACTCATTCTAGCTTGTTAACTTCTTAAAAAGGACCAAAAAGAATCTGACACATACCTCACTAGGCGGCTGTTGGTTGACTAGACACTAAGTCAACTGGGACTTACATTGTATTGCAGACCTGGGTCAAACAAATACATGTCAAATACTTGGGCTGTAATTGTTTTTTTTTCTACAATTAAATAAATGAAACAGCCCCAAAATTGCTGAGCTGAAGATAAATCAAGTGCATATGTTGACCAATATCTTAGATGCTGCCTAACAATGAGTACTCTGAGTACTCATAGAGTACTCTGTATCTAGTAATGTCAATGTGCAGTAAAAAAAAAACACTTTACCAGGCTCTCCAGACTGGCCTTGTCAACCAGACAATTAACTACCAAGGCATATGAATTGAACATTGCATCACTATGGGTCCTGGTCAAAAGTAGTGTACTATATAGGGAATAGGATGTGGTTTGGGAAGAGACATAGACTTGTTCCTCTCACGGTACACAGTAATATGAGATCCACCTACACTGACTGACTGTCACGTCATCCTCGCTCTACAAACACACACAGACACCCTACACTGTTTGAACAGTTAATACAGACAGTAGAAAACCATTCAAAAGCTCAGGAGAGACTCAGTAGACTCTCAAAGTAGAGATGATTGATTCAGGTATATGTCCCAGAGTGGTTATTAGAATAAGGCACATTAAAGTGGCAGTATCTTTACTGCTCTGCCGAGCCGTGCTTTCATCTGATTAATAGCCTACCTGTTACTGTCAAAGTGAGACAGTATATGAGTATGGATTTCAGAACTTTCGTACCGAACGAGAGCTGGAGCACAAAAGGAAGAGGCTCCACTTCTCTGAAGGAGACAGATGTGTGGGATACGGGAGTTGACAAGGTTGGCATGAGAGACGTTTGTTGTTCAAAATGGAGGCTCGGTGTAGCATACCACTCAGTAAAGACACAGCCAGTCCAATATAATTGGGCTTCAACGATTGTCAGAAAACTGTCTTCTTGAAACCAATTGGTGCTGCAGTGTGCATTTAGTGTTTAATTCCCCCTCCTCCCCTTTTCCCCTCCCTCCTTCCTCCCTCCTTTCTTTTTCTTTCATTCTTTCCTTCAGAAAATCAAAAACCCTGACATGCAAATGGACCCTATTAAATCCTATTAGTGGGCCTGTCACATGCAGAAGAACCGGGCTAGTGTTATCGCTGTGCTAGTTATCGTTAGCGCTAGCTTTGTTTCTATCCAGATTGGATACTGTAACTGTAGAGTGATAAAGCAGCCCATCTCTGAGGTAAACAGCACCCAGATCATGTTGGGGACCGACAAACCCAGGGAGGGATTCCAGGGTTCGCCATCCACATTGTTGCTGGATTTGTCAGTCAATTTGTTGCTAAATGGAAACTGAGAAAAGCTCAGTTGGAGAAATACCCGGTAACGCTAACCCTTGAATGGAGAATAATGAGTAGTTGTTGTTGTTTCTTCCCCCAGCATAATGTCAGTTCCACAACCTTTAAATTACCTGGACCAGTCATTGGATTTGTTCCGTTCTATTAATTGCAGGAAAATAGTACTCAATTTGTTCATAAGGCTGGGGCAGTATTTAGGCCTACTACTGTATAAAGTGATCTGCTATTTTGTCCATTACAGGTACCAACACAGTTAAACTTGTGTGATATCGAAGCCACAGACAAACACAGAGCTCACAAAGAGTGAAAGGGGTTTCCCTAGTGTCACCCAGGGCCAGGCTTTTGTCACCATCGTCACCAACGTTTGAACAGAACAGTTCTGCAGCCAGGCTGCTCTGGTGACCACTCCCTCTGGGCTGTAGCCCTGGACACACAGGATCCCAATGACTCACTGACATGTAGCATTGCCCTCTAAATAACGGTCTCATTTATGACATTTTTTTAACACTTATGGGGACATCAATATGGATGTTCTTAATGTTCTTATGGACATTATGCAAATGTACATTTGCAGCACTTATATGTGTGCACTGATTTGTATCTCAAACAGGGTTCAGGTCAATTCCAATTTAATTAGAAATTTTTAAAAATGATTCACTCATGAAGTGGAGAATTTACGCTGAATTAAATTTGAATTTGAAAAGTTTTCAAGTTATGGAATTCAAATTAGACTGTTTAGACTGTTTGAATTGGAAATTAATTGGAATTGTAAAAAAAAAAATGGAATTCAATATCTGTACATTTGGAATGAATGCAGTTAGTATAAAATGTACTGCAGGATTTGTTTTAAATCATTTGAACTTTTTAAATTTCCATTATAACTACAGATGTAGGATCTTTACTTGACAGTTTGCTACAGCAGGAAAATAATCCTGGTTGATGCATTTTCCATTAGGGAAAATCAAGTCTAACATTTTAAAGTGGAAATTACAAACTTTAGAAGCCTTTTTAAACCTAGAATACCCCACAAATTTGCATTTCCTGCTATGTAGGAAAATCCTCAGCAAAAAAAGACTGATCAAATTAAGATCCTACATCTGTTGGCTGTTTGAACATTGGCATGATCAGCCTGAAAGCCTGAGGGAATTTATTGGGGATACAATTGAATTGAGAATTAAATTCTTGGAATTTGCCTAACATTGGAATTTAGAGGAATTGAATTATCCCTGAATTCAAAGACTGACCTGAAATTTGAATTGAATTAAATGGAATTTACAGGGAAATGAATAAGAATTACATTTGTGGAATTAACCCCAACCCTGCTCTCAACTCGTCTTCCACTCCCCAATTCTCCTCTGTTCTTCTCCTTCCCATTCCTCTATACTCATCCTCTCTGCTCCTCCCTAATTAATCGCTGGGAGGCCAAGGAGTCAGACAGGCAGACAGACAGACAGAGTCTGTCTGTCTGTCTGTCTGTCTGTCTGTCTGTCTCCGCTCCAACAACGCTGTCACCCTAGGCAACGATTAGGATGATCAAATCCACCCCCCCCCCCTAAAACCATAATCACAGAAACCTCTCCTCCTTCCTCTCATCCAACACTTTTATAAACATTTCTGATGATATGACTATTTATTTTTCATCCTCCGCCTCCCTCCTTTTAATTCCTCCTCTCTTTTTTCTCCTGATTCCGAAAGAGTTTGAAGACTTCATGGAAGCTGTTCAAATTCTCCTCTTGCTGTTCCTTAATTCTCTCTGGGCGCAGAGACAAGCAGAATACTAATACTTGGCAGACAGAGAGAGTGAGGGATCATGCTGATGAGATAGAAAGAGAGAGAGAGAGAAACAGCGAAATGATGGGGAGAAACTACGTGCATTACAACCACACGGCTCTGTTTAGAAGTGATAGCTAGAAAGACTGGCTAAGGTCCTTGAGATTCTCTCTCACTCTACATAGTCTTCATTTTGTATAAGGAAAAGGCAGTATGGTACCTGTATGGTCCCTACACTACAGTTCAAAAGTTTGGGGTCTCTAAGACCTTGTCCTTGTTTTTTAAAGAAAAGCAAATTTTTTTGTCCATTAAAATAACATCAAATTGATCAGAAATACAGTGTAGACATTGTTAATGTTGTAAATTACTATTATAGCTGGAAATGGCAGATTTTTTAATGGAATATCTACATAGGCATACAGAGGCCCATTATCAGCAACCATCACTCATGTGTTCCAATGGCACGTTGTGTTAACAGGAATACCTATGTAAGAATGCTGTTCATTGACTACAGCTCAGCATTTAACACCATAGACACCCCTCCAAACTTGTCATAAAGCTTGAGACCCTGGGTGTCGACCCCACCGGGTGCAACTGGGTCCTGGACTTTCTGAAGGGTCGCCCCCAGGTTGTAAAGGTAGGAAACAACATCTCTACACCGCTGATCCTCAACACTGGGGCCCCACAAGGGTGTGTTCTCAGCCCTCTCCTGTGCTCCCTGTTCACCCATGACTGCGTGGCCATGCACGCTTCCAACTCAATCATCAAGTTTGACGACACTACAGTGGTAGGCTTGATTACTAACAACGACGAGACAGCCTACAGGGGGAGGTGTTGGCCCTCGGAGTGTGGTGTCAGGAAAATAACCTCTCACTCAACAAAACAAAGGAGATGATCCTGGACTACAGGAAACAGCTTATATCTCAAGGCCATCCGACTGTTAAACAGCTGTCACTAATATAGAGGCTGCTGCCAACATACAGACTCAAATCTATGGCCACTTAAATAAATTTACTTGTAAATGGACAAAGTTATCACTAGTCACTTTAAATATCGCCACTTTAATAATGTTTACATATCCTACATTACTCATCTCATATGTATATACTGTATTCTATACCATATACTGCATATTGACTATGCCGTACGGCCATCGCTCATCCATATATTTATATGTACATATTCTATACATTCCTTTACATTTGTGTGTATTTGTGTGTATTTTATTTCTTATTTTTATTTGACCTTTATTTAACCAGAGGCTAGTTGAGAACAAGTTCTCATTTACAACTGCGACCTGGCCAAGATAAAGCATAGCAGTGTGAACAGACAGCAACACAGAGTTACACATGGAGTAAACAATAAACCAGTCAATAACACAGTAGAAATAAAAAAATAGTCTGTATACATTGTGTGCAAAAGGCATGAGGAGGTAGGCGAATAATTACAATTTAGCAGATTAACACTGGAGTGATAAATGATCAGATGGTCATGTACAGGTAGAGATATTGGTGTGCAAAAGAGCAGAAAAGTAAATAAATATAAACAGTATGGGGATGAGGTAGGTAAATTGGGTGGGCTATTTACCGATGGACTATGTACAGCTGCAGTTATCGGTTAGCTGCTCAGATAGCAGATGTTTGAAGTTGGTGAGGGAGATAAAAGTCTCCAACTTCAGTGATTTTTGCAATTCGTTCCAGTCACAGGCAGCAGAGAACTGGAAGGAAAGGCGGCCAAATGAGGTGTTGGCTTTAGGGGTGATCAGTGAGATACACCTGTTGGAGCGCGTGCTACGGGTGGGTGTTGCCATCATGACCAGTGAACTGAGATAAGGCGGAGCTTTACCTAGCATGGACTTGTAGATGACCTGGAGCCAACGGGTCTGGCGACGAATATGTTGCGAGGGCCAGCTGACTAGAGCATGCAGGTCGCAGTGTTGGGTGGTATAAGGTGCTTTAGTAACAAAACGGATGGCACTGTAATAAACTGCATCCAGTTTGCTGAGTAGAGTATTGGAAGCTATTTTGTAGATGACATTGCCGAAGTCGAGGATCGGTAGGATAGTCAGTTTTACTAGGGTAAGTTTGCCGGCGTGAGTGAAGGAGGCTTTGTTGTGGAATAGAAAGCCGACTCTAGATTTGATTTTAGATTGGAGATGTTTGATATGAGTCTGGAAGGAGAGTTTACATTCTAGCCAGACACCTAGGTACTTATAGATGTCCACATATTCTAGGTCGGAACCATCCAGGGTGGTGATGCTAGTCGGGCGTGCGGCTGCAGGCAGTGAACAGTTGAAAAGAAGAAGAATTTCGCTACACTCGCATTAACATCTGCTAACCATGTGTACGTGACCAATAAAATGTCATTTGATTTGATTTGATTTGATTGGAACACAGGAGTAATGGTTGCTGATAACCTGATAACCTGTACTCCTATGTAGATATCCATGAAAAATCTGCCGTTTCCAGCTACAATAGTCAATTACAAAATTAACAATGTCTACACTGTATTTCTGATCTATTTAATGTTATTTTAATGGACAAAAAAAAGCTGCCACTACAGCCAACAAACAATACCCAACGTAACCCACCATTCATAGCAAAGCAGCTTGAAAAAGTTCAAACCCAGAAGATTTATTTTATTTTCTTCACTCTCAAACCTCATTAATGTAGATTGTCAGGTAGACGTAGAGCTGATTGGAAAGTCCAGTCAGATATGACCACTCTGTGAGATTGCTATTTAATTGCCATTGTGAGGCTGAGGCTATGAGGAACATCAGGACTCTATGGCTGGGTGACACTGTCACACCTGAAAAGGGGTTCACTCCTCACAGAGTTAACAGAATTTGTTTCCCCCCTGTAGTAAATGTTATTAGTTCAGTAATCTGGCTGTTGGAGGTGGGGGTGTTGGATCTGACTATGTCACGTCTCTCTCTCTACGTAGGCTGAATGGCGGCCATAATGTTTCCATCATGATGGGAGAGAGACAGACAGACAGAGAAAGAGAGAGGGATAGTACCCCTCTTCCGCCTGTCAATTTCCCCTCTGTCCACCACGGCAGCTAAATTGCGGTTTAAAAGACAGGAACCGTGCTCGAGGGACGGGACAAAAGAGGAGCGTATAGCTGACCAGCGCTCAGGTGAAATTGAATTGGAAATCTTCCATCTCTCTTTAGCATAACAAAGCAGCCCTGGGTTTTAGACAAAGGGCCCTTTTTAATGTAGAAAATCAATCTCTCTAAAGGCCCGGCGTATTGTTCCCACTGCTGTACAGGTGTTCCTTTCCGCTGCTTAATCAAAATTGTCAAAACAAAGTTGGAAGTTATCTCTCTGTCACTGCCCGGGCACACGAAATGTGTGTGTTTGTGTGTGTGTGTGTGGCTAAGACACGGTCTAAGACTCTAAGGTAGGAGACAACATCGCAGCAGTAGCCCAACAGTCCATGCATCTACCTCGCAGGGGAAAGAACAGAAAACGTCAGGGAACACAAAAGCTGAGTGCACACACTCTCCTCCGCTAACAGCAGGCTTTATGAGGCTGATGTGAGAAGGGGTGCGTCTTTATGCCAGAGGCCTTGGATGGATACAACACCCACACAATGTTCAGACACATGGTTTTCACTCTGCTCCAGTACACTTCTTCCATCCTCTTGATAATCTTCCCTAAGTGAATCGGAGTGACAACTGCGTTGAGTGACCATTCCAGAATAACTACAGATGTAGGATCTTAATTTGAGCCACTTTACTACAGCGGGAAAATAATCCTGCAGCAACAGGAAGTGTGAATTATTGTGTGGATTATAATTAATGGCCATTTTTTTGTAGGGGTTGATACATTTTTCATAAGGGCAAATCAAGTCTGACATTTTAAAGTGGAAATTACAAACTTCAGATGCCTGGATTCAGCGATGGATAACTAAACACAGATTAAATACATTTTATCTGGAAGGATTTGTTTTGTAAATCTTATTTAATCTGGAGTTAACCTGGTATATCTCGCAAGAAATTCAATATGTTTGGTAACTACCTTGTACCATATAGTGATCACCAAGAAACCAAAAAGTAATTACTAAATAATTGTTACGCAATTACCATTTTATTTTATTTAACCTTTACGTAACAAGAAAATCCCATTGAGAAGAAGAGGAGTTTCCCTAGAATACAACACCCTGTTTTAAAACAGACACAGAGGAGAAAGAAAAGCCATTCTAGACAGAAAGAAAATACATTAATGTGAAAACAACATCCGTCGTTCTCCCTTCCTCCCTGAGCCAGCCGTGTTGTGTTGGGGAGGAGAAGACTAGAAAACAACAAGGCTGCAGTCTGGAGGTTCCTTCCTTCCCACAGAAGGACCTGCACTTAAAGCTGTTTGTTTTGATAAGGTGAGTCTCCATTTATCTGTCCTCCCAGCCCGTGTATTACCATAATAATGATTTAAGCCAAGACTAATCCTTCCTGTTTTAATGAACATCTTCCTTTTCCCAAGCTGCCTGCTGCCTGCGTGTGAGAGGAGACGTAGTCGCTCGGCCCCTGTTCGCCGCCGCTGCCACACGGTGTCAATCTTCCAAACCTGGCAACCCGGCCCCAGTGGAATTGTGTTGATGATACTGTGTTGCCTGATGGGTAATTTTCCCAAAACGTCCCTATCATTCACTCCCATTCAATAGCCGCCCAGTCCCACTCTCACCCTTCTCTCTATTGCTTCACAAAGGCCCACAGAGATTTAATTTATACTTTCTTATGGCCATCTACCTCTCCATTGCCGTCGGATACAAAGAGGGTAATATTTAAGGGATTGATAATATTCATAGCCAGCGCTGTGGGAGGACAATGAGGTGTACTCTGAAAAGAGAATTGTTTGGCTCTCTTTAAGTCAATACAAGTCGCAACAATGTAGTGGCACTGGTATTCATGGACTTGCCTACCCACGAGAGATTCACAGAATTCCAACTGCCCCCCCCCCCCCCCCAAATGGCCACCCAAGTTAGCTATATGGGGAACCCCCCTGGGAGCAGTGTCCACCCCTCATACCCCCACTTCCCCCTCTCTTTCTCCCACGAGACCTCACCCACCACAGCAGTTCACATGGACACCAGTCGATTAAAGAACAGTTAGCAGGGCCATTCAGGCAGAGGACGGGTAACAAACAGCTTTTAGAAAAATTAGGGTGGGGGGGATTTTTTTCTGCCATCAAAGTTGACATGCCCAATTAATGTGATTCTTTATGTCATGTTTATTAAAAAAGGTCACTGGTAAAACTGTCACATTTACTCTCCCATGTCACTAAGAAAAGTATCCTAACGCTACATTACATGGATACATGTTTTTGACCAGAGAGAGAATATAGCCTACTTAGCTAACCCTTTACTAGTCAAAAGCACAGCAGGAAATGACACAACATTGTTTAAAAAGTTTGTAATTTCAAATGTAACATTTCAGACATGACTTGCACACAATATGTTTAATTAACCCCTGCAAAAGTATCTATTAATTATAATGTATTTTCCTGCTGTGAGAAACCGGTCAAATTGAAACCCTACATGTGTATACTGTATGTAAAATGAATGTAACCACTACAGGTATGAAGTGCTTTTCAATAGTGTTTTAAAAACACCTGGAATGCACATGATAATGCTGGGTGACAGTGTGGTGGTTATATAGAATGTATAGAGACCCTGAGGTGAGGGACATTTCTCTAAAATAACATTTAAGCAAAAAGGTTTGGTGAGGAGTCCTGTGGACCAAAGAGGTTACAGAGTACAGCTCTCTCCTAATGCAGACCCCCCACAGAGTGCAGCTCTCTCCTAATGCAGACCTCCCACAGAGTACAGCTCTCTCCTAATGCAGACCCCCCACAGAGTACAGCTCTCTCCTAATGCAGACTCCCCACAGACTACGGCTCTCTCCTAATGCAGACCCCCCACAGCGTACAGCTCTCTCCTAATGCAGACCCCCCACAGAGTACAGCTCTCTCCTAATGCAGACCCCGCACTGAGTACAGCTCAGCTAATGTTGCACTTCTGTCAATCTGACAGAAAAACATGATACACTTGTTCAAGTCCCCTTAAGTTATGAAAACATATTTGGTTAGTATTTTTTCTGTATTCAGTTTCTTAACTGTTGCTATGAAAATGTTGCAAATGGATGCAGAATAATGTAAACACACACACACACACACACACACACACACACACTATATACATGCATGTATGTATTTCCCGCTACATCTGTATGTGACATATCACTGTTTTCAGGGAGATCATCTCTTCTTCCCAACTTAAAACCCAAACACTTCAACATCTTAGGCCTTTGATGACTACGATAGTGAGGAGATTTGTAATTGGGGTGACTAGAACATTCTGGGGGATTTTCAGGGCTTTAGTTATATGCTTGCTCCGGAGTGATCCAAAATCCCTTGGCAAGAGCCACTGGAAGGATAAATATACCCAGGCAGTATGGAGGGAGCTGTTAGACTCTGAACTGTTAGATACTGAGCTGTTAGACTCTGTTAGGCTCTGAGCTGTTAGATACTGAGCTGTTAGACTGTGAGCTGTTAGATACTGAGCTGTTAGACACTGTCAGGCTCTGAGCTGTTAGACACTGTCAGGCTCTGAGCTGTTAGATACTGAGCTGTTAGACTCTGAGCTGTTAGATACTGAGCTGGTAGACACTGTCAGGCTCTGAGCTGTTAGATACTGAGCTGTTAGACTGTGAGCTGTTAGATACTGAGCTGTTAGACACTGTCAGGCTCTGAGCTGTTAGACACTGTCAGGCTCTGAGCTGTTAGATACTGAGCTGTTAGACTCTGTCTGACCTGTTAGATTCTGAGCTGTTAGACTCTGAGCTGTTAGACTCTGAGCTGTTAGATACTGACCTGATAGACTCTGTTAGATACTGAGCTGTTAGACACTGAGCTGTTAGATACTGACCAGTTAGATACTGAGCTGTTAGACTGTTAGATACTGAGCTGTTAGACACTGAGCTGTTAGACACTGAGCTGTTAGACTCTGTTAGATACTGACCTGTTAGATACTGAGCTGTTAGACTCTGACCTGTTAGACACTGAGCTGTTAGACTGTTAGATACTGAGCTGTTAGACACTGAGCTGTTAGACACTGAGCTGTTAGACTCTGTTAGACTCTGAGCTGTTAGATACTGAGCTGTTAGACTCTGACCTGTTAGACACTGAGCTGTTAGACACTGAGCTGTTAGACTCTGTTAGATACTGAGCTGTTAGACTCTGACCTGTTAGATACTGAGCTGTTAGACTCTAAGCTGTTAGACTCTGTTAGATACTGAGCTGTTAGATACTGAGCTGTTAGATACTGAGCTGTTAGACACTGAGCTGTTAGATACTGAGCTGTTAGATACTGAGCTGTTAGACTCTGAGCTGTTAGACTCTGTTAGATACTGAGCTGTTAGATAGTGAGCTGTTAGACTCTGTTAGATACTGAGCTGTTAGATACTGAGCTGTTAGATACTGAGCTGTTAGATACTGAGCTGTTAGACTCTGTTAGATACTGAGCTGTTAGACTCTGTTAGATACTGAGCTGTTAGACTCTGTTAGAAACTGAGCTGTTAGATACTGAGCTGTTAGATACTGAGGTGTTACACTCTGAGCTGTTCGACTCTGTTAGATACTGAGCTGTTAGATACTGAGCTGTTAGACTCTGTTAGACTCTGAGCTGTTAGACTCTGTTAGATACTGAGCTGTTAAATACTGAGCTGTTAGACTCTGTTGGACTCTGAGCTGTTCGACTCTGTTGGATACTGAGCTGTTAGATACTGAGCTGTTAGACTCTGAGCTGTTAAACTCTGAGCTGTTAGACTCTGAGCTGTTAGACTCTGTTAGATACTGAGCTGTTAGATACTGAGCTGTTAGACTCTGTTAGACTCTGAGCTCTTAGACTCTGAGCTGTTAGACTCTGAGCTGTTAGACTCTGAGCTGTTAGACTCTGAGCTGTTAGACTCTGTTAGATACTGAGCTGTTAGACTCTGAGCTGTTAGTCTCTGAGCTGTTAGACTCTGAGCTGTTAGATACTGGGCTGTTAGACTCTGAGCTGTTAGACTCTGAGCTGTTAGACTCTGAGCTGTTAGACTCTGAGCTGTTAGACTCTGTTAGATACTGAGCTGTTAGACTATGTGCTGTTAGATACTGAGCTGTTAGACACTGAGCTGTTAGACACTGAGCTGTTAGACTCTGTTAGATACTGAGCTGTTAGACTATGAGCTGTTAGATACTGAGCTGTTAGATACTGAGCTGTTAGACTCTGAGCTGTTAGACACTGGGCTGTTAGACACTGAGCTGTTAGACACTGAGCTGTTAGACACTGGGCTGTTAGACACTGAGCTGTTAGACTCTGAGCTGTTAGATACTGAGCTGTTAGACTCTGAGCTGTTAGACCATCACACATAGACATCAGTAAACAGACCATCACACATAGACATCAGTAAACAGACCAGCACACATACACCATCAGTAGACAGACCATCACACATATACCATCAGTAAACAGACCATCACACATAGACATCAGTAAACAGACCATCACACATAGACCATCAGTAAACAGACCATCACACATAGACATCAGTAAACAGACCATCACACATAGACATCAGTAAACAGACCATCACACATAGACATCAGTAAACAGACCATCACACAGAGACATCAGTAAACAGACCATCACACATAGACATCAGTAAACAGACCATCACACATAGACATCAGTAAACAGACCATCACACATAGACCATCAGTAGACAAAGAGAAACACATTTGTGTTGATTTGGCACTGGAGCGTCAATATATTACCCATCCCCCAACACTGTCAACCAAGAGTCAAGACTACATTACCCATCCTCCAACACTGTCAACCAAGTCAAGACTACATTACCCATCCTCCAACACTGTCAACCAAGAGTCAAGACTACATTACCCATCCCCCAACACTGTCAACCAAGAGTCAAGACTACATTACCCATCCCCCAACACACTGTCAACCAAGAGTCAAGACTACATTACCCATCCCCCAACACTGTCAACCAAGAGTCAAGACTACATTACCCATCCTCCAACACTGTCAACCAAGAGTCAAGACTACATTACCCATCCCCCAACACTGTCAACCAAGAGTCAAGACTACATTACCCATCCCCCAACACTGTCAACCAAGAGTCAAGACTACATTACCCATCCCCCAACACTGTCAACCAAGAGTCCAGACTACATTACCCATCCCCCAACACTGTCAACCAAGAGTCAAGACTACATTACCCATCCCCCAACACTGTCAACCAAGAGTCCAGACTACATTACCCATCCCCCAACACTGTCAACCAAGAGTCAAGACTACATTACCCATCCCCCAACACTGTCAACCAAGAGTCAAGACTACATTACCCATCCTCCAACACTGTCAACCAAGAGTCAAGACTACATTACCCATCCCCCAACACTGTCAACCAAGAGTCAAGACTACATTACCCATCCCCCAGCACTGTCAACCAAGAGTCAATACTACATTACCCATCCCCCAACACTGTCAACCAAGAGTCAAGACTACATTACCCATCCTCCAACACTGTCAACCAAGAGTCAAGACTACATTACCCATCCCCCAACACTGTCAACCAAGAGTCAAGACTACATTACCCATCCCCCAACACTGTCAACCAAGAGTCCAGACTACATTACCCATCCCCCAACACTGTCAACCAAGAGTCAAGACTACATTACCCATCCTCCAACACTGTCAACCAAGAGTCAAGACTACATTACCCATCCCCCAACACTGTCAACCAAGAGTCAAGACTACATTACCCATCCTCCAACACTGTCAACCAAGAGTCAAGACTACATTACCCATCCTCCAACACTGTCAACCAAGAGTCAAGACTACATTACCCATCCCCCAACACTGTCAACCAAGAGTCCAGACTACATTACCCATCCCCCAACACTGTCAACCAAGAGTCAAGACTACATTACCCATCCTCCAACACTGTCAACCAAGAGTCAAGACTAAACCAATTCACCTTGGTGGTGTGCAGACTGGTTTTATATTATTCTTAACCATTTTGCACAAAACAGAAGAAAATGCAGCAATATGTCTGTGAAACTATATATTCACAGTATTATGAATTAATTGTTGGTATCATTTCGTAGTGTGATTTTACAGTACTAATGCATTTAGTAAAATCAAAGTTAGAGGTGCGCTTCCAGTGGGGAGACATGAGGTCAACCTACCCCCGACCCCCTCCCCCCTACCTCTGGCTTCCAGTGGGGAGACATGAGGTCAACCTACCCCCACCCCCTACCTCGGGCTTCCAGTGGGGAGACATGAGGTCAACCTACCCCCGCCCCCTACCTCGGGCTTCCAGTGGGGAGACATGAGGTCAACCTACCCCCGCCCCCCTACCTCTGGCTTCCAGTGGGGAGACATGAGGTCAACCTACCCCTGCTCCCCTACCTCGGGCTTCCAGTGGAGAGACCTGAGGTTAACCTACCCCTGCCCCCCTACCTCGGGCTTCCAGTGGGGAGACATGAGGTCAACCTACCCCCGCCCCCCTCCCCATCTTGTACTTCTGAGTGGGAGACCTTCCCAGGCAGTAGCCTGTCTAGCTCACAAACTAGAATCAGGGCTCCCACTACGACAAGGTTAATTGACCCACAGTCCCACACTGTGACATGATATCATTGACTTGACGTGCAATAGAAAACGATAGAAAACCGATCGGGCAAATGTCATCATTCCAAATGTTTTGGTGCGGGTGCCCCGGGCCTTCCCCGGCAAGATGCCGCCCTGGGCGGCTGCACATGTCGCCTATACCTAAATCCGCCACTGCATAGGCCATCAGTAAACAGCAGATTTTCAACCTCAATCACATGAGCAGAGGATCAGGGGTAGTCGGAAAAATCCATCTGTGATAATTCCTATGTGTCACTGATGTCTGAATTACGTCCCAGACAGGTTCTGACACGTCTGGGATTAAATCTAGTCTAAGACAGCTGTTGCTGTCAGGGGTGACTTCACAGCGGACCTCCTGTCCGTCACCAACAGATGTCCCACACCACCACCCCCCGTCTGGCATTATTCCCTGGTATAGATATGAGAGAGGGATCTGGGGGAGATATGACGAGAGGCAGAGTTCATGGGGATGTAGACTGTCTATGATCATGCTGCTAAACTGTGAGTTGATATTGACAGAGAGAGATAGAGAAACAATTTCACATACTCTCTCTCTCTCATCCCATCTCTCCTCTCTCTCTCTGTCTCTCTGTCTCTCTCTCCCACCCCATCTCTCCTCTCTCTCTCCGTCTCTCTCTCTCACCCCCATCTCTCCTCTCTCTCTCCGTCTCTCTCTCTCCCACCCCATCTCTCCTCTCTCTCTCCGTCTCTCTCTCTCTCTCCCACCTCATCTCTCCTCTCTCTCTCCGTCTCTCTCTCTCTCTCCCACCCCATCTCTCCTCTCTCTCTCCGTCTCTCTCTCTCTCCCACCCCATCTCTCCTCTCTCTCTCCGTCTCTCTCTCTCTCTCACCCCATCTCTCCTCTCTCTCTCCGTCTCTCTCTCTCTCCCACCCCATCTCTCCTCTCTCTCCATCTCTCCTCTCTCTCCGTCTCTCTCTCTCTCTCCCACCCCATCTCTCCTCTCTCTCTCTCTCTCCCACCCCAACTCTCCTCTCTCTCTCCCACCCCATCTCTCCTCTCTTTCTCCCACCCCATCTCTCCTCTCTTTCTCCGTCTCTCTCTCTCACCCCCATCTCTCCTCTCTCTCTCCGTCTCTCTCTCTCCCACCCCATCTCTCCTCTCTCTCTCCGTCTCTCTCTCTCCCACCCCATCTCTTCTCTTCTCTCTCTCTCTCTCCCACCCCATCTCTCCTCTCTCTCTCCGCTTCTCTCTCTCCCATCTCTCCATCTCTATCTCTTTAAACACATACAGTGCATTCGGGAAATGTATTTAGATCCTATGACTTTTTCCACATTTTCCTAAAATGTTTAAATTGTTTTTTTTCCCCCCTAATCAATTTACACACAATACTCCATAATGACTGGCTCTTGAGTGGCGCAGCGGTCTAAGGCACTGCATCTCAGTGCTAGAGGCGTCACTACAGACCCGGGCTGTATCAAAACTGCCCGTGACCAGGAGTCCCATAGGGCGGCACACAATTGGCCCAGTGTCGTCAGCGTTAGGGGAGGGTTTGGTCGGGGTAGGCCGTCATTGTGAAAGAAGAAATTGTTCTTAACTGACTTGCCCAGTTAAATAAAGGTTAAATAATACATAATAATTCTGTCACGCCCTGGTCTTAGTATTTTGTGTTTTCTTTATTAATTTGGTCAGGTTGTGACATGGGTTTATTCAAGTGGTGTGTTTTGTCTTGGGGTTTTTTGTTAGGTATTTGGGTTTGTGGTTTAGTAGGGTGTTCTAGCATAGTCTATGGCTGTCTGGAGTGGTTCTCAATCAGAGGCAGGTGTTTATCATTGTCTCTGATTGGGAACCATATTTAGGCAGCCATATTCTTTGAGTGTTTTGTGGGTGATTGTTCCTGTCTTTGTGGTCACCAGATAGGCTGTTTAAATTGTTCTTACATTTATTGTTTTGTTAGTTTATTCATGTACAGTTTTCTTCATTAAAAACCATGAATAACAACCACGCTGCATTTTGGTCCGCCTCTCCTTCACCACAAGAAAACCGTTACAGAATCACCCACCACAACAGGACCAAGCGGCGTGGTAACGGGCAGCAGCAGGAGCAGCGTAATAAGGACTTCTGGACTTGGGAAGAAATCCTCGACGGGAGAGGACCCTGGGCAAAACCAGGGGAGTGTCGCCGTCCCAAGGTGCAGCAGGAGAAACGGCAGAGGAATGGACATGGTGAGGACTACTAGGCCAAGGTCGGCGGCGAGGATCGCCTATCTAAGGACGCAAGGCAAAGGGACTAAGACTTTTGTTGGAGTGGGGTCCACGTCCCGCGCCGGAGCCGCCACCATGGACAGACGCCCACCCGGACCCTCCCCGATGGGTTTAGTTGTGCGGTCGGGAGTCCGCACCTTGGGGGGGGGGGGGGGTTCTGTCACGCCCTGGTCTTAGTATTTTGTGTTTTCTTTATTATTTTGGTCAGGCCAGGCTGTGACATGGGTTTATTTATGTGGTGTGTTTTGTCCTGGGGTTTTTGTTTGGTATTGGGTTTGTGGCTTAGTGGGGTTTTCTAGGTAAGTCTATGACTGTCTGGAGTGGTTCTCAATCAGAGGCAGGTGTTTATCGTTGTCTCTGATTGGGAACCATATTTAGGCAGCCATATTCTTTGAGTGTTTCGTGGGTGACTGTTCCTGTCACCAGATAGGCTGAGGTTTTCTCACGTTTATTGTTTTTGTTAGTTTATTCATCTATAGTTTTCTTTATTAAAGAATCATGAATAACCACCACGCTGCATTTTGGTCCGCCTCTCCTTCACAAGAAAACCGTTACAAATAATGACAAAGCAAAAACTGTTTTTTAGAAGTGTATGCAAATTTATAAACAAAATAATGAAAAAAATACTTTATTAACATAATTATTCAAAGCATTCATAAGTATGCTTTGAGACTTGAAAATAAGCACAGGTGCATCCTGTTTCCATTGGTCAATCTTGAGATGTTTCTACAACTTGACTGGAGTCCACCTGTGGTAAATTCAATTGATTGGACATGAATTGGAAAGGCACACACCTGTCTATAAGGTCCCACAGTTGACAGTGCACGTCAGAGCAAAAACCAAGCCATGAGGTTAAAGGAATTGTCAGTAGAGCTCCGAGACAGGATTGTGTCGAGGCACAGATCTGGGGAAGGGTACCAAAACATTTCTGCAGCATTGAAGGTCCCCAGTGGCAGGGACTGGAAGACTAGTCAGGATCGAGGGGAAGATGAACGGAGCAAAGTACAGAGAGATCCTTGATGAAAACCTGCTCCAGAGGGTTCAGGACCTCAGACAGGGGCGAAGGTTCACATTCCAACAGGACAACGACCCTAAGCACACAGCCAAAACAATGCAGGAGTGGCTTTAAGACAAGTCTCTGAATGTCCTTGAGTTGCCCAGCCAAAGCCCGGACTTGAACACGATCGAAAATCTCTGGAGAGACCTGAAAATAGCTGTGCAGCGACTCTCCCCATCCAACCTGACAGAGCTTGAGAGGATCTGCAGAGAAGAATGAGAGAAACTCCCCCAATAGAGGTGTGCCGAAATTGTAGCGTCATACCCAAGAAGACTCGAGGCTATAATCGCTGCCAAAGGTTCTTCAACAAAGTATTGAGTCAAGGGTCTGAAAACTTATGTAAATGTGATATCTAAAAATCTATTTTTGCTTTGTCCTGATGGGTTATTGTGTGTAGATTAATGATTAGATTAATAATGAAAAGGGCTATTTAATACATTTTAGAATAAGGCTGTAATGTAACAAAATGTAGAAAAAGTCAAGGGGTCTGAATACTTTCCGAATGCACTGTATACCACTCCATCTCTTCTTTTCACAGCTGATACAGTAGAAGAGGAAAACACGCTCTCTCTCTCTCTCTCTCTGTCTCTCTCTCTCTCTCTGTCTCTCTCTCTGTCTCTCTCTCTCTGTCTCTCTCTCTCTGTCTCTCTCTGTCTCTCTCTCTCTCTGTCTCTCTCTCTCTCTCCCTCTCTCTCTGTCTCTCTCTCTCTCTCTCTGTCTCTCTCTGTCTCTCTCTCTCTCTGTCTCTCTCTCTCTCTCTCCCTCTCTCTCTGTCTCTCTCTCTCTCTCCCTCTCTCTGTCTCTCTCTCTCTCTCTCTCTGTCTCTCTCTCTCTCTCTCTCTCTCTGTCTCTCTCTCTCTCTCTGTCTGTCTCTCTCTCTCTCTCTGTCTCTGTCTCTCTCTCTCTCTCTGTCTGTCTCTCTCTCTCTCTCTCTCCAGGTGTTCATACAGTAGACGAAGTAATCAAACAGAGAGATGGAGAGAGCTCCAGTCGGCTCTGAACAAACAGAGAGATGGAGAGAGCTCCAGTCGGTTCTGAACAAACAGAGAGATGGAGAGAGCTCCAGTCGGTTCTGAACAAACAGAGAGATGGAGACAGCTCCAGTCGGCTCTGAACAAACAGAGAGATGGAGAGAGCTCCAGTCGGCTCTGAACAAACAGAGAGATGGAGAGAGCTCCAGTCGGCTCTGAACAAACAGAGAGATGGAGAGAGCTTCAGTCGGCTCTGAACAAACAGAGAGATGGAGAGAGCTCCAGTCGTCTCTGAACAAACAGAGAGATGGAGAGAGCTCCAGCCGGCTCTGAACAAACAGAGAGATGGAGAGAGCTCCAGTCGGCTCTGAACAAACAGTGATGTGCAGCTGCCGAGGAAGCTGGGCAGAGCGTGGCACACAAGACACGGATGCAGGCCAGTCGCCTTCACACCCATTGATATTCTACACAGAGTTCAGCAACGTAAGCAAGCAGGCACACACACACACACACAGCAAACCCTGCTTTCTTTGCAGGATCGCAAGGCAGTCTGTCTGTGTCATCCTCAGTCAAATAAAGGCTATTTCTCAAAGAGGTGTAGCCCTGAGAGAGATTGCTGCCCGCAGGCATTTAGCCAATAGGAAAGCCACGACAGAGAGAGCGGTGAGGAGAAAGAAGGGAGAACAACAAGAGGCTTAGAAAATCATGTTAGCCCAGGCTGCATTAGTCTGTGTAGGTATCAGTGTTTGAAGATGAAGGGCTTGCAGGGCCACAGATAGATGGCTTCCTAAAGGCCTCTTCATCACCTTTCATTCCCAACGCCAGCAGGAGATCACAGAGAGCAACGGAGAGGGATCCAAAGGTACATCACTGTGCGGGTCTTCTAATGTACCTCCCAAATGGCACCCTATTCCCTTTATAGTGCCCATAGGGCTCTGATCAAAAGTAGTGCACTATATAGGGAATAGGGTGCCATTTGAGACACACATAGTGTTATTACTGGAGATCTGAAGAGTAGCATTGCAGACTACCAATACATTTAGCTTGGCTGGCAATACATTTAGCCTGCAAGTACATTTATAGCAGCTTTGGAGTAATAGCCGTTCAAGGTTTATGCAATGCAACCATTTATTGTCGTGCTTCATGGACCTAGTTGTACAGTGGCTATGTAACTACATAGCTGTAAATAACCTGTTTAAGTCCTGTCATAAGATACTAAAGAAAACAGTTATTTTGGTTTAGTTGACCAGTCATTCTAGTGGAATTGTGTAACCACCGTCTTAAGTGCCTGCTAGCCAGTTACTGTCTACCTAATCCTCTCCAGCTTCCACAAGGCCAAGTGATGTTAGGATTTCCTGCTAGCCAGTTACTGTCTACCTAATCCTCTCCAGCTTCCACAAGGCCAGGTGATGTAAGGATGTCCTGCTAGCCAGTTACTGTCTACCTAATCCTCTCCAGCTTCCACAAGACCAGGTGATGTAAGGATGTCCTGCTGCCTTTGACATTGTTTGTTTTGATAGCTGGGATGTGCTCAGTTTCATGGCTCTAAATGTCACAGTGAATACACACGCGCACATACACACACACTTTACACCGGGATCCACTCTCAGCATCTCTGGTAAGACCCTTCCTCACAGACACATAAACAAGCACACACACACACACACCGTTCAGTCTGATAGTGTTGGCCTCCACTCTGGCTGGCACTGAGTGTGAGTGTGAGTGTGTGTGTGTGTTTATGCATTAATCAGAGGAGCAGGGCTGGCCAACAGGGCATCAGCCAAATGGAAAATTACAGAGTGCGC
Source organism: Oncorhynchus mykiss (assembly GCF_057628025.1). Classification (NCBI taxonomy): domain Eukaryota; kingdom Metazoa; phylum Chordata; class Actinopteri; order Salmoniformes; family Salmonidae; genus Oncorhynchus; species Oncorhynchus mykiss. Next base: position 8,733,810 of record NC_143028.1, read on the forward strand.
TGGCTAGAAAGCTGCTGTGGCACCCCCCCCCCCCCCCCCCCTGAGACAATTGGCAGTCCAGCAAATCCCCCCCACTGTGGAAACTACATGAGGGATTGAAGAATGTTAGAGGTGAGAGGTGGGGAGAGAGGGGAAGAGAGAGAGAGAGAGGTGGGGAGAGAGGGAAAGAGAGAGATAGGTGGGGAGAGAGGAAATAGGTGGGGAGAGAGGAAATAGGTGGGGGGAGAGGGGAAGAGAGAGAGAGAGAGGTGGGGAACTAGGGGGAGAGAGGGTTGAGGAATGGAGAGAGAGTGGAGGAGAAGGAAAAGGATGAAAGACTGTCATTCCCTAATACCAGGGCCAGTGTTCAAATCCCCTCCTAGAGTGTGGTTGTGCTTGTGTGTGAGTGTTTGTGACAGGAAAGGGGGTAAACAAACACACACACACACACACACACACACACACTGCCTCCAGTGATTAAACAGGTGCTTGTAAATGAATTAGCCTGATGAAATGCACCTTTAAAATGAACGACTCCCCCAACGTCCTCCCTTCCACCTCCTGCCAGACTCCTCCTCCAATCACCCCCACCCCCCATGCCCTGGCACAGTGCCACCACTGTGACTGGCCCCAGGGGGATGCTGGGAGCCTGGGTAAATATTGACCTGGGATCGAGTAAACAAGGTGCTAGCACCAGATGGCCTGGGACTGCTCCACTAACATGGCCTTCAGCCAAACAAATAGCAGAGACAGAACAAGAGATTGAGAGTGAGAGGGAGAGAGTGAGAAAAAAAGAGAGGAGAGCGAGCGAGAGAGAAAGGGGAGGCCCTGGGGGATGGATTGCTCCTCTCCAGTTATTTACCTCCTAATTGAAAAGCCCTCCTCCCCTTGTTCCCTGGTTCCCTGATGGAGGAGGGTGGGGTGTTCTCCCCCTGTCTCCTCCCCAGCCTTCCTCTGTCTCCCCCTGTCTTCTCCCCCTCCCCCTGTCTCGTCCCCATCAAACCGTCGCCTCCCCCTCCCCTTGTCTCCTCCCCAGCCTTCCCCTGTCTCCCCCCAGGCTCCTGGCCTGCTGATAGCAGGATAATTGATTCCTGTAAGGCAGGTTAAATGTGACTCACTTAGAGCTTAATGAATATGATCCATCCTAAAGTCATTTATCATCTCCTCAGTCTCAGGCTGTCGTTGCTAAGCAGCCCCAGGCCCGGCCACTGATTTAGGTTGAGGCTGTGTGGCTTCAAACCTGTTTTCACTTCATTAGGTGAAAAGATAAAAACATTTGGGTGGCCACCATACGTTAAAAAGCTTTGGGTTTGGACATGACTGATAGTAGTAGGTATTGCCAAAAACCCACCCCTACCCACAAAATGGCCACTTTGTGGATTTCCCTGCATGTGTAGCATGGGGATATGTGAAACTTATTCCTCAGCCTGAACTTTCGCCACCAAATAGCCAGCTTTTCACACGGCGCGACTGGTAAGAGGCTTCAGGAGGGCGGTAATGTGTGCAAGCAAAGCAGAGGTCCTGGGTCCTGGGTGAGCCGAATTCGGGAGGAAGCGGTACTCGCTAAGCAAGCAGCGTGACATCCTTTACACATGCATAGGCCTTCCTAGAACAGACTCAGCTTCATACATACTGACAACAACAAACAGTCCGGATGATATATCACTGTCTGTATGATACAAGCCTTCCAGTGACTACTGTGTCTCAGGCATGAAGAAGGAGAAACCAGAAGAATGCAAACCTGGAGCTCTTGGAGACCTTGAATCAGCGAGCAGGTCGACAGTAGTCTCTCTCTCTCTGTTTTTAATTACCATACATAATAACACCTCCACAACAGAAGACAAACAACAACAACAAGTGCTGGGTTTTGACAGCAACATGATGCGTTCTGTGTAGAAGAGCTTCTCTCCAGTTGAAATACCAGGATGACGTTTAACATTTATCTAACCGGATTCAGATTCCTTATTACAGTCCTTTTGTATCCTCCTTTTATTAATGCAATTATCCATACACAGTCCAACACCAAACACACACATCCCTCTCTCTCACACACACACACACACACACACACACACACACACACACACACACACACACACACACACACACACACACACACACACACACACACACACACACACACACACACACACACACACACACACAATCCTCCTAATAGACCTGTAATCACTGCCACTCACCCCTGCTCTCCGTCCTCTCATCCCCCTCTTCTCCTCCTCTCACCCCCCTCTTCTCTCACTCCTCCACCCATCATCATTAGTACATTATTACATCACAGAGACTTATCAAACCCTTGGAGGGGGTCTGAGGTTGGCCAGCCAACTCACTCAGAGAAACTGTTAGCCTATCATGGTTCAGGTCTGACATCAATGCAACATCAACTGTGGAGAAACCTTGCAGTTAAAAGTATACATTTACCAGAATGATGTAGTGTACTCACCTCAAACAGGCAGTGAAACATCAGAAAAACAGATTGCCTTTACTTGTGTAGTTTAGGGGTTGTTTAGCTGATGGATGGAATAATCTCTATGTAGACCAACACTGGATGGAGACAGATTATTCTATATAGAAGATTTAACTGACTACACTTACAGCCATACATCAACTCAACTATTAACAAACATCTGACCAATCCGAATAGAGCAAGTAGTTGCTAGGTAGATAATCAATTAGCATAACAATTCAACTGATTCATCGTATTTTAGAACCACACAGCGGAGATTTAATGAATAATCCTATACTTGCATTTGGAAAGCAGCACCTAAAACATTTCAACTCAACTTCTTCAGGCTGGGGTACAGGATCTGACATCACATGTGATCAGTTGAGACTTCCTGGTATGGTGAATACATAGCCCATTTGTTAAACTACTTGGTGATGTCCCAGCTGGGATGGTTTATTGATATAAACACATTTTAAAAAGAATATGAAAAACATGTGTGAGGAGAAAAATTACAAATAAGAAAGCCTTACATAAAAAATAAGTTTAATATCCACAAAGATAACTATTTATTGCCATGTGTAGTTTATAGGTATACACAAAAACAAACCTTTCACAACAGACAAACAAAGGTGTGCACTCACTCACACACTGCTCATATCCACTAGTGTGTACATTGTGCTATTTCCTCCTGCGTCTCCCTGACTTCAGGATTGATGTGGCAAAACAAGGCCTGGAACACAATCTTACTGAAGGGAAATAATGGAATTGAATCACCTCTGTTCTGACCTCTGAGCCAAGCCTCATATCCAAGGCCCTCTCCTCTCTCCTCCTCTCTTTGTCTTCTGGCCTTTACCTCTTGTGTCAGGGTGAGAGTGGGAGTCGTGCATTCACCGTTTACCCTGACCCCGTTCCTCTCAATACTAAATCCTGAAGTCTCGCTAGGTCAGGATATCTACATTAATGGCCTGCCTGTCAGTCTGTCAAACCAACGTTTGACTTCATCCAACCCAGTCTGCCATTAGAGGTCACATGACAGAGGGCCATTTGAGGGATTCTCTCCTTGCTATTGAGCAGGAATTCTCTCTTCACATCCGTCCGTTCGTCCTCTCATCCCCCTCTTCTCCTCCTCTCACCCCCCATTTCTCCTCCTCTCATCCCCCTCTTCTCCTCCTCTCACCCCCCCTCTTCTCCTCCTCTCACACCCCCTCTCTTCTCCTCCTCTCACCCCCCTCTTCTCCTCCTCTCACCCCCCTCTTCTCCTCCTCTCATCCCCCTCTTCTCCTCCTCTCATCCCCCTATTCTCCGCCCGTCTCTCTCTCTCTCTCTCCTCCTCCTCCTCCACTTCTCTCCTCCTCGTCCCCTCTCTCCAACTGCCTGGGTCCCCTCAGCAGCATTAGCATATTGGGGCTTGCTCTTTGTTTTTCTCTGACCTGTATAATGCGTGTCACATTAGCAACACAACATATCAAACGTTTGTTAATTTCCCTCGCTTTCCTCCACAGCTGCTCGCGTTATTGTGTCACCAGATTTTAATTAATATGATAAGTAACACTTGCAAGGCAGGCAGAGTTGTTTTTCTTTCCCTTTTTAATTGGCGAGTGTGAATGGAGGTAGCAGAGGAGAGGAGAAGAGAGAGGAGAGAGAGACGGGGGGGGGGGTTCAGTGAGAAAACAAGACAAAATCTTGTGTGTGTGTGTGTATGAGAGAGAGAGAGAGATTTGGCATTTCACCTGAGAGAGCTGCTGGGGAAGACATTTCAGCGTTTGTGATTTCCTGTCTGATTATCATGGGACATGATACGTTGGTAATGTCACTCTTCAGAATCATTTACAGAGTGAACCCAAAAGCCTTTCAGAGGACGGAAGAACCATCACAGGGTTGTGATTAATCTAACACACACACACGTACGCACACACACACACACACACACACACACACACACTTTGCCCCCTGCCGTGATCTTGGAAAGACAGCTGACACTATGGTGTGTGATATGTTGCCTTACCAGATCCTGCCAATCAAAGCCATATTCATCCTGTTTCCTGATTTGAAGAAAACACACAAGGCAGCATAATTTGCCAATACCCAATTTTAACACAAATTTGTCTTCCTCTACATCTGCACGTGCAACAACTTGCACACACACGAAAACAAATACGCACATACTGCACACTTCCATGCGCGCACACACACTCACATCAATACACCAGCAAGGAGACTGAGTGGGGACAAGCAGTGATTCCTATGAAGTAAAACACATGGCTACTTCCATATACTGTGTAGGATAGTACAACAATGAATAAATACGAATTATAGCCCAGTAGGAAACGTTTACATGTTATTGAGGGCATTACTGAAGCACTACCTATAAGCATTCAGATGAACTGTTTCATTATAAAGCTTCTCCCAGGCCACACACACACACACACACACACACGGTTTACAGCTAGCAGTTTCTAAAAGGAAAGGTGGAATTTCTCGACTCCCTGAGCTGGATGTATTAACGTGTCTTGAAGCATGAGATTCTGGGGGAGACAAACTCCTTGCCCTGGTTAGACTGTATCACTTCTGGAACCCCAGATATAAATTTGTCCATTGAGGGCAGGTATATCGAGTTCATAAGTTTAATACAGAGTGAGTTTTCACATCCCAAACCCAATGTAGTAAAGTACTTTAGTAAAAATAGTACTACTTAAGTAGTTACTTTCTATTTATATTTTGGACAACTTTTACTTCACTACATTCCTAAAGAAAATAATGTACTTCTTACTCCATACATCTTCCCTGACATTCAAAAGTATTCATTACATTTGGAATGCTTAGCAGGACAGGGAAATGGTCCAATTCACAAATCATCCCATGTCATCCCTACTGCCTCTGATCTGGAACACTCACTAAACACAAGTGCTTCCTTTGTAAATTATTTCTGAATGTTGGATTGTGACCATGGCTATCCGTAAATAAATAAAAAACAGGAAAATGGTGCGGTCTGGCTTGCTTAATATGAGCAATTTAAAATTATTTATACTTATACTTTTGATACTAATGTATATTTTTGCAATTACATTTACTTTTGATACTTAAGTATTTTGAAAACCAAATACTTTTAGACTTTTACTAAAGTAGTATTTTACTGAGTGACTTTCACTTGAGTCATTTTCTATCAAGGTATCTTTACTTTTACACAAGTATGAAAATTGGGCACTTTTTCCACCACTGCCCAGACCACAACCCTCTCCCCCAAAGCCCCAGGCATGGTCCATTCACTAATGACTAACCACAAGGTGATAGGAGTCACTCGGTGGAGAGGTGGACTAGCACTTGTGCCTAACAGCTGCAATTATCAAACCCACACTAACTACTATTGATCCCCTCTCAGGTCAGGTGATAACAGGGCATTTCCCACTTACTACGAGAGCTGTTCACAGTGAGTGCTTATCCATCTGTGGAGGGGACCAGAAGGACTTGCTCAAATACCTGATGAGCGCTACGCAAATATTGGTACAGAGTTAGAGTGAGAATGTATGAGGTTGCTGTGGATGACTTTTTCTGCCTGGCATGGCGATGGAGTGGGAGTGTTTGTGTGGGTGTGTGTGTGTGTGTGTGTGTGTGTGTAGGTCTACACTCTTAGAAAAAAAGTACTATCTAGAACCAAAAAGGGTTCTTTGGCGGTCCCCATAGGAGAACCCTTTGAATAAACCCTTTTTGGCTCCAGGTAGAACCATTAAGGGTTCTTTGGCGGTCCCCATAGGAGAACCCTTTGAATAAACCCTTTTTGGCTCCAGGTAGAACCATTAAGGGTTCTTTGGCGGTCCCCATAGGAGAACCCTTTGAATAAACCCTTTTTGGTTCCAGGTTGAACCAATAAGGCTTCTTCCTGGAACCAAAAATGGTTCTGCTATGGGGAACGCCAAAGAACCCTTTTGGAACCCTTTTTTCTACGAGTGTACAGTTGAAGTCGGAAGTCTACATACACCTTAGCCAAATACATTTATACTCAGTTTTTCACAATTCCTGATATTTAGTCCTTGTAATAATTCTCTGTCTTAGGTCAGTAGGGAACACCACTTTATTCTAAGAATGAGAAATGTCAGAATAATAGTAGAGAGAATGATTTATTTCAGCTTTTATTTCTTTCATCACATTCCCAGTGTGTCAGAAGTTTACATACACTCAATTAGTATTTGGTAGCATTGCCTTTAAATGGTTTAACTTGGGTCAAACGTTTCGGGTAGCCTTCCACAAGCTTCCCACAATAAGTTGGGCTGAATTTTGGCCCATTCCTCCTGACAGAGCTGGTGTAACTGAATCAGGTTTGTAGGCCTCCTTGCTCGCACACGCTTTTTCAGTTCTGCCCACAAATGTTCTATAGGATTGAGATCAGGGCTTTGTGATGGCCACTCCAATACCTTGACTTTGTTGTCCTTAACCCATTTTGCCACAACTTTGGAAGTAGGCTTGGGGTCATTGTCCATTTGGAAGACCCATTTGCGACCAAGCTTTAACTTCCTGACTGATGTCTTGAGATGTTGCTTCAATATATCCACAGAATTTTCCTACCTCATGATGCCATCTATTTTGTGAAGTGTGCCAGTCCCTCCTGCAGCAAAGCTCCCCCACAACATGATGCTGCCACCCCCGTGCTTCATGGTTGGGATGGTGTTCTTTGGCTTGCAAGCCTCCCCCTTTTTCCTCCAAACATAACGATGGTCATTATGGCCAAACAGTTTCTCCAAAAAGTACGATCATTGTCCCCATGTGCAGTTGCAAACCGTAGTCTGGCTTTTGTATGGCGGTTTTGGAACAGTGGCTTCTTCATCGCTGAGCGGCCTTTCAGGTTATGTCGACATAGGACTCGTTTTACTGTGGATATAGATACTATATATAGATACGGCTGCATGGTCCCATGGTGTTTATACTTGCGTACTATTGTTAGTACAGATGAACGTGGTACCTTCAGGCGTTTGGAAATTGCTCCCAAGGATGAACCAAGGATGACTGTGGAGGGCGACAATTTGTCTTCTGAGGTCTTGGCTGATTTCTTTTGATTTTCCCATGATGTCAAGCAAAGAGGCACTGAGTTTGAAGGTAGGCCTTGAAATACATCCACAGGTACACCTCCAATTGACTCAAATGATGTCAATTAGCCTATCAGAAGCTTCTAAAACCATGACATAATTTCTGGAATTTTCCAAGCTGTTTAAAGGCCCAGTCAACTTAGTGTTACTGTAGAGTAAAGCTGAGGTTCTACATGAATTAGTGTCAGCTCATTGACGTCCCTCTGAAAGAAATGACAAATGGGCAGTTTTCTGATCTGCTTTATAACACCATCTCACTACTTCACCTCAGCAGATCTCCCTGCTCCTGTCCAATAACGTACAGCAGACCCCATCTGGCTTTGAAAGGGGAGCGTCACACCATAGAAATAGACTTCACAGTCTAGGGTTGCAAAAGTCTGGTAACTTTCCCAAAATTCCCAGGTTTCCCAGAGATCCCGTTTGGAACATTCATGGAATCAGAAGTGAATAATCAGGATATCCGGAATCCTACAACCAGAATTTCTGTAAAACCTGGAAACTTTGGGAACGTTATCAGAATTGTGTAACCCTAGAAAAGACAGTCCAACGCAATATGCTGCTATTAAAGGGTCGGGCCATCTGCTAACATTGTTCATAGCAATAAGACTGCTGGAAGACAAGCAAAACAAAAGAGAGCGATTCTCAATTATTTTTTTCCCCAATTGCCATTTTGCAGAATGAGACTCCAGTGACAAATTCTATCGTGCCTCCACATTGAGTTACATTGTGAAAAATCACATGGATATTCTAGCTATTGTCCTCTCTAGCCATTATATTTCTATTGGCCCCACCCCATCAATGGATCTTTAAGGGCTTTGAGCTAATCACCAGTGTGCAGATAACAAAGGCAAGGTTAATGGTTGCTGACAGCATAACCTACATGAAGGATCTTGATAAGACCAGAGCCTTATGGTATCGCCACGGCGATTGCTTTGCCTATTTCCCGGTCAAGAGCCAGGGCAGCGAGGAAGGCGACGATCAATGCCCAGGGGCCAATGACCATGCATCTCACATTGTAACATATATATGGCCCATTCAGATAGCCCCTATTCAAAGGCAACAGGATATACGAGGAGTGCAGTGGCTGAGACACACAGACAAAGACAGGCTTTTGTTTTGTCCCTTCACCTTCTCAGGATTTATGACGTCCAATTACAAAGGTGTACAGCGAACACTATTCCCCATTAGCCTATCAAATGCCTTAGTGGTTGTTGTGAACTGGTTATCAGGCCTTTCTGTGGACACAAAGAATTTATAGCGCCCTGAATTCCACAAAGAGGTGTTGGCTTCTTTTCTTGTTGTTAAAGTTAAAGGACAGGTCATTTAGAGCGGAGAACTTTGTGTTTAATTTGTTAGATGATTATGTTAATTAAACCTGCATCTCAATGCTGCACTCTCCCCATCTCCAACATCTCAAATTTGAAGGGAGAAGTCATTGGAGAATTGTACTGCTTCAAAACCAAGCACACAATGGCTGGTTTTACTTTGGTTTCTTTCTGCTAGGAGTCATTTAAGATATTACATTAGGTGGGAAAAGGACTCCATTTAACACCAGAAGGGACAGATTCACTAACCATGCCATTCATACAAGTGTTCATTTGTCTTTGGATCAAAATATTAAACACAGGCCTACTCATAATAATCATTTCTCTTAATAATAATTCATTTAGTTGTCTCATCCTATATATGACTCCCGTACCATGTTTCATTGGCTCTGGACAGTATAAGCTAAACGTTGCATGGGTATAAACGCTTTAAATCTGGCCCCAAGTCACTGCCAAACATACATAATACATCATATATAAAACTAAATATGAATACCTAAAAAGACAAACACATGATAAAATACTGTGGTATTATACAGTAACATTTCAGATGGTTTTTTGGTTGCGTCTCCGTGAGTGGATGAGTGGATGAGTGGATGTCGATAGAATATCACTTGATTGTTGATTGTAGAACCCAGGCTTCTCCCGGCTCCCTCTCAGACAACCCAGTGCTGGAGGACGATCTTACTCTGTCACATTTGTTGGCAAGTTGCCATCAGGGCATGACAGGGAAATAACACTCTTCAAGGATAATGATACAGCCGTACGCCATCGGCTGCTCCAGACAGGCTTTAGCGGGTGTATAGTGAAAGCCCTACCATCAATGGCAAACAAAAGGGTTTACTTTATACGATTTACATGCATCTTTTAGAAAATATATGGCGCAGAACTTAGATGTTGAAAATGCTTTTACATCCCAATTAATGGATTAACAAATTCCCTGTCACAATGTCTAATCATAGTGAGGAGAGAAATGGTAAGAAAGCGCTCTGTTGACATGTTGATAATAATAACTACAGTAGGGCCAGTAAACAGTCAATTCCTTTTTCATTTCTGCTTTTTTCCCCAGCCTTTGCTGTGTGTGTGTGTGTGTGTGTGTGTGCATGCGTGTGCGCAAGAGAGAGACCTGCCACAGCATGGGGTAGATTGTCAAAATTGTACTTGATGAATAGCAAAATTGTTAGTTGTGTATATATGACATTTTAGGCAACAAAGTTAATAAAATGTAAAAAAAACAACAAAAAACATTAAAGTGTTCATATTTCTAGGTCCAGAAGCAATAATTGAGAAGTTACAAATAGCAGCATATTAAGGCAAGAGGTTTCCCATAAAAAACCCCAACAGCTAAACTTTGCTCCAAACCAGCCCCAATCTGACTTTATTCATATTAAGTGCAAGACAGACAAGCATATGGATTCATGTCAGTGGTAATCGGTGCTACTATTCCCATACGTCATTTACATTCTGCCCATTACCTGCACGGCTCAATTCTCAATGTCAAATAGATTGTGGCGACTAGGAAATGGCACTCAATTTTCCTTCGCTAATGCAAACAATATACGTTTCCTACAAATCAATATAATAGGGCTGACCATTACCCTGATTAAATATCTACTGTAATGCACTTACATCCCAAGACCTAACTACTTAGTTTCCTCATACAGAGGAGCTTAAGTAAGACTAAATATCCTAAATTAATGTTGATGGTTTGGAATTACAGTCAGTCTTCGTGATGGATATTCTCACTATACTCCACCTGTATAAAAGTATAAGGATTATCAGATTTTTTTTAAAGAGCATAGAATTACAGAAATTAAAATCTGTAGTTTAAAATGACTTAAAAGTGTACACAAGACTGTGTACAAGATTACACAATGTCTTCCCAAAATGCAAAATATCCAATACTCCCTGTTTGCCAGTCTTCTAGAGTGAGTAAGTAAGTCATTGACATTGGGCACCTGCCTGCCCCTCAGTTCATTAATGACCATGGCTGCCATGGCAACAGGCGTTGAGCTCTAACCCTGCCGAGTCGCCGTCCGTCTCCCTGAGTGACAGGAAGTCAGAGCTGCCCAGCGGTTGGACACAACCTTTTGACTTCTACAACTTTCTCTGTTTCTCCCCTTCTCTTTGTAGCTGCCAGGTTTAGCCAGGGCACTCAACAACCAGGCCAAGACAGAAAGCCTAGGGGGGGCCAATCAGGTCAGAAAACTGAAAACAGAAAAAGTGGCAGAGGAACCGCACTCCAGCTTCAAGACAGTACATCATTGTTTTGGTAACTTTTTGACAGACCTAGATGAAGTAGGGCTCAACAGTAGGGACTGTACATAAAAATCCCAGGCTGCCTGCAGGCCCCAGGACCAGCTGATTGTGTGAGGAGGATTGGAGGAGAGGAGTGGAGAACACGCCTGCGTGGCCCCGGAGGAGAGGAGAGGAGTAGGAGGTAAATCCACATGGAAAATTGCACTAAAAGAAATGCACTATTTATTCCCGCTGGGGTCCACCATTAGAGAGCCAGTGGTTTGGTGAATGCGTCACAGAATGGCTGTTCAAAAATACAACGGTGGACTCCGAGCACCCCGCGTGTCTTGGGGTCCAGGTTAAATGGAAGTGGAGAAAAATGCTGGATCTTTGTGTACAGCTTGTGGCTGCAAAAAGCACCCGAAACCTGCTGTGAACCTTGTTGCCTGTAATCACCAAGCCCGGTCATACAATTATGCACAATGAATGAATGTCGAACTCGATGGCCACAAACATTGCTAACCTGCATTGACAGCACGAAATTCTGGGTGAATTCTGAGAAGAGATTTTTGTTCACACTGTTAGCATGAGAAGCACTTCGATACTAAAGGCACCATGTTGCTTGTGTTTTTTAAGTTGCTGCTGATATTGAAGGATTTTCGCCCCCAGTTGCCATATTGGAAAGTCAATGTATTTAATTCTGAAGAAAAACCCAAACCTACTCTAAGCTTAATACTCAGGTCATTGAAGGGAATTTAATGATAGAATGTAAAACATTGTAGGATGCTGTATGGCTGAGACGTTGACCCTGCCATATCTGACAAGGAAACATTGTTTCTCTGTATTTAGAACAAGCGCTGAAGCTCTTTAATGGTCCAATCAGTTAAATCATTAGAGACAGAGAGGGAAGGGTAATCATTTAATAGCCATCTTATTCATTCCAGAGAGAGAAGTAACAGTATTTCTGAAGTTATTGGCAAGGCTAAACGGAAGTAGCCCAAGAATTTTGAAAACATTGTAAAATGTATTTTTTCTATTTTGCTAATATACCGGTACCCCCTGTATATAGCCTCGTTATTGTTATTTTATTGTGTTACTTTTTATTATTTTTTACTTTAGTTTATTTAGTAAATATTTTCTTAACTCTTTGTTGAACTGCATTGTTGGATAAGGGCTTCTAAGTAAGCATTTCACGGTTGAATTCGGTGCATGTGACAAATACAATTTGATTTGAGGCTTGTTTCCGAGTTGCGGTCAATTCCATTTAAATTCCTGTCAATTCAGAAAGTCCAATTCTAATTCTCTTCAATGCTATTCAACGATGAACATTTGGAATTGGAATTTAACTTTCTGAATTGGCTGGAATTGAATTGGAATTGAACCCAACTCTGGCCTGTTTGCTACATTTCAAATAGATCATTTGTTTACAAATCCTTTGTTATAACATATATTCGAATAGTTAATTAAGAGTTAGCCAGAATGTTACGATTTTCCTTCAAATATACTTCTCAAAAACACTGAACTAGGCTACTGACAGTGTATTATCGTCAACATTGGGCCTTCATCTGTGAACAACGGTGAAGCCTATGTATGCCCACCAATGGAAGGATGATGTGTGCTGTTTTCTCATAGAGCTCAGGTGACATCTAGAGGCCACTAGTCACAGGTGCACCTTTTCATTCGACAATCCTGGAATTTTTGGATTTAAAAACTGCTGGATGTGTAGCATTCAGCAGGATGCAAAGGAAGCTGAAATTCTTTAGGCAACACTGCCATCTACTGACGAGAAGCTGTGTGACATCATCATCAACTGAGTTGACAGTAGGCTTCCCGGTACTGACAGACAGGCAGTGCTCTGTCTCACCAGCTGATGGCAACCAAGAGCTTATGGTCGCAAGAAATCCATGATATCAGAAACAATTAGTTACTAACTGTAGCACTGATGTGTCTGTTTTTATTTATTGTGCTGTTTGACAACTTAGCAGCAGCAGCAAGAGATTTCCGAACCGCTCAACTTAGTTAAGTCACACACGGACACCCTAGAGTGAGTTAAAGACACCTCGCAGAGTTACACAGCCAAGACAAGTTGTATAATTTGCCATTGACAACACACTGAGGTTTAGGAAACTGTCTTTGATGTTGATGTAAAACACTTCCTGGTTGCCAGTCTTTTATGATATTGCAAACAATAGTATAATATACAGGACTAAAGTACTGTATTATGGAAGCTTCACCTGTTCACATCAATAGTATAATATACAGGACTAAAGTACTGTATTATGGAAGCTTCACCTGTTCACATCAATAGTATAATATACAGGACTAAAGTACTGTATTATGGAAGCTTCACCTGTTCACATCAATAGTATAATATACAGGACTAAAGTACTGTATTATGGAAGCTTCACCTGTTCACATCAATAGTATAATATACAGGACTAAAGTACTGTATTATGGAAGCTTCACCTGTTCACATCAATAGTATAATATACAGGACTAAAGTACTGTATTATTGAAGCTTCACCTGTTCACATCAATAGTATAATATACAGGACTAAAGTACTGTATCCTAGAGCTTCACATCAACTTCCTGAAAGGCTGTTTGGTTGTCAAGACAACAATCTTTAAAAGTGTCTGATGTGATCAGAAACAATCTCCAAAAGAACAGATTGTCCCTGTCCTCCTCTGCTATTTGATCCTATACTGTCATCACTACCGTCTATATGACATGTCCTCTAGATCGCTGGTTCTCAACTGGTTTTGCCTCTGGACCCAAGTTGGACCAGGTTGTCTCATTCGCGAGCCAATATTGAAACTGCGAAAAACAATCTTCAAAATACCATCTGGAAAGCTATTTTTAATGCTATGTTGATGAATGTTAGTAAGCGCACTGGTTTGAGACCACAGAATCAACCCAATCTGCTAAATAGTGCTGCTAATAGCTCTATATTCAAAATACTAATTTAATATTTATTTTTTTCAGACAATAAATTATTTTTAAAAAACGTAGGTTCATTATTATTTCTACACACTTTCTACCTGTCTGAAGCTAGTAGTTTAGGTTCAGACTGGAGTATGTTTTCAATGTAATCCTTCCGCGACCCAAATTTGACCCCCCAGTTGAGAATCACTGCTCTAGATCATAAGACTCAAGTCCACGTAGAACGCGTAAGCAGTTTAGAAACACAAGCTTTCAAATCATTGTGTAGCTTCGTCCATCCTGAAGTGATTATATTCAATGCATCACAAATGATACATCCAAAAAGGTGCGGAACTATTAACGCACCTGAACTCAACAGCATCCCTCAACACACACTCCACACACACATTCATCCTGGAATCTGGAAAATTAGGTTACACATCCAACCTAACCCTCGTAGAAACACCACAAGAAAACTTTCTGATAACAAATATGTCAAACCAGCAACATGATGAAGCAAAGGTTAAAATGAACACTCACATCCTGTCAGTCCTATCTCCTTTCTCCCGGGAAGGTGTGTTTAAATCCACTAGTCCCTCCACCACGTCTTCTAGACTCCTCCTGGTCCTGATGCTGTAACAGCATGTCCCTTCCAACCCATACCATCTCGTCTTTACTCTGGCAGCCACAGACCTGTCAGCAGTGAATGTGTGTGTCCATATGCAGCAAATGTCCACAATTCCAAGAATTGTCAGCAGGTGCTTCTCAGTCTTCAGTAACATATACCTGCAGCTTCCAGGAACACACACACTCTGGTGGGGCCCCTCCCACCATCCACACAAGTGTTCCACGTCTGTTCGGTCGCTCCACAGGTAATCCAGACACACCTGTTGTTATCTATAACCCCCCCCCCCCCCCCCCACACACACACACACACACACACACACACACACACACACACACACACACCTCTCTCTCTGAACAGGTCCAAGCTTCTGAGCAGAAGTTAAGTTCTGTTGGAGTAAATCTCTTCTTCTGCTGCAGCTGGTGAAGAAGGAACAAGATAGACAAGTGCCAGGGGAGAGGAGAGGACAAAGAAAGAGACAGACAGGAGATTGGAGAGAGAGACAAACAGGAGAGTGGATAAGAGAGAGACAGGAGAGTGGAGAGAGAGAAAGACAGGAGAGTGGAGAGAGAGAGACAGACAGGAGAGTGAATAAGAGATACAGACAGAAGAGTGGAGAGAGAAAGACAGGAGAGTGGAGAGCGAGACAGACAGGAGAGTGAATAAGAGTGAGACAGGAGAGTGGAGAGAGAGAAAGATGGGAGAGTGGCGAGAGAGACAGACAGGAGGTGAGAGAGAGACAGGGGAGTGGTGTGAGAGACATACAGGAGAGTGGAGAGACACAGCCAGGAGAGTGAATAAGAGATACAGACAGAAGAGTGGAGAGAGAGACAAACAGGAGAGTGGAGAGAGAGACAAACAGGGGAGTGGAGAGAGAGACAAACAGGAGAGTGGAGAGAGAGATGGACAAGAGAGTGGAGAGAGAGACAAACAGGAGAGTGGAGAGAGAGACAAACAGGAGAGTAGAGACAGAGACAAGAGAGTGGAGAGAGAGACAAACAGGAGAGTGGAGAGAGAAAGACAAGAGAGTGGAGAGAGAGAGACAGACGAGATAGTGGAGACAGACAGGAGAGTGAATAAGAGCAACAGACAGGATTGGAGAGAGAGCAGAAAAGAGAGATGGTGAGTGAGGGGAGGTAGAATGAAAGAGAGAGCAGATCAGAAATCACAGAGAGGTAGAGCAGAAAGAAAGCAGATCAGAGCACAGAGATAGAAAGAGAGAGAGAGAGAGCGAGCGAGCCCAGTAGCAGCAGCAGCAACCATCTCTGAGAGTTGTGGCAGCAGGACTGGTGTGTCTCCTCAAGCCTCTGTTGCCTTTTATATCCTGTTCCTCATACAGTCTAGTCCTGACGCTCTGGCTTTTACCCTTCCCTTCCCCGGGAGCACCAGCATGAATATATTATTATCAACACAAAGGCCTGCTTATTGTTTATGAATTACCAGCCTTCCTGGCAACAAAGGCTATTTTCATAAGAAAACTCCATTTCATTTCAGCTCCAATTTGATTACCAGTGAAAGAAAAGGAGCCCTTTGGTCGAACCCCCAAAGGATTGTTCTTTTTTATTCATGCCCATTGAATTGGGCTTTATTGCTTTTCTTTACAGAGCTGACGTGGAAAGCTTTTAGAGTAAACCATTGACTAAAAATTATTGCTCTGCTATTTTGTACAATAACAGAGTCTAAGAGAAGAGCATCCAGTCTTCGCCCGTCCTTTGTCGTTTTTTCCTCCTTTTCTCTCTTTTTTTTGTTGAAAATTGCAAAGGCTGGAAATTAATGACAGGGCTGTGGAGAGAGAGAGAGAGAGAGAGGGGGACTAGCTCTGGCTTCTACAATACATGTCAAATCTAAATGATCACTAGCCATTGAACAGAGCCAGTGTAAAGAAGCCAGGAACAAGTCGAGGAGTGTGTGTGTGTGTGTGTGTATATATGCACATGGAGGGTGTACCCAGCTGATTGATTCAGGCCTCTAAAAATAAAGACACCTTGATGGTTTCAGAGCTGCCCAATTGGCTGAGGCCCATTGTAAGATGGCTACAGTGACTTGCTGTCACTTTCATTCTGTACAGAACTATTGATGGCAGACAATCTGCTGCTCTCAACCTAGACAATACCCCCTATTGCCTTAGCACTATAGGGCTGTATAGGTGGATGGAGGGAGCTGGCAAGACTATCATTACACTATGGGCATACTGTAAGACTTGAACACTTGACTTGACCCAAAGGCCTAAGCTTTCATGAGGATGATATAACAGATGTGTAGAAGTTTCCATAATGCCTGTATAATAACAGTTAATTGACTATCTTTATTTTTCACGTGTTGGACGTTACATCAGCTCTCTGGTGGGCAGAACTCAGACAGGGCTGAAAAGGACGGATCGCAGCAGGAACAATTACTGATCTTTGCCATATGAGTGTTGAATGCATGTGAGAGATACACTTTCCATTTTTGCCAGCTACCTCACCCCCTGCCATTCAGTTGAGTGTAGGACTGTGTCCCAAATCCAAGTCTATAAAAGCTCCCTAATGCCTCATCCTCTCCACCTGCACTGAAACAAACTGGATGACAGGTGAAAGCTACTTCCTGGTAATCTTCCAGGATAGTGCTTTCACCCAGTCTTTGTTTTCACATAAAATATGAAAGGAGGCAAGGAGAGGCAGCCACTTTAGACTATTGGACACCTTAGGTCAGAGATCTTGGCTCTCTGTGATCTTTGTCATAATCTTCGCCCAAGGCTTAAACAAAAACAGGCTTCAGCCTACTTAAGATCATCCAGTTGTTTCCTAACTCTAAAGGTACAGTAGGCTGGTCTACACTCAAACCCCTTGTTCCCATACTCATTATGAACCCCTCCTGGCACATCCAAGCGATCACCGCGTTTGATCTGCACTCTAAAAAGATACATTAGATGCTCTTTTCCATTTTTCTGCAGCGCTTTTGTGTTTGTGTAAGAATATTTAACGGTAGACAAAAGGTGACTTATCAATTATTCATTCACCATCAAGGCCCAGGCTGGCATTCTGAAAGGAGCTGACATTTCAGACTTTCCACCAACATCTGCAAAATTATATCCTTTCCATTGTAAGTCAATGAAGTAGAGTCATCGCCCCCATAAAAGGCAGTAAATTGCCTTGTCACTATAATAAGGCCATTTTTATACAACCTTCACTCTCTCCACTGCCTGCTGCTATGAAGGGACTGAATGTGCAGCACTATCGCTTTTCAGTTCACTGCTTTTGTCTTTCTAGGGCTTGCATATGCATGTCCTTTAGAATGATAGAAATAAGGACTAGACAGAGGAACCAGGATATGGAAGCCAACATTGGGAGTTTCATTTGTCTACTTCCTGAAAAACTGAAACTTAGTCTAATTCCCAGACAACTCTGCTATCACTTCTTGCGGAGGTGAAAACATGTCTTGAAATCAGCATAATCTGTCAGTTCAAGACGTGGGGTATTATTCACCTCCCATGCATTGAAAACAGAGCCTGTCTGGATTGAGCACCAACCAGGAGAACAGCACAGTGAGGAACTGTCATGCAGAAACAACCACCATTGAACCCCGGCCACAGTCTCTGCTTTAGTGAAACTGTAGAGACAGACTACTAGTTAAGATCCTCATCAGTTCTTTATGCAGAACAGAACCACAGACAGTCTGGAGATCCAGTGCTATTCTAATCAGGGACAGACAGGTAACATTTAGCCTCTGCTGTCTCTGTCTAGTGGGCAGGCCACCACCACTGGCTGCTCCCGAGCTTTGTCCTCATGTAAATGTCTACGAGATGTCATTCTCTCTCCAAATGTCATCCCTCGCTTCTGCACAAACAAAAGGAAGGAAGGAGGAAGCGTTCAGCCCCATCCGTCCGACTACGCATCCCCGCGCTCTGCTCCGACTGGGTGTCCGCCCGGCGATTAAATCTCCCACAATTCCGTTGTCTCTGTGGACCTGTGAGGCTTTATGATTCAGACCGCTTTGTTTGTTATAATGCTGTTTTGAGTGGAGGCTGCTGGGGTGGTGTGTTGTTGGGGAAACAGTAGAACTAGCCTCTGTGAGCTGAATAGATGGTGTTGGGAGTGGAGGCTGCTGGGGTGGTGTGTTGTTGGGGAAACAGTAGAACTAGCCTCTGTGAGCTGAATAGATGGTGTTGGGAGTGGAGGCTGCTGGGGTGGTGTGTTGTTGGGGAAACAGTAGAACTAGCCTCTGTGAGCTGAATAGATGGTGTTGGGAGTGGAGGCTGCTGTGGTGGTGTGTTGTTGGGGAAACAGTAGAACGAGCCTCTGTGAGCTGAATAGATGGTGTTGGGAGTGGAGGCTGCTGTGGTGGTGTGTTGTTGGGGAAACAGTAGAACGAGCCTCTGTGAGCTGAATAGATTCATAGTTACACCCGAGTTGTATCCGTTTTACTGTCGAACATGATGAGATTTGAATCAAGTGTGCCAGTCAGTGCAGGGTTGGAACAAAACTATCCCAACTGAGAATCAAACCATCAAAGGGTTAAATGATGCTCCCATTCGTCATCGACACATACTGTACTCCTCCACGATGGCTTCAAACACAGCCAAAACCTATTCTCTCTTCACTCTCTCCCTTCAGCCCAAACCTGGATTACTGTGAAACAATGAGGCTGTGGGCAGGAGGACAGTCACAATGGTGGAATTAACGTGGGGGGGACTTACCGCCGGCTTATGCCAAGACAAAAGGTGGGCACAACCGTCAAAGGTTTCCAGCCGTTTGAATACCCCCCCATCCCATCCCTCTCTCCACATAAAGGAAGCTTTGTCACATGGACCCTCCACAATAGAATGGGCTTCGCTCAGGCCAGATACGCCACTTTGCCAACAGAACACTAGGACGCAACCTCACCTGATGGTACAGTGCTGAAACCTGTGGAACAACAGGGCCAGTTGTACCTACAGTTGGTAGCTGTGTTGAGAGGTGCAATGACTGAGGGGTTATACTGTAGGCAATGTTCCTTCAAAGACATTTCAGCACTGAGCAAATTTCAGGTCTGCTGAGCGCAAACTTGAACATTGTGTAAATTCAGTGCAACTTCCAGCGCATTTACTGTGAACATTGAAGCAATACACGCTTTAAGTTACACTTTTAACAGTGGTTAATTAGGCAACTGTGGCTATTTGATCATAATGTAGACCTACCAGAGTGGCCTACCATCAAAAACAAGAGAATTGCATCCCATAACATGGAAATAGCTGTTCCATTATTCAACCTACAGTAGAAGGTGGTGTGGTGTTCAATGTAGACCTACATTCCATGAGTGCATGCCTTGACAATTAGCATGTTTATCCACTTGTCCTTCCAACAAGCTGACTGAAAATGAGTTTGATGCAAGAAACCACTTTACAAAATAAAATTCATTATTATTCCCACACCATTATTAAAGAGAATAATGGTAGCCATAATGGTAGCCATAATGGTAGCCTATTCAAGACAACAACACTGCCCCTTTACCACAGAAAATAAGCTCTACCTGACTTGCTGTGAAAAGATGGCAAGAAATGTAAACGTTGTGCTCTTGTAGGAAGCAACCACACCCCCATTGTTGACAAGAAATTAGCTATAACTGGGCCAATAACTCACTAACTAGCAAATCATTTTAACAAAATGTGCAAAGGCACATGCAGCTCTCGCTTTGGTTTAAAAAATAAAAAAACATTTTTTTTAAATACATCTACTCGTGACTGCTCATGATGTAAACACAGTCCAGTTCAAAGTGAATGATCCAAATAATGGCAATGGTTATTTTCATATACAGTGCATTCGGATAGTACTCAGACCCCTTGACTTTTTCCACATGTTACGTTACAGCCTTATCAATTTCAATCTACACATACATACATACATACATACATACATACATACATACATACATACATACATACATACACACACACAACCCCATAATGACAAATAAACTTAAATATCAACAGGGCAACAACCCTAAGCACACAGCCAAGACAACGCAGGAGTGGCTCTGAATGTCCTCGAGTGGCCCAGCCAGAGCCCGGTGAAAATAGCTGTGCAGCAACGCTCCCCATCCAACTTGACAGAGCTTGAGAGGATCTGCAGAGAAGAATGGGAGAAACTCCCCAAATACAGGTGTGCCAAGCTTGTAGTGTCATACTCAAGAAGACTTGAGGTTGTAATCACTGCTAACGGTGCTTCAACAAAGTACTGAGTAAAGGGTCTGAATACTTATGTAAATGTGATCGTTTTTTTATTTTCAATATATTAGCAACAACTTTTAAAAAAACTGTTTTTGCTTTGTCATTATGGGGTATTGTGTGTGTAGATTGATGAGGGGAATAAAAGCAATTGCATACTTTTTATAATAAGGCTATAATGTAACAAAAAAGGGGTCTGAATACTTTCCAAAGGCACAGCTCCTTTTCTGTCCTAACTTGTTGCCCCAGGAGACTAAATAAAGTAGTGCTCACCGGAATAATGTCTTACATTGATAGAATTAATGCATTAGTCATCTAGTTAACGTCTGTAAAGTTGTCTGATTCGTTTAGGGATTGGGAGAAAATGCACAATAACAGAGAGTTTGTTCTCGTACGAAATGTCATCAGTTTGACCGGTTTAAAAAAAAATGAAAAGCTGAGAAAACAATGAAACACATTTCTGATAAGACTTCAGTTGATTTTGGTGCATATTGTGTGGTTGAAATACTGTCTGCTGGCATAACAGTGTCAAAGGTAACCTGTTAGTCATCTTCACATTTTCTCATGAATTCTTTCAGCATCTCTTATTTCTCCACTCCTGTTCCCGAGACAAAACTAACATTTGTTGTATTATTCCACAGCAGTTATTATATTACTGTACATGTCAGAGGGCCTACAGTCAGTGTCCAGAGTTCAGGTACTATTCCATTTAACCTATAACTTAAATGAGGAATATTCTGTTTATTCATGGATACTAGTGAGCGAGATATCAAAAGGTGCATGTAAACAGCTTATTCCGAATAAGACCGTAAGCAGGATATGAGCTACTGTCCGGAATACGTGGTCACCGTCACCATTCCTGGACTGTTTATCGTACATTTCCACCTGAATCTACCACTGACAGGCATCCAATGATAACTGTCTGATTCATTTGAAGATAAAGTGACAGCACTTTGCAGGACAAAGGCTCCATCACATTTAGGTCATTAAAGCAGACGCTGTTATTCAGAGGCAACGTACAGCCAGTGCTTTCAACTAAGACGGGTAAAACACGTCAGTCACCGCAAGTATTCAGACACACACGAGATTCAGTTTACTGGTTTAATTCAGAGACAAGTGGAGAAGAGTGAGAGAGACGAAGAGGTAATAAATAGAGGATATGGGAGGTTTTCACTGAACAATAGACTTGAGGAGTGCATAATACACCAGTCAATTTCATTTAAATACATAAATGACATAGAATCTGAAATAGTTAGATAAGTAGTTTACATTAGTGTTCATCATTGGAATCAATATTGCATTGGACTATTTGACCCATTTTAAACTGAAGAGCATGAAAGATGTAAGCTGCTATCATGGAATAGTTTCCCCAAGGCACATTTCATGATATTAATTTGAGACGCTACGGTTAGTTTCTGTACAAATCATTGGTGACAAAGAAGTAGAAAAGCAAAAGTAGAAATACAGTGTTTTCAGGAAAGCATTAAAATAGAAAGTCCATTATCCGGTAAAATAACAGAAACAAACAAGGAATAGGTCGTCCAGAATACTTCAAATCATCATCATCAGAAAGCCACAAAAATCACCTGAAAACGTTCCAGTATCGGATTGCTAATGTTTCCATGGAAACATGCAGAATGAGCTAGAGGTTATGCTGTTCTGTGTGTTGGCCATAGGTTCCTACAAGGCTCAGAGGAATGGGCAGGGAGATGCGCCAGAGCGGGGTAAGAGGGTGGGGGTGTTGAGGAGCTTGGCAGCAGGGTAATGGAGGCAGTGACACAATCATCATCTGTCAAAATTGTCTGGGTTGCATCTCAATAGTCTACCGTGGCTACCTTTCCCCGTCTTTCATCTGCATAAAACTGGACAGGTGGAAGGAAATCCCTTTGTAGGCACTAGGGACCTACTGCACATATCAGCGCAGATCAGCAAAGATGCGAAGAGCAAACCAGGTATCTTCACTAGTGTGATTGTTCCAGCCTCTTTCCAATCCCAGATCAACACAGAGGTCGGAGGTCCATGCCGCAGCCAATAGTCTTCCAGAGTGATTCAGGGACGCTATGTTGCATTTTCATTGGCTGTTTTGACTTTGGACCACACCCAGTCTCTTACAAAAGTGACAGATTAGTGTTCCACAGTGTCAGTTCACAGTGTTACGTCAGATAGCTTTGTGGTTAACAATTTTGGTCCAGTCACGATGGAGCCCAAACCCAACCATGTTGATGCGATGTCACCTGAGTATTCACAGGTTGGTCTCGTCCCAGGTGGGGTCATTCATGTTCTTCAGGACTCTCCTCAGGATCTTCTCCAGCTCCTTCCTGGCTTTCTGCTCTTCATCCAGGGTCCTCCTCATCTTCTTGTTGTCCTGTTTGGGGGGGGTGGAAAGAAAGATGGCCGCTGGAACTTAGAAAAGGGTCTAAATCGCACATGCCTGGAATGAACAGAGCTCTGGTACTGGGATGTATATGCTTAGAGTTTTGTCATAGAGAGCCTCTAATTGATTCATTATGATGCTGATGCTGTATGACTGACATGCTATTTGATGTGACGGCTTCAGAGAATGCTAAAACGTGCCAACTCTCCTGAACGCTCACCTGTTTCAGCTCCTGCACTTCATCCTTCAGCCCGTACACCGTGTCTACTAGAGTCCTAAGGCAGACAGACACGTTAGTTAACCAACCCAACCACAGCTCACCATTATCAATAAACCCCATTAGGGAACATATAAACTTTTGAACGTGTGAAGTGAAGAGTTCTCCCAATCTAACGCACTGGTAGTTCAGGGAGGAATGTAGTGCTTACTTCTCCTCGATGACGGTCTGTCCGTTGCTCGTGGTCTCCTCCACGATGATCTTCTCCTCCTCAGGGAAGAGCATGTGCAGACCTGACTTCTCCCTGGATCCTGATTGGTAAAACAAGACCGTCAGCAGAGCACATTGGTCGATGGACGGGATGACTCATTGACTGATTGGCTGACTGAGGGAGGGTGACCTTTCCGTAGAGGTTTGACACACTAAGGCTGTAGCTCAATAGTTCAAACTAGCCTCTTCTCCTTGTGTGCTGTCCCCCCTGATCACAGTCCTTTATAGTAGCCCTTTCAGTTATCAGCGGCAATGAAGGAAAAGACGACAAGGAGGCCATTTTAGAGTATTAGGACACAGCCCAAACCAGATTCAGATAAGCGGCCTGACAAAGGGGTCCTGTGGAAGGATCAGGACAGGTGTGGTAGAGGAGGAGAACTTGACCTGGCAAATCCAAGTCTCCCTCTCATCAACCATTTATCCATACAGGAGATTCCATTGAGATTCAATATCTCTGTTCTCCAAGGGAGATCTAAGCTATGACAGCAGCATATTAACTCATCATTTTAATGATTGTAACATGACACCAGGTCCTTTGAAGCCGTTAATAGTTGAGAACAGAAGGGAGACTGAGGAGCATTTCCTTTGTCCACCGAGGTCTTTTGATGGGAGAAGGGTGTGTGTGCGTGTATACTACCGTTAAAAAGTTTGGGGTCACTTAGAAAAGTCCTTGTTTTTAACTTCAAATTGATCAGAAACACAGTGTAGACATTGTTAATGTTGTAAATGACTATTGTAGCCGGAAACGGCAGATTTTTTATGGAATATCTACAGAGGCCCGTTATCAGCAACCATCACTCGTGTTCCAATGGCAAGTTGTGTTAGCTAATCCAAGTTTATCATTTTTAAAAGGCTAATTAAGCATTAGAAAACCCTTTTGCAATTATGTTAGCACAGCTAAAAACTGTTCTGATTAAAGAAGCAATAGAAAACTCGTCTTCTTTAGGCTAGTTGGGTATCTGGAGCATCAGCATGTGGGTTTGATTACAGGCTCAAAGGGCCAGAAACAAATGACTTTCTTCTGAAACTCGTCAGTCTATTCTTGTGAGAAATGAAGGCTATTCCATGGGAGAAATTGCCAAGAAACTGAAGATCTCGTACAACGCTGTGTACTACTCCCTTCACAGAACAGTGCAAACTGGCTCTAACCAGTAGTGCATGCATGCATGAATACATACAGTGGCTTGCAAAAGTATTTTGTTGCCTTACAACCTGGAATTAAATAGATTTTTGTTTCCCAGTCCCTGCCGATGAAAAACATCCCCACAGCATGATGCTGCCGCCACCATGCTTCACTGTGGGGATGGTGTTCAAGGTGATGAGAAGTGTTGGGTTTGCGCCAGACATAGCGTATTCCTTGATAGCCAAAAAGCTCAATTTTAGTGTCATCTGACCAGAGTACCTTCTTCCAAATGTTTGGGGAGTCCCCCACATGCCTTTTGGTGTACATATTTTTCTTTAAGCAATGGCTTTTTTCTGGACACTCTTCCATAAAGCCCAGTTCTGTGGAGTGTATGGCTTAAAGTGATCCAATGGACAGATACTCCAATCTCCGCTGTGGTGCTTTGTAGCTCCTTCAGGGTTATCTTTGGTATCTTTGTTTCCTCTCTGATTAATGCCCTCCTTGCCTGGTCTGTGAGTTTTGGTGGGCAGCCCTCTCTTGACAGGTTTGTTGTGGTGCCATATTCTTTCAATTTTTTAATAATGGATTTAAATGGTGCTCCGTGGGATGTTCAAAGTTTCAGATATTTTTTATAACCCAAGCCTGATCTGTACTTCTCCACAACTTTGTCCCCGACCTGTTTGGAGAGCTCCTTGGTCTTCATAGTTCCACTTGCTTGGTGGTGCCCCTTGCTTAGTGGTGTTGCAGACTCTGGGACCTTTCAGAACAGGTGTATGTATACTGAGATCATGTGACCCTTAGATTGCACACAGGTGGACTTTAACTAATTATGTGACTTCTGAAGGTAATTGGTTGCACCAGATCTTATTTTGGGGCTTCATAGCAAAAAGGGGGTGAATACAGACGCACGCACCACTTTTCCGTAAAAAAAAAATAACATGTTTTTTTTTGTTGTTGTTTTAAACAAGCTATTTTTTAATTTCACCTCACTAAGGTGGACTATTTTGTGTATGTCCAATACATGAAACATTTGCGTACGGCAACATTTGCCTAGCCAGCAATGGGTTTCCAAAACTACGATGAAAGAAAATCACATTTCAAAATAAAATAGTTTATTAAAAAAGGTGTGGGGGAGCGGGATATATGGGAGGAGCGACTGTAGCTCTTACGAGAAACGGAGGAGGTCCTGTAACTACTGGCGGTCCAAATACTGTCATAATCCGAGTCCTCTGATAGGTCAGACCAGGGCTCGGTCCCTCTGGACAGGCTGCTACGGCAACCTATAGTGTCCACACTGGACCGGTCAACTGGCTCGGCCAGCACGTGGTTATGCATCAAATCAGTACCCTGCCATGCTGGAACGAGGAGGGGGGGTGGATCAAACCATACGGAACGAGGAGGGGGAGTGGATCAAACCATAATAAAGCGATGTGGGGGGGGGGGCAAATCATTGTTGAGGTGGGTTGTGGAGAGAGGGATCCATAATAATAGGACAAATAATATACAGGTATATTTAAAATGAGGAGGGATGGTGGGGTTATGGATGTAAATATATATATATTTTTTAAAGGGAGAGGACACAAAATAGACAAACCAAAAGGAGGAGGAACAGAGCGGAGAATAACAGAATGCAAAGGGGATGAGGGGAGAGAAACAGGAGAGAACATAGTTAGAGAGAGAGGAGACAACACTGAACTATGAGTAGCAATAGACTAAAAGAACAGTTGAATCTAAACAGCTGTACTCTAAAGAGCATCCAGAACCTGTGAAGTCTTAGAACTAATCTGGACATGGTTCATGTTAGTACAGAAATAAAAGACACCAAAGACTAGTTGGTGTTGGTTGAAGTATTGAGTCTCTGACAGGTTGTGTGTTTGCGGCGTAGTCTTACTTGAGTTGAGTGTCTGTCGTGTTTTGGCGCTGGTGCAGTAGGCCTCGATCACTTTCAGGATCTGGGCATCCTCCTCCAGAGCTGCAGTACTCTTCCTGGTAGCAAAGTCCTCATCTGAAGCTTTCCTCTCAGGCTTACGCTTAGGCAGCAGCTTCTTCATACTCTTAGGACTTTTACTCAGATCCTAGAGAGGGAGATAAAAAGAGGAAGAGAGAGGCTCTCTTAGAACCCTAGAGGTGGGCTATTTTATTGATAAAGGCATCATCTCTAGAAACTGTGCTAGCTATTACTGTTTGGAACCTATTCCCTCTTAGACAAAAGGCCCAGGACCATACCTCTTTATAGCAGAGTGCTGCCGAGGGCTTAAGTGGGGGCGCGGGGCGGAGGCAGCTGAGGCTCCAGGGTTTGGGGGTGCTGGGGGGCTCCAGGGGACCCCACATGGGGGGGGTTTGAGGGACCCCGTGGGAGGAGGGGTGGGGTAGGGTGTGGTAGGCAGGGCCCGCAGATACACCCCTACTCTCTGAGTGTCTGGAGGGGGTCAGGGGATGGGACGGGAGCTGGGGGAGAGAGAAAGGGGGAGAGAGAACAGAGGGAAGAAGTTTAAGACGGGTACACATTTTTTTTTTTATATAGGGTAGCATTTCTTGGAATGAAATGATGCTTACTGCGTTCATAACCAAGTGGGAAGGTGGTAACCGATTAATCGTTATGGCCGATTAATTAGGGCCAATTTCAAGTTTCATAAATCGGTTATCGGCCTTTTTGGACTCCGATTATGGCCGATTAAATTGCAATCCACGAGGAAACTGCTTGGCAGGCTGATCACCTGTTACACAAGCACAGTGTCAAAAGGGGCCAAGGTAAGTTACTAGCTAGCATTAAACTTATCTTATAAAAAAAAAAAAACTTCACATAATCACTAGTTAATCAAGTAATATCATCAACCATGTGTAGTTAACTAGCTTGCCCTGCGTTGCATATAATCAATGCGGTGCCTGTTCATTTATTATCGACTCACAGCCTACTTCAACTTCGCCGAACGGGTGATGATTTAACAAAAGCGCATTAAGAAAAAAGCACATTCGTTGCACAAATGTACCTAACCATAAACATCAATGCCTTTCTTAAAATCAATACACAGAAGTATATCTTTAAACCTGCATATTTAGTTCAAATAAATCAAGGTTAGCAGGCAATATTAACCAGGTGAAACTGTGTCACTTCTCTTGCGTTCAGTGCAAGCAGAGTCAGGGTATATGCAACAGTTTGGGCTGCCTGGCTCGTTGAGAACTGTGTTTCTTCCTAACAAAGACGGTAATTAATTTGCCAGAATTTTGCATAATTATGACATAACATTGAAGGTTGTGCAATGTAACAGCAATATTTAGACTTACGGATGCCACCCGTTAGATAAAATACAGAACGGTTCTGTATTTCACTGAAAGAATACATGTCTTGTTTTCTAAATGATAGTTTCCAAATTTGACCATTATTAAAGGCTCGTATTTCTGTGTGTTTATTATAATTAAGTCTATGATTTGGATAGCAGTCTGACTGAGCGGTGGTAGGCAGCAGCGGGTTCGTAAGCATTCAAACAGCACTTTACTGCATTTTTCAAGCCGCTCTTAGCAATGCTTGAGGCAAAGCACAGTTTATGACTTCAAGCCTATCAACTCCTGAGATTAGGCTGGCAATACTGAAGTGCCAATAAGAACATCCAATAGTCAAAGGTATATGAAATACAAATGGTATAGAGAAATAGTCGACACGTCATAATTCCTATGACTACAACCCAAAACTTCTTAACTGGGAATATTGAACCACCAGCTTTCATATGTTCTGAGCAAGGAACTGAAACGTTAGCTTTTTTATATGGCACATATTGCACTTTTACTTCCTTCTCCAACACTTTGTTTTTGCATTATTTAAACCAAATTGAACATGTTTCATTATTTATTTGAGATTAAATAGATTTTATTTATGTACTAAGTTAATATAAAATGGTTCATTGTCATTATTATAAATATATATTACAAAAAAAAAAAATCATAATAAAAAAATTCCTCCAATAATCGGTTTCGGTATCAGCGTTGAAAAATCATAATCAGTCGACCTCTAGTAATAACCAGTTGTAAATACGAGTTGGATGCATTCAAGTGCTTTGAACTCGTTGAGAATCGCTGCCTGGCTAACGGGCAAACAATCTGCTTCAACCATAAATTAAAAGAACAGCTAGCAAGCTTGTAAACAAATTATCGTGTTCAAAAACTATATTAATAGATTATTTATAAAAAGTAATGTTTTATTGTTGCATTTAACTGCCGAAAAAGCTATTACAGAGGTAATTTCCTCAGTATGTGACATCAAAGTTCAACATGTGGGAGAGGTCCGTGATGATAGACGAGTTTCCCACTAAGGGGGGCATTCAGATGGATCTTTCCCAGTGGTATGGTCATATTTCCAAATTTCCAAGATGTTATGAACGCAGCATTAGCTTTCCCATTCATTTGGGATTTAAACCTGCAAATATCCTAATCCATGTACCTGGATCGACACAAGAAAAATGTCAGACAAACGTCGATAACCTTCCCTTTAACTGACAGTCAGACTGGAGAGGTTGGGGGTGTTACCGTGTGGCAGGGGACAGACTGGGGCTTGGCGGTTGGTGTGGTCATGATCACGGAGGGGGCGTTTCTGATCTGAGTGTGTCTCGACAGATGCTCCACCCACTCCTGCAAATCCTGCTGGTTGTTACACACCACCTGCATCCGCTCACACGTACTGCCTGTAACACACACACAAGATCTTGTTTAACTAACCTTGTGGGGACACAATTTATTCCCATTCAAAATTATATTTTGCCGAACCCCTAACCTCAACCTTAACCCCCTAGAAATAGCCTTTTTCCTTTGGATCCCCACAAGTATAGTTAAACATGTCCACACACACGTGTTTACAGACATTACCCTTAATTTGAGCTGGTTAAACTCCACTAGTAAAATAACTGTAAACGTACCTGATATTTCGAAAGCGTTTTTGACCAACTCACAATCTTCTATCCTTGAGATAAGCATTCCTGTCAATGGCAGCTTATCCTTTAAAGCAAATCAACAAACAAGTTACACAAACCTTTAGTGTTTACACACATAAGGGCACTAAAAAAATCAGTTAGATTTTTGCCTGATTCCGTTCCTTCCCTTTTTTTTGTTGGGAAAAAAACTCAAAGCATTTGATGTTCTAAGTCCGTAACAATGCTTAAACCACATCAGGAGACCACTTGGTCTGGGGGAATTTTTTATTTTTTTTAAAATTAGATTTTTGGGTGTAATTACCCTTTAACTACTCACTAGTCAGAGATAGTTGTTTGGTTAGGATGCTTCTGTAGCACTCATATGATTGCAAAGTCTGCAAAACAAATGGCCACTGGATTGATGCAAATAGTCATGATATCATTCTGCCAGGTAGGCATATGCTACCTTGTAGTTAAATGGTCAAATAGGAAAAAATCCCTCCACAATTTTTTCTGGTTGCTAAAATTCCAAGTTCGCCTAAATTCAGTTTGTGACAAAACAAGCAATGTGTAGAGAATCATTGTACCATCTAAACTGCTGTGAACCAACAATATTGTATTTTCAGCTGTTTGAAGCTGGTGTACAAAACCGAAAGTAAAAAAAAAAAAAAACTTAACGGGAGGCATAGAAATAGCACACATAGAACAGTTATACCTTTTCTTAGAATGCTTTCAATGAGATGGACATATCTATAACTCACATTTCTATGTGAATTTGGTTGGGTCACGCAAAAAGTCACATATTGTAGCTTTAACATTTAACTGAGAAGGTTTTTGGGAAAGCCTACCATCAACCAGAAGACAGTTGGCAAAACATTAGCGATTAACGACTACAATAAGTGGTAGACAAACACGCACACAGGCATTCCTGTGCCGTTGCCTCTTCAGAAAGTTGAAGGAAAATATGAATCACTGATGCATTTTATTTATGTCATGATAATCTTGGGCGAATGAATAACTTTCAAAACATTTAGTGGATTTCCTACTAAGTTCAATACATTTTTGAATATTGTTGATATTCGTTTTAACGTCTCGATTTCAGGATTCCGTCATGTTCTCCACAAAGCAGAATCTAATCTATAGGGCCCTAAATATTAACAAAGGACAGAGCGAGAACGAGAGAGAGGTCCCGACCTGGTAGATGAATCCACTCATTCTGGAGCTGGCAGACAGCAGTAGGAGAACATTTGGGAACAGCAGGAGGTAGCGTTCACTCTTCTCCTAAAGAAGACAAACACACACTGTTAAGACATTCCTAGGTGTAGATTTTAGATGTGCGTCTTACCTCTGATCCGTGTGTGTGGCAGAGTATGTGTGACATGTACAGGACAGGGCCCAGGGTTCTGATGTCATCTCCCTCCCAGCGTCTGATCGTCTCAGTTAGAATCTGCAGCTCCAGCTCCTTACGTTTCCTCACCTCCTGACACTGAGCCTGAAGCCATGGAGACACAAACAAATAAAAGGAAGCTGTTTTAAAGTATTGAATCCCAATCAATGTGAGAGAGACAGTGAGAGAGAAACACACACACACACACACACACACGGAAGATCCAGGCTGCATAGAAGCCCAAGCCAGGGCAACAAGCCACAGAACAGCAGAGCCAAATCGTGGAGCTCAGAGCCAGGCTAAAGCTTTCCCTCAGCCCAGGATTAGCAAAACTGCACTGCCTGCACACATCAACAAGACAGAGACTATTTATCATGTGAATTTAACCCTGAATAACACTGGATTCCATATACGCTAGTGCTCAAACGTTTGGGGTCACTTAGAAATGTCCTTGTTTTTTAAAGAAAAGCAAAAAAAAATGTCCATTAAAATAACAAAATTGATCAGAAATACAGTGCAGACATTGTTAATGTTGTAAATGACTATTGTAGCTGGAAATAGCTGATTTTTAATGGAATATCTACAGAGGCCCGTTATCAGCAACCATCACTCGTGTTCCAATCGTTGTAGTCGTTGTGTTAGCTAATCCAAGTTTATAATTTTAAAAGGCTAACTGATCATTAGAAAACCCTTTTGCAATTATGTTAGCACAGCTGAAAACTGTTAGGCTGATTGTATCTGAAGCATCAGCATTTGTGGGTTCGATTACAGGCTCAAAATGGCCAGAAACAAAACTTTTTTTCTGAAACGTGTCAGTCTATTCTGGCAGCTTCATTAAATAGTACCTGCCTAAAAAAATAAAACAAGAGCAAACAGACACATAGGTTAGTTGAGAAAGCAAGAAAGAGCTGGGTAAGATTCTACATCTTGGATTTTCCCTCACACTTTTAGAAGTTAAATAATTTCACCAGTCTCAACGTCAACAGTGAAGAGGCCGACTCCGGGCTGCTGGTCTTCTAGGCGGAGTTGGAAAAAAAAGCCATATCTCAGACTAGCTAATAAAAACAAAAGATTAAGATGGGCAAAAAAACACTGACACTGGACAGAGGAACTCTGCCTAGAAGGCCAGCATCCCAGAGTCACCTCTTCACTGTTGACGTTGAGACTGGTGTTTTGCAGGTACTATTTAATGAAGCTGCCAGTTGAGGACTTGTGAGGCATTTGTTTCTCAAACTAGACACTAATGTACTTGTCCTCTTGCTCAGTTGTGCACCGGGGCCTCCCACTCCTCTTTCTATTCTGGTTAGAGTCCGTTTATGCTGTTCTGTGAAGGGAGTAGAACACAGCGTTGTACAAGATCTTCAGTTTATTGGCAATTTCTCACAAGGAATAGCCTTCATGCCTCAGAACAAAAATAGACTGATGAGTTCCAGAAGGAAGTTCTTTGTTTCAAGCCATTTTGAGCCTGTAATCAAACCCACAAATGCTGATGCTCCAGATACTCAACTAGTCTAAAGAAGGCCAGTTTTATTGCTTCTTTAATCAGCCTAACAGTTTTCAGCTGTGCTAACATAATTGCAAAAGGGTTTTCTAATGATCAATTAGCCTTTTAAAATGATCAACTTGTATTAGCTGACATTGTGCCATTGCGACACAGGAGTGAGTGATGGTTGCTGATAATTGGCTTCTGTACGCCTATGTAGGCATTCCATTAAAATGTATGTACTGATAAAAAATCAGCTGTTTCCAGCTACAATAGTCATTTACAACATTAACAAATGTCTACACTGTATTTCTGATCAATTTGATGTTATTTTAAAATGGACAAAAAAAAAAAAAAATTGCTTTTCTTTAAAAAATAAGGACATTTCTAAGTGACCCCAAACTTTTGAACGGTAGTGTACATCATCAACAAGAGACATGCAGTGTTGAAGGGTTACATTTACAGAAGTCATTCAAGCGAGACCGGGACGGTGTATGTCCGACTTACAGAGAGGCCTTTGAAGGAGGTCAAACACTTCTGGATGTCTGGTCGATCGGCATGATGCTCCTGATGAAGAAGAGGGTGATGTTTGATTCAGAAGATCACAGGTCTAACAGTTAATATAGTCTACACCTACACAACAAAAAGCATAGTAGTAAAAAAAAATGTTTTAAAAGCATAATAGTAAAGACCTCAAAAGTATGAAATTACACATATGGAATCCTGAAGTAACCAAAAAAAAAAAAAAAAAGTGTTAAATGTAAATATATTTGATATTCTTCAAAGTAACCACCCAGTACCTTGATGACAGCTTTGCACACTCTTGGTATTCTCTCAACCAGCTTCATGAGGGAGTCACCTGGAATGCATTTCAATTAACAGGTGTGCCTTGTTGAAGGTTAATTTGTGGATTTTCTTTCCTTCTTAATGCATTTGAGCCAATCAGTTGTGTTGTGACAAGGTAGGGGTGGTATACAGAAGACCAAGTCCATATTATGGCAAGAACAGCTTAAATAAGCAAAGAGAAACAACAGTCCATCATTACTTGCAGACATGAAATGTTCTGGATTGACTGACCTTCAAGAACTTTGAAAGTTTCTTCAAGTGCAGTCACAAAAACCATCAAGCGCTATGATGAAACTGGCTCTCATCAGGACCGCCACAGGAAAATAAGACCCAAAGTTACATCTGCTGCAGAGGATGTTCATTAGTTACCAGCCCCAGAAATTGCAGCCCAAATAAATGCTTCAGAGTTCAAGTAACAGACACATCTCAACATCAACTGTTACGAGGACACTGTGTGAATCAGGCCTTCATGGTCGAATTGCTGCAAAGAAACCACTACTAAAGGACACCAATAAAAAGGAGACTTGCTTGGGACAAGAAACACGAGCAATGGGCATTAGACCGGTGGAAATCTGTGCTTTGGTCTGATGAGTCCAAATTCTGGTTGCAACCTCCGTGTCTTTGTAAGATGCAGTGAGATGCAGAGTAGGTGAACGGATGATCTCCGCACGTGTGGTTCCCACCGTGAAGCATGGAGGGGGTGGTGTGATGGTACTTTGCTGGTGACACTGTCTGTGATTTATGTACAATTCAAGGCACCCTTAACCAGCATGGCTACCACAGGATTCTGCAGCGATGCGCCATCCCATCAGGTCTTTCGCTTAGTGGGAATCTCATTTGTGTTTCAACAATGACCCAAAACACACCTCCACGCTGTGTAAGGGCTATTTGACCAAGAAGGCGAGTGATGGAGAGCTGCATCAGATTACCTTGGCCTCCACAATCACCTGACCTCAACACAATTGAGATGGTTTGGGATGAGTTGGACCGCTGAGTGAAGGAAAAGCAGCCAACAAATGCTCAGCATATGTGGGAACTTTTTCAAGTCTGTGGGAAAAGCATTCCAGGTGACTCATGAAGCTGGTTGAGAGAATGCCAACAGTGTGCAAAGCGATCATTAAGGCAAAGGGTGGCTACTTTGAAGAATCTCAAATATATTTTGATTTGTTTAACACTTCTTTGGTTACTACATGATTCCATATGGGTTATTTAATAGTTTGTGTCTTCACTATTATTCTACTTTGCAGAAAGTAGTAAAAAATAAAGAAAAACCGTGGAATGAGTGTTTCCAAAAACGTTTGACTGGTACTGTATATATGGGAGATTGGAAATGATGCAGACAATTCCATTGACGGAAGCTACAATCTGTCTGTAATATTAAAGCTGTTCTAGACCCTAAAAAAATAAATACTAAATAACCAGACTGTCTCCCTCTCACCTCCATGTGTCTCTCCAGTTCCTTCAGCAGTGTAGGGTATTTGTCCAGCCTCATGAAGGGTTTACTGAGACCAGTGGTGAGGGTCAGGATACCTGGACTACTGGCTCCCTTCCCCTCCATAAACTCCCCCAGCTCCTCACTGAAACACACAGCTCGTCACTGAAACACACAGCTCCTCACTGAAACACACAGCGACATACTAAACTCCCCCGGCTCCTCACTGAAACGCACAGCGGCATACTAAACCCACCAGCTCCTCACTAAAACACACAGCTCCTCACTGAAACACACAACGACATACTAAACCCACCAGCTCCTCACTGAAACACACAGCTCCTCACTGAAACACACAGCTCCTCACTGAAACACACAGCGGCATACTAAACCCACCAGCTCCTCACTGAAACACACAGCTCCTCACTGAAACACACAGCTCCTCACTGAAACACACAGCGGCATACTAAACTCCCCCGGCTCCTCACTGAAACACACAGCGGCATACTAAACCCACCAGCTCCTCACTGAAACACACAGCTCCTCACTGAAACACACAGTGGCATACTAAACTCCCCCGGCTCCTCACTGAAACACACAGCGGCATACTAAACCCACCAGCTCCTCACTGAAACACACAGCTCCTCACTGAAACACACAGCGACATACTAAACCCACCAGCTCCTCACTGAAACACACAGCTCCTCACTGAAACACACAGCTCCTCACTGAAACACACAGCGGCATACTAAACCCACCAGCTCCTCACTGAAACACACAGCTCCTCACTGAAACACACAGCGACATACTAAACCCACCAGCTCCTCACTGAAACACACAGCTCCTCACTGAAACACACAGCTCCTCACTGAAACACACAGCTCCTCACTGAAACACACAGCGGCATACTAAACCCACCAGCTCCTCACTGAAACACACAAAATACTTTGCAGATATTGTAACTGAAAATAGTTCGCTATCATTTTGACAGTCAAACCGGTGTCATAAAATCACACGATGGATTTGGTTACACACACGCGTGCACACACACATTTCCTTGACATGCACACACACGTACCTGTGTTCTGTGAGGATGTTGACAGCTGAGGGGTGGTTGGAGCAGTAGGCCATGTAGAGAGCCTTCATCTGGGGCAGCAGGTTGAGGAAGAAGCCCCCTACTCTCTGCTGGCTCTCTGGAAGCCTACACACACACACACACACACACAATGTGCTCACCACCACAGCACTACCAGAGTCTACCAGTAGGTGTCAGTGTGACCTGTTTAAACATCATGTTGATGTACTAATATAAGGTGTGGCTTTAGATCCTATTGGCAGACAGGACGTGGTCTATTTCAGAGCTGACTCATATTTTAAGTTTGCATGATGATTACGGGCACCCATTTGGTACATCCATGTATTGATGAGATACATTTGGTCAATGCTGGACTGATCATATGGTGTGTGTGTTGTTCGGGTTCTCACCTGGTACATTCCTCGTAGGACTGAACCAACATCAGCTGGAAGGTAGAGATGTCCTCCAGATTCCCCAGGATGTGACTGACGTCTGCACTGCTCAACCTGGAGACAGTGTGGGGAAAGCTGGAGCGATATGGTTGGGGTACAGTACGGTTCATAGTATGCTCAAATCAGACCCTCACACACACACACACACACACACGACAAATACACACACAGCCATGTGAACACAAACACACTCACTTGTCTGTGGGTTGCAGTGAGTGCAGGTATGAGGTCAGTAGGCTTTGGAGCTCCTTGGAATACTCGGTCTCGGTCTCTAGAATGTTCTGGAGCACCTGGATGGAGAGAGACAGAACAGGGGTTAGGAGAGGATGTTGATGGATGGATAGACAGACAGGCGGACAGAGATACTGAACTCAGACACCCCCACAGGGGAGACCCACCCTCTCTCCTCCTAACCTCCCCATCGTTGACAGAATGGGGCCAGGGAGGCCACCCATTCTGCTTCCTGAAGCCGGTCCTTTTCACTGCATTTTTTTAAGAACTTTGTTTTTTTTTGTCTTTAAGTTTCATATGAGGAGCCCATTACAGAGAAACCAGAGGACAGAAATAAACTGCTTTCCTTTTCTTATCAAATACTGACCTCTTCAGTCCATGTCATTACTGGCTAGGTTCAGAGCAGGCTTTAGGAAGGATGCAGAGATGGATGGATGAAGGTGGAAGGTTTAAGTTGGCTTTAACCCATCGAACATCCACTAATGGCGGACAGCCAGGTAACTTAACTCCCGATGTCGTGGGGCTCATATTTCAACTCTCAAACTCATTTGGATCTTGTAACACAAGATAACTTAACACTGTGATGAGGTTACCTTCAAGTCTTCATAAAGACTAGTACTGAACTATTCACTTCTTTCCCCATATCATAATGTATTGATTTCTATCAGAATGCTCCATGTGGATCTTAACGTATTGTTGTTCATTGGGACAATACATATACTCTCCTCAGATCTACTCTCCTCTCCTGACAGTTTCTCCTGTGTCTTGAATAGTCCTCTCCTGTGTCTTGAATAGTTGATATCTCCCTCCCTCTGCTTCTCTTCTCTCAGCACCAAAATAAACAGAGGGCCTCCAGGATGCTTTGCAATGTGCTCCCATCACCGTCACGGCAGCAGGACAGTCCCTGTGAACTATCACTGACCCAGACACCAACACACCATAGTGACAGTGTGCTACTACTAGATAGAAACGGAGCAGCCAGTCACAAGGCCTCGAGGCACAGCTGGCCCAGCAGCCAGTCAGACGGAAGAAACAACCTACATTACAGCACACGAACACACGGCAGGCAAAAGCCTCAATTCTAAAACTCTCGTGGTATTTCAGATCTCAGTGCAGTAGGTCGTGTAGGTTCTCACCAGGTTATAGTAGGTCTTGCTGACAGCTGGTGTGTCAAAGCCTTTCACAGGGTTTTTGAGGGTGCCAGACTTAGGAGACACTGGGTTGTCTGTGTGGTTGGTGGTGGGGGAGGAGAGAGAGAGAAAGTGTAGAGTAGAAGTAGAACAGAGAGTAGGACAGAAACATGAAGTCATTAATTTTATAATAGAGTTGAAAGCAATGTTATCCGGCAGGAAAAGATGCTGGCTTCATTTAGCTAACGACCAGAGGCTTTCTATGCACTACAGAGAAATGGGGACACATTCATGTTGCTGTGTTTTAGTTAGCTAACCCTTGGGGCAGAGATAGCATACAGAATGGAGAGAGAACATCATGACACACAGCAAAGGAACAAAAACTGTGGCTCGCTCTCTCGCTCTCTGCAGCCAGAGACAGAGGGCATGTTCACGTGTGACTGATTGGATACAGAAAGGGAGTGGGTTACCACCGTGAGCTTATAGAGAAATGCCAATTAGTTTGATACATAGTTCATCATGTGTAAGTAGGTAGTAGGCCAACAGAGGGAGGCACTGGGAGCTGTTTGGTGTGTTTAGAGAAGTCCCACCCACAGGCTAAGATAAGGAATGTCCTGTCTTTGTTTAACCATGCAGTTTCCTTCCTCTCCGTTATAATGCACAATAGCTACATTAATAGTGCACAACAGCTGTGCACAAAGACAGTTTATACATCTACTATACATTTCTGTATATGATCTGATAGAACACTTAGTGTTGCAGATAGAAATATAGTGTGTAGAACAAACTCAGAGCTCTACTCTGCATTACATTTCTATCTGTAATGCTTTGCACATTGCAGTCCATTGAATAAACTGGAGTAGAGCCATGTCTTGGTGAGCTTAGTATTGGCAACACGTTCCTTCACTCTGTAATTCCTCTTTTAAAAAGACGCACTACGAATAAATTGCTCCGCTATTTCCTGGTTTCTCAAATTCTAGTAGTTCTCCTCATTTCAGTTTATGCGACAAAACAAGCACGTATAGTGTAGAGAATCAATATTGTATTTTCAGCTCTTTGAAGCTGGTGTACAAAAACTAAAGTAGAAGACGCAAAAACTAAACTTAAGAACAGGAAGCATGGAAATAGCGCACATAGAACACACTTAGACTTGATTTCAGTGAGAATGACTGATCAATAAATAACATTTCTATGTGAATTTGGTTTTGCCGTTTTAAATGATTCTCTTCATGATCATTCTCTTTGGCCAGCAGCATACCACCCTATATTGCAGTGAATGCGTAGGTGTTCTCAGTCAGCTTACCTGGTAAAATAAATCAAACATGTTATTACAGCTCTAGCAGCCGGGGGAAATGCTGACTGCATGAAATGGGTATTTGATGCATCGTCATTAAAAACAGCAGAGGATATTCCCTAGAGACACACATTAAATACGGTGTGTAAATCACACCAGCTATCAACAGCCTGGTTTAGCTGCGTGATTCAGAGGTACAGTCAGCTATAGGGGGGACCACTATCAGATATCATCAACACAGGAGATATTTCTCTGAGAGTTATACAGTTGTAATAGAGCTGCTATAGATGATTATAAAGTTGTTATAGAGATGCATACGCCTAATGCTTATACTCGCCAATACAAACTATGATCCCTACTTAATATTCAATCCAAGCCGCCCAATCACTGACACCCACCGCTGCCTTTGACCTCCTTGACATAGTTGCTAGGGAACCAGCCCTTGTTGCCATTGAACGAGCCCTCCCACCAGCCGCCGTCTTCCTGGCGCGACACACTGATCATGTCACCCTTGTTGAAGGACAGCTCGTCTTCATTGGTCTGCTGGAAGGTGAACTTGGCCCTCACCAGTACCCGCTGCCCACCGCTCTCCGACATGTCCTAGTGGGGAGGAAAGAGGGAGCGACGGAGGAGGGGAAAGAACAGAGGAGCAGGAGAGGAGAGAAATTAAGAGGGAGAGAAAAAAAAGAGATTGATTAAGTAAGGATGGAGCAAAAACAAATGGAGACCAAAAACAACCCCAAGCTGCAGGTGAGAACCACCTCAAATGGTTCCGTCTAGTTCTGTTGGGTTCTATGTGGTTGTGTGACTCACCAGGCTGCGGTACTGGTTGTGGAGGAGCTTGGAGGAGCGCCCGCGGGGAGACTGAGTGTTCAGAGAGTCAAACGACTTGATCCGTAACGAGGACGAGTGACGCGCACACACAGAGTCACTGCCCACTCCTATGTCTGTGGAGGAGAGAGAGAGGGATGAGGACACACACAGAGTCACTGCCCACTCCTATGTCTGTGGAGGAGAGAGAGAGGGATGAGGACACACACACAGAGTCACTGCCCACTCCTATGTCTGTGGAGGAGAGAGAGGGATGAGGACACACACAGAGTCACTGCCCACTCCTATGTCTGTGGAGGAGAGAGAGGGATGAGGACACACACAGAGTCACTGCCCACTCCTATGTCTGTGGAGGAGAGAGAGAGGGATGAGGACACACACACACAGAGTCACTGCCCACTCCTATGTCTGTGGAGGAGAGAGAGAGGGATGAGGACACACACAGAGTCACTGCCCACTCCTATGTCTGTGGAGGAGAGAGAGGGATGAGGACACACACAGAGTCACTGCCCACTCCTATGTCTGTGGAGGAGAGAGAGAGGGATGAGGACACACACACACAGAGTCACTGCCCACTCCTATGTCTGTGGAGGAGAGAGAGAGGGATGAGGACACACACACACACACACAGAGTCACTGCCCACTCCTATGTCTGTGGAGGAGACAGAGGGATGAGGACACACACATTAGCCTTGGCTGGGCCGTCAACAACCGGATGATCCAGTTATCAGGGGAAATGGAAGAGAGCCTGTGACGTGACTTCTGCTTTCGGACGTTAACAAGGCGTCACTCCATCTTAACTCCTCCCCCACATTTACTGGATTGGTTGAAGAGAGCAGAAGAGAACCTCCCCCTGACAGAATGTGGGGGGTCTAGTTTCAGGAGTTTATTTTACGCCTGCTACTTTAGGTTCAACACACATTAATGTGAGTGAAGAACACAACATGCTGCAACATGCACCCATCATTCTACACAGACACAGGCCTAATAACACAACGCCCACTCTGATAGAGACTAGAGGTTACATCTGGGACTTCACAGGTATGGATTTGCATAGAAAACAGGAAACCTTCCATGAATCACCCCAGACACACTTCTGTCTTAGTCCACTTACCCTCGGTGGCTTTGGCCAGTGCCACCAGAGAGTTGAGCACCTTGGTGAAGTTCAGTCCCTGGAGAAGGTCATTGACCTCAAATGGCTGAGAAGAGGAGGGAGAGATATCCTTTAGCTTTTCAATACTTAAAATAAAATATCTATATAACTGACTGAAAACAAACAACTGTTTCATAACATTGCAACGGTGTAAAGGTCTTGTCATATTTCCTCTGGTTCTGGTGATGAAAACCTGACACAGGAACTTCCAGACATTCCCATAGTACAGTGATGTGTAATGTCGGTAAAGATATTTCTCACAGTAAGGAGGCCTAGGTTTGAGGCCTGGAGAATATCACAGAGTTAAAACAACTACTGATTGACACAGGCAGCAGAACTGAGCCATAATCTACCCAAGCATTACCGAGCTGTTGTACAGACGCTGGGATATAGACAGTGCAGTGCATCGTACCACAGACAACAACAGGAAGGAAGCCACAGGGCTAAGGACATCCTGCTCTCCCTCTCTTTGTTCTCAGTCCAGACAGGTCAGGAATGTGAGTGTCATGTTGAGATCCACCCTCTGTCTAACTGGGGATCAACCACTAATACACTCAGGACACTTCATGCTGTATTATTCACTAAATAATTACTACCTGCAATGTTAGGCGTTTAATATTTGAACTTGACCTTTAGGACAGGAGTGCCAACACCTAAGTCTGGCAGCAAACATCTGACCCTATTCATTATATTCCTAACTATATGTTGTTGTCAGAGTTCATTAAATGACTATTAGATAGACACAGCCAACATGAAACGCTATGAGTGCCCTGGCCTGGCCTGGCAGGATATGGTGTGACTGTATTTATCAGATTACTACCTAATTCTGTAGTACAAATACAGGATTTCATCAGGCTTCCTAAGGTGACTAAGTGTACCAGGTGACTGGGCCACAGCAGGAGATGTACTAACTCTGTTGCACAACCAGGCCAACACCCCAGTTTACTTACTTACTGCTATTCTATTGTGTTCAGCACCATTTGGCATGGCAGTAAGTGTAGTAGCTCTACGAGGTCTACTTCCCTGTCAGAGTATTAGGTCATTTTCATAGCTGAGTGGTAATTCAACAGTGTCATTGGTTTCCTCAGCCCTACATGCTGCTTCTGCTCTGAGGGCAGTTTTCACCTAGTCTGGTCCAGCACTCACTGTGGCACACTTATGGCTGAGCACCCACACAGTCCTACCCCAGCCCCCTTAGTCTGGACACACACCCACCCTCACTCCTACCCTTTAACCACCCAGGGCCAGTCTAGAGGATTATCAGCAGTCTGAGCCATCTCTAATCTCTGCCTCATCATGTTCTCTAACCAACACACACCCCCCCCCAAACCGCCCCTTACTACCTAATCCTATACACACACACACTTCTGAATGACCTCTTCTTGATCTGACAGAGGATGTATTAAGCAATATGGTGGATGACTCAATGTGGTCTCTAGACTGAAGAGATCTATTAGGAATGAATGTCTATAAGGAAGGGGTTGTTTTGGGACAATAATCTACCATGGCCATCATGACAGCTTATTGCTCCTTCACACTACAGTGTATGTCCATGTCTGGTCATTTTGGAATTTAGCCTTGCGACCTAATCGACCTTGTTGGAAAATCCATTGGTTGGGTTGACATTCTCATGAACCCGCCCAGCACCACCTCTTGCATAAACTGTATTGATTCAGTTAGGCATGACTGACAACATGACAGGACCAGACAGACAGGACCAGACAGAGACAGACAGACCAGAGTCGGGTGCTAAAGGCCATGCTAGTTACTATTGCTGAAGCCCAGCCTCAACACTGCAGTGAGCAGCCATGAGATATAACTGTCCAGCAGCTCTCACTCCTGGTAGGTATGAGTCACAGGCCAATATCCACACTAGCATAGCACTTGGATGCATGCCAATACACTGCTTCATTCTCAGTGGTATCGTGTGAACACTGGAACAGAGCAGTCACAGTCTTTCCATAAGGCCTGGTCTTGAAGCAGTCAGTAACAGGGTCGAGATGAGACAAGGCATTCACAAGAACTAGGCCATGGTAAGGCAAGTAGTTTACTACAAGGTGTACAAATGTATATTTTTCGGGAGAAGTGGACTGTCTACGTTCCCAAACGGATTTTAAAATCAGGAGGCTGTTCAGATCACACCTTTGTTTACATGTTTACCTGGCACCTGCCAAGTCGCACAATATCTCAGAAGTTTGAGGCAAATCTTGTTTCCATGACAAATAGAAAATTGTGTGATGGCATCTCTTGGAATACTGTGCAGCTATCTGTGCATTAAAACAGAATTCCAACAACTCAGGTTTCACACAGTAGAATTTGAAA
Source organism: Oncorhynchus mykiss (assembly GCF_057628025.1). Classification (NCBI taxonomy): domain Eukaryota; kingdom Metazoa; phylum Chordata; class Actinopteri; order Salmoniformes; family Salmonidae; genus Oncorhynchus; species Oncorhynchus mykiss. The sequence goes on from NC_143028.1 coordinate 8,777,141, forward strand.
GTGTTTTGTAATGTTGAAATAGGGTTCATGGTATTGACTGACTGAAATATGGCTCTTGGCCTCGGCTACTCATGACAGTAGATGTGCCCACAGTTAAATTCCCTTGTTCTGCATATTGACCAGGACAGCTCAATATGCAGAATAACAATTTGTTGTTGAATTAAAGGACAAGATCAATAATTTACAACTTGATGATAGATGGTTCCTCACCCTGAAAATAGTCTATAGGCCAGGAGAAACTAGAATCCATGGTTCAGTTCTTTACACTGCCATTACAAACTTCAGCTAATTTGTGAGCATGTTTTTATTAGATTGTTATGGCCAAATCACCTTTAAGTAACATCAAAACAAATATGGAGTTGGTTGCCCCCATCGCTTCCATTGCTTTTTAGCTAACAGTGGCTAATGTCAGTTGAAGTTTGTAATGAATGTGTAAAGAACTGAAGCACGGATTGCAGTTTCTCCCTGCCCATAGATTATTTTCAGGATGAGGAACCATCTAACGTCAAGTTGTAAAATGGTGAACTTTTCAGTTAAACGGCCAAATCATGATGACCAAATCATTCTACCCATACCCTACACATTGAGTAGGGTAGTATTCGTTTGGAATGTTGTTACACTATGTTAGAAATACAAATTAAAACCCAGACTAGTATCCAAAGGGCGACAACTGTAGTATTTCTGCTTGTAGGCTAGTAAAACAACTGGGCTGTGCTAACGCCCCATGGGGCAGGCTCACGTGTTGATCAAATTAAATGTTGATACCGTGTTTTCAGTCATGTTTAGAGCGCGTTGTATTGTCGATATTTGCAACAAAGTTACAGAGCAGCAAGCAGGTTAAATGACTCACCTCCACTCGGAAGGACCCGCAGCCTTTCAGAAACTCCTTTATATTGCTCTGGAACTCACTATCATTCCTTGGTTCTTGGAAGATCTGTGTGGAAGGGAGTTAAATGTTTAATGAAGGAAATCCCCGAGCCGTACGTAGGTAACCTGTTTCGTTCTTGGTTTTGCAAAAGACGGTACAGAGCCACGATGTCAGTGTGAAACTAAAATCTCCAATCGGTGTTTCTAAAAGACCTCTCAATCTCCCATCGGGAAATCGGATTAGTAGGAGAGGAAATGACGTGGTATGTATCTTCCACGGTGAAAACCAGAACCCTGCGGCTACACCTTTCGGTGCCTACCTGTGCAAACAGAACCCTCCGCGACTATATCAGTAGTGGCAATCACATGCTTCATAACCTTTAATAACCTAAAAATGTCTCTCCTTATTAGGCCTATCGTCAATTGGCTATTATTTAGAAGACCTCGACCCTGTTGTTGTTGTAGTTATGTTGTTAACCTTTCCCAATTGTGCATAAATTGCAAGTGCACAAGGGCAGGTACATTCTTGCTCTGTGGGTGTGTGACAGAAATTACGTTTTTTCCCCCTCAGTTAAAATGTCAACAAATAAACATGACTTCTTCTTCTCATAACAAAATAGCTATCAAAACGTTTCATGTTTGTAACTAATTAGTCTTTATACAGTGGTGTAAAGTACTTAAGTAATTTTTGGGGGTATTTGCACTTTACTATTTATATTTTGGACAACTTTTAATTTTACCCCTCTATATTCCTAAAGAAAATAATGTACTTTTTACTCCATTCATTTCCCTGACACCCAAAAGTACTAGTTACATTTTGAATGCTTAGCAGGACAGGAAACGGGTCCAATTCACAAACTTATCAAGAGAAAATCCGTGGTCATCCCTACTGCTTCTGATCTGGCGGACTCACTAAACACAAATGCTTCTAAACACAAATGCTTCGTTTGTAAATTATGTATGAGTGTTGGAGTGTGCCCCTGGCTATCTGTAAAAAATAAGAACTTGTGCTGTCTTGTTTGCTTAATATAAGGAATTTGAAATCATTTATACTTTTACTTTTGATACTTATGTATATTTTAGCAATTACATTTACTTTTGATAATTAAGTATATTTAAAACCAAATACTTTAAAACTTTTACTCAAGTTGTATTTTACTGGGTGACTTTCACTTTAAACTGAGTAATTTTCTATTAATGTAACTTTACTTTTACTCAAGTATGAAAATTGGGTACATTTCCCACCACTGTCTTGATATAATGTATTGTCTATCTCCCTGACTGTTGTTTGTAATGTTTGTATACTCCGTTATATACTCGGGTTTCTATATTGTATATTTTGAAATGCTTTACAACAACAACAACAACAAGAATGCATAAAAGTCAAGCCCATAGGGTCTCCCGAGACTAAAGCACTGCATCTCAGTGCCTGAGGCATCACAATAGACCCTGGCTGTATCACACCCGACCGTGATTGGGAGTCCCATAGGGCGGCGCACAATTGGCCCAGCGTCGTTAGGGTTTGGCCGGGGTAGGCCGTCATTGTAAATGAGAATTTGTTCTTAACTGACTTGAGTAGTTAAATAAAAAACTGTCCCTAATACAATGGTGTTTCCATAACCCTTAAATGAGTGTTTCACTGAATAATTGGGAGTCCCATCAGTAGGCTAATGCGTTTCCCAATGTAAGCCTACATAAGTGGTCTACTCTGATGGCTAAATGATGTTAAAACAACACTGTTCCTTTAAAAGAGAGGGAGGGGGCTTCCTCTGAGTGAAATTGAAATTGCAGTCAATGGCGGACCACTCATGTGAATCTATTTGTTGTGTGCCCCATTATAGCAGTTGATCCGAACCAAAAACACCCGTTTATTATAGCAACATTTTGTTGGTGGAATAAAAATAAACGCAGTGGCCAAATGTCCATACTTACTCCGATAATCAAACATGTTTTTCTTTTTTAAAAAGCGTCTGTTTTCAATCTAGAAAAAAACACGGGACTTTAATGCCATGTGTAGCCAATGTGAATACAATTGCGTTATTACTCACTTAATAGGTTATATTGGGAATAAAGTGAATAGGTATCTCATTGTCAATGCAAACTAATGCTGAAGTGAGACACACGGACATCTGTCCGGAAATTCCACTCTACTCCGTACAATAACCCCTCTGTTAATGATCTAAACTAGGATCGGTTTGAGATCTACAACAACAAAGACACACTAATACCAATGTTTAATTATTCAAGTTCCATATAATAGTTGTCTAAGGCAGAGGTGGGACATCCAGGCAATAAGATATGACCTTACTTTCTCAACAGAACCAGGGCGCAATCGTTCCACCAGCTTGCACAGGACAACCCCATCTTTGAGAGAAGACTGCAGGAATCCTTCAGGGTCAGAAATGGTCTTTTTCGGTGACTCCAAGACCCCCAACGTTATCAGCCACGTTACCGTCTGTTCCGCCGAATTCATGGCTATTATGACAATAACATCCACTCTATCCTATCCTGGGATGTTTTGGGAGAAGAGAACAATGTGATTGGAGAATAATCGCCTATTCCGAATAAAAACATATCCTAATGGATAAAGATAACATGACTGCGTTTTGGAGAGGTTGACGGACAGCTGCTTTCTTCTTTTAAAATTGTAGCTAGTCTATTGGCTTCGTTTCCCAGTCTTTTACGCCTGGTAAACTGTCCACTGCCCCCCTCTCTCTCGTTATTCCCCCAACCTGTGTCGCCTGCTGCCGCGAAATGCTCCAACAGAGAATGACATCACAAAGATGTAAAACTATAACTGCTTTTAGAGACTGTCCCCCTGTTGGCGGTTTAATATTTTACTCGTAATTATTTGCATAAGTTTGCATGAGGTAGCTGGGTCTACATCAACTATTAAAAATTGCTGTAATAATAGCTTCTTATAATACAATCCATAATATTCGATTTCAGAGTGGGCTACTGCATTTTAACGCTCAAATTATTGTATTTACTTATTCAATCAGTATTAAACTGTGTGTTAATGTGTAGAAATATACATCTTTGCGTAATACACCGTTTATTACAAGGACTACAATATTTAATTTATAGGACTACCGAATCCCACGTTAGAATGAACTGTAGCGCCCCCTGTCTGCAGAATATAACATCTCCATTACCTTGAGGGTGATTAAATTATTATTTCTATTCAAATAGCTATTATTGCCATTTGTACAACACAATCTACATTTGCTGTGCACTATAACTGTATAGATTTGCATTAACAAAGAAAAACAACTTAACAGGGTACTAAAATACAGCCATCCACCCATTCTGCAGAAACTCATGAATTTTCATGATTTAACAGTTATTGAAAAAAGATATCAGGGAACAGGGGAACTCGACCTCACTAATAACAGCATATGAAACCAGGGGAACTCCACCTCACTAATAACAGCATATGAAACCAGGGGAACTCCACCTCACTAATAACAGCATATGAAACCAGGGGAACTCCACCTCACTAATAACAGCATATGAAACCAGGGGAACTCCACCTCACTAATAACAGCATATGAAACCAGGGGAACTCCACCTCACTAATAACAGCATATGAAACCAGGGGAACTCCACCTCACTAATAACAGCATATGAAACCAGGGGAACTCCACCTCACTAATAACAGCATATGAAACCAGGGGAACTCGACCTCACTAATAACAGCATATGAAACCAGGGGAACTCCACCTCACTAATAACAGCATATGAAACCAGGGGAACTCCACCTCACTAATAACAGCATATGAAACCAGGGGAACTCGACCTCACTAATAACAGCATATGAAACCAGGGGAACTCGACCTCACTAATAACAGCATATGAAACCAGGGGAACTCCACCTCACTAATAACAGCATATGAAACCAGGGGAACTCGACCTCACTAATAACAGCATATGAAACCAGGGGAACTCCACCTCACTAATAACAGCATATGAAACCAGGGGAACTCGACCTCACTAATAACAGCATATGAAACCAGGGCAACTCGACCTCACTAATAACAGCATATGAAACCAGGGGAACTCCACCTCACTAATAACAGCATATGAAACCAGGGGAACTCGACCTCACTAATAACAGCATATGAAACCAGGGGAACTCGACCTCACTAATAACAGCATATGAAACCAGGGGAACTCGACCTCACTAATAACAGCATATGAAACCAGGGGAACTCGACCTCACTAATAACAGCATATGAAACCAGGGGAACTCGACCTCACTAATAACAGCATATGAAACCAGGGGAACTCGACCTCACTAATAACAGCATATGAAACCAGGGGAACTCGACCTCACTAATAACAGCATATGAAACCAGGGGAACTCGACCTCACTAATAACAGCATATGAAACCAGGGGAACTCGACCTCACTAATAACAGCATATGAAACCAGGGGAACTCGACCTCACTAATAACAGCATATGAAACCAGGGGAACTCGACCTCACTAATAACAGCATATGAAACCAGGGGAACTCGACCTCACTAATAACAGCATATGAAACCAGGGGAACTCGACCTCACTAATAACAGCATATGAAACCAGGGGAACTCCACCTCACTAATAACAGCATATGAAACCAGGGGAACTCGACCTCACTAATAACAGCATATGAAACCAGGGGAACTCGACCTCACTAATAACAGCATATGAAACCAGGGGAACTCCACCTCACTAATAACAGCATATGAAACCAGGGGAACTCGACCTCACTAATAACAGCATATGAAACCAGGGGAACTCGACCTCACTAATAACAGCATATGAAACCAGGGGAACTCAACCTCACTAATAACAGCATATGAAACCAGGGCAACTCGACCTCACTAATAACAGCATATGAAACCAGGGGAACTCCACCTCACTAATAACAGCATATGAAACCAGGGGAACTCGACCTCACTAATAACAGCATATGAAACCAGGGGAACTCCACCTCACTAATAACAGCATATGAAACCAGGGGAACTCAACCTCACTAATAACAGCATATGAAACCAGGGCAACTCGACCTCACTAATAACAGCATATGAAACCAGGGGAACTCCACCTCACTAATAACAGCATATGAAACCAGGGGAACTCGACCTCACTAATAACAGCATATGAAACCAGGGGAACTCCACCTCACTAATAACAGCATATGAAACCAGGGGAACTCGACCTCACTAATAACAGCATATGAAAACAGGGGAACTCGACCTCACTAATAACAGCATATGAAACCAGGGGAACTCGACCTCACTAATAACAGCATATGAAACCAGGGGAACTCCACCTCACTAATAACAGCATATGAAACCAGGGGAACTCCACCTCACTAATAACAGCATATGAAACCAGGGGAACTCGACCTCACTAATAACAGCATATGAAACCAGGGGAACTCCACCTCACTAATAACAGCATATGAAACCAGGGGAACTCGACCTCACTAATAACAGCATATGAAACCAGGGGAACTCCACCTCACTAATAACAGCATATGAAACCAGGGGAACTCGACCTCACTAATAACAGCATATGAAACCAGGGGAACTCGACCTCACTAATAACAGCATATGAAACCAGGGGAACTCGACCTCACTAATAACAGCATATGAAACCAGGGCAACTCGACCTCACTAATAACAGCATATGAAACTAGGGGAACTCCACCTCACTAATAACAGCATATGAAACCAGGGGAACTCGACCTCACTAATAACAGCATATGAAACCAGGGGAACTCCACCTCACTAATAACAGCATATGAAACCAGGGGAACTCCACCTCACTAATAACAGCATATGAAAACAGGGGAACTCGACCTCACTAATAACAGCATATGAAACCAGGGGAACTCGACCTCACTAATAACAGCATATGAAACCAGGGGAACTCCACCTCACTAATAACAGCATATGAAACCAGGGGAACTCCACCTCACTAATAACAGCATATGAAACCAGGGGAACTCGACCTCACTAATAACAGCATATGAAACCAGGGGAACTCCACCTCACTAATAACAGCATATGAAACCAGGTGAACTCGACCTCATTAATAACAGCATATGAAACCAGGGGAACTCGACCTCACTAATAACAGCATATGAAACCAGGGGAACTCCACCTCACTAATAACAGCATATGAAACCAGGGGAAGTAGCACTTCATATTTATTTTTCATAGAATTGAATTCAATGCATATTCCATTCATACCATTATCCAAAATATACAACAAGGCAGAGGGGGCAGAGTATGCAACTTCTATAAATATGTCTTTATTGATGTAGATTTTTTATTATCTTTTACATTTTGAACTCAAGTAGAGAGAAGAGGGACCGCCTATTTTGTCACCTAGTTCATTCATGGTAAAAAAAGGTCCGTAGGCACCAGTCGAACTGCGCTGACAGGGGGGCTGGTGATGGGTGGTGGTGATGTCAGAGAGGGAGGGGCTTTTTAAAAGGACCATAAAATAACTGCATTCAAGAAAAGAGAAAACACTGACAAGGTCGTATTATTCAGACGTCTAAAACTTCTGGTAAGAATGCCTCCCCTCTCCCCTCTTCTAATTCAGGCCTTTGGCGCACAGCTCCCCTTGATCCGTGATAGATATAAAGAGTTCAGCAAACTAGCCTCCATGTTGGCAACCAACGTGTCATAACAATAAGGTTCTCATTTGCATTCTCAGTGGAATGTCATTCTCCTTGCGACTTCCGGTGCCAACATGGCACCCACGGAAACTTGTCACACCCAGTTTGCTGAATTCTGTAGATCTGTGGTTCCGGTGAGGCCTGACCCAGCATTCTTCACTCCCACTCGCCCCCCTCTCCAGTCTCACCCCAGCCTGAAAACCAGAGTGATTACAGAGGGCAGGACTCCAGCAGCAGACAGATGTGGAGGGTGAGTGAGAGAGAGAGCGGCAAAATGAAAAACAAAACTCAAGATGATTCCAAACAACAGGCACGTTGGAATAGTGTGTGTGTTGATGCTGTCTAAACTGTCACTGTTAACAACAGCGGGAAATAGTTTGGTTTCTCACAGAAAAACACTGTTTCCCCTCTAAAAATACACTCCCCCACCCACCAGAGGGGAGGGGATGGGGGAGAGGGGGACACTGCACTGCTCCCAACATTTATGGATGTATGCATACGTGGGTGTGATGAACAAGTGTGTGTGTGTGTCTCTTTGATCAGGTGTCACATGATCAGTGGTGTGTGTGTTTGTGTGTAGGTGTGCTGCGGCCGCCTGAAGACATGAAGGTGTGTGCCCGTTCTTCCGTTCAGATGATTTCAAAAGTCTTCTTGAGCTCCATGATGAGCTGCCAGTCAGATTTGCCCATCTCGTCTCTGAACCAGTTCTTCAGGGCATCGATGGACGCTCTGGTGATCTGGAGAACAAACAAAAGACCACATTCAGAACTCCGAAGTCTCCCCATTCTCATTATGGTCCACTACTTCTAGTACAGAACCCAGTGTTGTTAGAGTTTGGGTACCTGCTGTCAGTACAATGTAACAGTGAGTACTGACAACATCTGATACACTGTGTTGACCTGAAAACCCACCACACGGTAATTTGAACTTTGAAAAGAAAAGTGTTGCCTTTCTCCTCTCTGTGACTGTACCTTGCTGACGAGGATGTCGGTGGCCTCAAAGTGTCGGCCGAACATCTTGGGTGCCTCTCCGGGGATCGGTTCGATCTTTATACAGATCTCCTGGCCCTTCTTGGCACTGTCCACCATCTTGTGGTTGATCTCAATGCTGGTCACGATGCCAATGTCCACAAACTGACAGGGAGGAAGTCAGTCAGATAATATTATTACACCGGTTTCTACGTCCTACAAAGATAGAAACAGGTCCCACAAACACACGCTGCACTCTACATATACACACACACTCACCCCCTTGCTGGGCACACAGAGTGGGGTTCCCTGTCTGAGGACCCCAGCCTCCACGTTGACTCCCATGACTATGGGGTCTCTAGAGTTGAAGATGAACTGAGGCAGGATCTTCAGCTTAGTGGGGAACACAGCAATGTGTCTGTGGAAAATGACAGAGAAAACAACTGTTGGTACACCACAAACCTACTGTCCTGTCTGGAAACCTAGCCCAGACATACCCCACGCCTACGGTCCTGTCTGGAAACCTAGCCCAGACATACCCGACGTCTACTGTCCTGTCTGGAAACCTAGCCCAGGCATACCCCACACCTACTGTCCTGTCTGGAAACCTAGCCCAGGCATACCTCACGCCTACTGTCCTGTCTAGAAACATAGCCCAGGCATACCCCACACCTACTGTCCTGTGTAGAAACCTAGCCCAGACATACCCCACACCAACTGTCCTGTCTGGAAACCTGAACCAGGCATACCCCACGCCTACTGTCCTGTCTGGAAACCTGAACCAGGCATACCCCACGCCTACTGTCCTGTCTAGAAACCTAGCACAGACATACCCCACGCCTACTGTCCTGTCTGGAAACCTGAACCAGGCATACCCCACACCTACTGTCCTGTCTGGAAACCTAGCCCAGGCATGCCCAACACCTACTGTCCTGTCTGGAAACAGAGCCTAGGCATACCCCACGCCTACTGTCCTGTCTGGAAACCTGAACCAGGCATACCCCACGCCCACTGTCCTGCCTGGAAACCTGAACCAGGCATACCCCACACCTACTGTCCTGTCTGGAAACCTAGCCCAGGCATGCCCAACACCTACTGTCCTGTCTGGAAACCTAGCCCAGGCCTACTGTCCTGTGTAGAAACCTAGCCCAGACATACCCCACGCCTACTGTCCTGTCTAGAAACCTAGCCCAGACATACCCCACGCCAACTGTCCTGTCTGGAAACCTGAACCAGGCATACCCCACGCCTACGGTCCTGTCTGGAAACCTGAACCAGGCATACCCCACGCCTACGGTCCTGTCTGGAAACCTGAACCAGGCATACCCCACGCCTACTGTCCTGTCTGGAAACCTAGCCCAGACAGGACAGGTGTAGCCTTCCAATGGGCTGAGTGTGGATCACTTGTGCTATGGCCTATGACAGCAAAACAAAGTTATGGTTGGTATCATGTAGTGTGTGTTCACATACTTGAACTCGTCCTGCTTGGCCTTCTTGTAGTCCTCTCTGTACTTGGTGAAGGCATCAAACAGATGGTAGATGATCTCAGCACTGAACACCCTGACCCCCAGACTATCAGCCATCTCCTGAGAGTCCCTCTCCACCTTCACATCAAACGCCAGGATCGTTGCATACCTAGAACAGGACAGCATGTATTTTTATTGTCCAGTTTACACAGATAGGGTTAATTACGCTGAGACAGTAACCAATCAAACAAATGTATGACAGGGTATAGAAAGGAGAGAAGACAGAAGAGGTCACACACTGTGGGTCATGCTCCAGCATAGTGGAAGCTTTCATCACGTCTTTCTTGTGGACTGGACCGATGTTGATGCCAGCGTACTGTTGGAGGAGACGGAAAAACATTAACCTTACAGCACAGTATCTCAATACTATATTGTAGTTTGATACGATGTGTGTGTGTGTGTGATACTCACAGGCACTTTGGACACTCGTAGGAACTCGAGCAAGGCTTCCAGGGATCCGAGAGTGGAGGCCTGGACGTACACACCCTTCTCCTCCAGCTTGATGGAGTTCAGAGTCTGTTTCAGCTCCCGCACCAGCTCATCCTGCAGGGGGATCATAACGCAGAGGATCTCAATACACTGTGTGTGTGAGTGTGTGTATGTGTACTAGTAACTAACTCAAGAGATGGAAAAAAAAGACAAGGAGAGGAAGCAGGGAGCCATTCATAACTATTGACATGTAGGTGGCAGAGGGATCCAGTCTAACACTATTGAGACACAGCCCTGTTTTCATACACAGAAGGGTTTCTTAAACTATGGATCGGGTTCCAAGTGGGTTGCGAATTATGAGATGACATCTATAATCCCACACTATTTCTTCTTCATTTGGGTGGTTGGAGGACGATTTGGGTCACAGGGTCAATTTCTCATTTGGGTTTCGAGCTGAACATTTTTAAGAACCTCTGATACACAGTACATTATAAACTGGGTGGTTCGAGCTCTGAATGCTGATTGGCCGAAAGCTGTGGTATATCAGACCATATACCCAGGGTATGACAAAACATTTATTTTTACTGTTCTAATTACGTTGGTAACCAGTTTATAATAGCAATAAGGCACCTCAAGGGTTTCTGGTATATTGCCAATATACCACGGCTAAGGCTGTATCCAGGCACTCTGCGTTGCATCGTGCTTAAGAACAGCCCTTAGCCGTGGTACATTGGCCATATACCACACCCACTCGGGCCTTATTGCTTAAATGTGCCAGTCTCACCCTGAGCACCGCCACCTCATCCTCCTTGTGGGCCACCAGCAGGGGGAGCCCTGCCAGGGTCTTCTCCAGATCTTTCCCCAGGATCTTCACTCCCTGGGCCGTACACACCTCCTTATGCTTCTCATACTGGTTCTAAAGAGGACAGGGGGTCAGATCATTCATTAATACTACCTACTGGTTCTAAAGAGGACAGGGGTCAGATCATTCATTAATACTACCTACTGGTTCTAAAGAGGACAGGGGGTCAGATCATTCATTAATACTACCTACTGGTTCTAAAGAGGACAGGGGGTCAGATCATTCATTAATACTACCTACTGGTTCTAAAGAGGACAGGGGGTCAGATCATTCATTAATACTACCTACTGGTTCTAAAGAGGACAGGGGGTCAGATCATTCATTAATACTACCTACTGGTTCTAAAGAGGACAGGGGGTCAGATCATTCATTAATACTACCTACTGGTTCTAAAGAGGACAGGGGGTCAGATCATTCATTAATACTACACACAGATCATCATTACTAGTGAAATGCAGTGAAATGTGTTGTTTTACAGGGTCAGCCATTGTAGTACGGCGCCCCTTGCTCAAAGGCACAGACAGATTTTACACGTTGTCAGTTTGGGTATTCCAACCAGCGACTTTTCGGGTTACTGGCCCAATGCTCTAACCGCTAGACTACCTGCTGCTAATTCTAACTTCCACCGTCAAATTATCGCTTAGTCTGCCATTGACATCAGTGAATGATTTAGTGAAAATGAGACGTGGAAGTTAGGATTAACCCCTAGCCAAGTCATGGACAGTATGACATTCCTGTTGAAATCAGCTCAGAACTGTCTGCTGCTCCTACAAGTGCTCTTTAAAATAAACATAAACATTTCCTCCATACCTTGACCCTGAGCTCCTTCATGGGTGGAGGCAGCAGCAGCCCCCTGATCTGGGTGACGATGGGTCCCTCCACCCCCGGTACGATGACGGTCATGCCCTCCCGGAGAACCCCGTTGATCAGGATCACGTCTATAGTGGTGCCCATACCAGGCAGGGCTTTCACCTGACGATGGACAGGGACACATGTTGAGTTTAATACAACATTAAGTGTTAGATGACGCAATGGTAATAACACTGACGCAACGGCAATGACACTGACGTAACGGTAGTGCGACTGGTGTAACGGAAGTTACCCTAAAATAACAGCAATCTAACCGTGACAACAAAAGGGAGGATTATTCTTCCTCATCCCCATAAACTGTGACAGTAATGTAGTAATTGTCCCTCACCTCCATGACCTGAGCCCTGAGCTCGTCGCAGTGTGCCAGGCGTCGTGCCAGCATGGTCTGGGTGAGCTCCACCAGCAGAGCGATCAGGTTGCCCATGCCGTCCCCGGAGTGGGCCGAGGTGGGCACCAGAGACACAAAGGTCCTCGGGTCCTTGTTCTCATGGAAGAGAGCTGCGTTCAGACCCTGTACGAATACACAATCAAATCAAAGTTCATTGGTCGCATACGCAGATTTGTAGATGTTAAGATGCAGTGAAATGCTTATGTTTCTAGCTCTACCAGTGAAGTAATGTCTAACACAATAACAACATACGAATTAAATGCAGATATCAGAACGAGCAATGTCAGAGACCAGAATATAAATATATATATACACATATAATAGTGTGTATAGACAGTATATCAACAGAAAAGGTCTGTACAGCAGTAGTGATATAGGATGAATCTTGACTAGAATACAGTATATACATATGAAGTGTGTAAAACAGTAGGTAAACATCATTAAAGTGACTAGTGTTTCATGTCTATGTACATAAGGCAACACTCTCTCAGGTGCAGGGTCACTCAGGGTTCACACAATAGGTGCATCGCAATAGTGAAAAGTGCTGTCAACGCCAAAACTCTTTCCCCCTCCGTTGTTCATATAGTTAGTGACCTGCTGGGCGAACTCCACGATGACAGCTTTGGCCCTCTCGTCAAACTCATCCTTGGTGTTCTTCTTCTGCTTCTTCAGTGTGGCCACCACGTCTGTGTCCGGACTCTTCTTCCAGTCGTACAGACGGTCAATCTGGAGTAGACATAGAAATGGAACGAATAGAAGGGACAAAAATACACGTCACATGGATGGGCAACCAACTAACTACTTGTGAAAAAAATAAAATACTTCCGCAAGCTATTGTAACCTGATAGCTTTATTCCCAGTGAATTGTGGGCCATTGAGTGCCTTTAATACATGCAAGTCCTCTACTAGACATCTATCCATCCCAGAGGTAAGCTATGAGCATGTCTGACCAGACAGACTGACCTTGTTAAGTGCTACAATGAAGGGACACTTCTTCTCCTTGAGCAGGTTGATGGACTCCAGGGTCTGAGGCTCCAGGCCGTGCATGATGTCCACCACCAGGATGGCTATGTCACACAGAGAGCTGCCCCGGTTCCTCAGGTTACTGGACACACAGACAGACGGAGCGAGACGCAGTCAGGACAAACACATTTAGGGCAGTGGACACACATTTTTCTGAATGAGGGTTTACCTGAAAGACTCGTGGCCTGGGGTGTCGATGATCAGCATTCCTGGGATTTTAATGGCCTCGTTGTTGAACTGAAGAGGAAACAATGAAATGATTAAAGAGCCATTAGACACCAACTATTTATTCAAATCCAATGCCATACAAACAATATTAGGAACACCTGCTCTTTCCATGGCAGACTGACCAGGTGAATCCAGGGGAAAGCTATGATCCCTTATTGATGTCACTTGTTAAATCCAATTCAATCAGTGTAGATGAAGGGGAGGAGACAGGTTAAAGAAGGATTTTTTTCAGAGGGTGAATGGACAAGACAAAACATTGAATTGCCTTTGAACAGGGTCTGGTAGTAGGTGTCAGGCGCACCGGTTTGAGTGTGTCAAGAACTGCAACGCTGCAGTGTTTTTCACATTCAACAGTTTCCTGTGTGTATCAAGAATGGTCCATCACCCAATGGCCATACAGCCAACTTGACAACTGTGAAGAATAGGAGTCAACATTGGCCAGCATTCCTGTGGAACACTTTTGACACTGTAGAGTCCATGCCACGACAAATTGAGACTGTTCTGAGGGCAAAAGGGGGTACAACTCAATATTAGGAAGGTGTTCCTAATGTTTTGTACACTCAGTGTACGGTCACTGTATGGCTGGGTCTGAGCTGAAGGGAGAGGAGCAGCAGTACTCACGTTCTTCACCATCTTGGTCTGCTCTACGATGGCCTCCAGCGGTACGTTAGTGGCTCCGATCTGTTGGGTGATCCCTCCTGCCTCTCCGTCCTGTACGTGTGTATGCCTCAGCTTGTCCAGGATCTTGGTCTTGCCTGTGTCTACGTGGCCCAGTACACAGACGACAGGGGAGCGGAGCTTGTCCAGGTTTATGTTCTTTATGTTCTCTGCTCGCCGTTTCTACACAGGAGGAGCACAGAGGGAACAACATTACACTTCCCTACCATTTAGCAATGTTGATAGGATGTGTGTTTGTGAGTAAATGTGTGAGACTACCTCAATACGCTTCTTGGCCTTGTCGTAGATCCGCTCCTCTTTAGTGCGATCGTCATCTGAGTCGCTGTCACTACTGGACTCTGAGCTCTCCTTCACTCCCTTCCTCTTAGTGGCTGGGGCCTGCTGCGTTGTGTGAGGCTGACTCTCCTTCTCTTCCTCCTCACTGTCCTCCTCTTCGTCATCCTCTTCCTCCTCGTCCTCTTCCTCGTCGTCCTCCTCTTCCTCCGGCTGTGACGAGGGTTTCTGTTGGGGCTGCTTTGGTGTCTCTGGCTTCACCTCAATGTGGACCGTCTTCAGCTCTGTAGAGGGAGAAGAGACGTTATGTGAGGTGTAAGCCACCAAGCCTTTGGGAGATATTGCTAAAAACCTAAAGTCTGTCCTGTCTTACCGTTGTCCTGATCGATGGTCTCAGCGATAGCCTCCCAGTCATCAACTGCAGACTCAGCTTTCTGCTCTACCTCTGGGGGGAGGGACAGGAAGACATGACACAAAATGTGACTGAGGCAATGAAAGTTGTCTGGCGTTACACCCAGATCTGGACAACAAGCGGAGGACATTAAGGCAGGCTCCGTCTCCAAGATCTATGGTCCATTTTACCTGCTGCTACTTTGGGAGTTTCCACTGCCATCTGTGAGATGATTGGCTCTGCCATCTCCGACGTGGGTGACATGACCTCTGAGATCTCTGACCGGGGAAGAGGAGGAATGAGGGACGAGGCACAAACAGATAGATGACTTTGCAGTTGGACATGTATTTGATGTGGATTGGAAGAGGCTGTTACCTTCAGGGGTCTGTGCTTGTTGGGGCTTCTTTTTCCTCTTGTCTCCGTACACTGGCTTCTTCTTTGGCACCGAGTCGTCTTTGGATGGCACTTCAATACCCTGGGCCTTCAGGAGTTCAAGTGTGGCCTCTGCCCGGGCCCGGGCCTCTTTCTGGGCTTTGGTCAGCAGTTTGCCCTCCTTCTTCAGCCTCTCCTTCCTCTCTTTCTCCTTCTGTTTCTTCTTCTCCTTGCGCTCCTGTTCCAGACGCTCCTGTAGGTGTTACATTGAAGAGGTCAGTGGGTAAGAGGTCAGTGTGTGTGTGTATACAGTGTGTGCGTGTGTGTGTGTTTAACCTGCTCCAGTCTCTGAGCCTCCTGCTCTTCCAGGCGACGCAGGTTCTCCTCTTCCTCCTTCTTGGCGCGCTCCTCTTCCTCCTTCATGTGAGCCAGAGCCTCCTGCATGGCTTTCACTGTGGCCTTGCTGGGTCCCTTCTTCTTCTCCTCTTTCTCCTTGTCCCCCTTCTTCTTCTTCTTGTCTTTCTTGCCCTTCTTGTCTACCCCTTCCTCTTCTGAAGTAACAAAAATACCCCAGACAGAAATCAGTCATATTGCATGTAACTGCACAGTAACGCCACTTAACTACTTTGAAAACATTACCATTGGGTTCATTCATTGTTTCCACCACATCGGCAGCAAATGGGTACAGAATTAAGATGAGTAGACTTCTACTATTGTAACTGCATGCAACTACACATTAACCTGTTGAGTGTAGGGGGCAGTATTTTGATGTTTGGATGAAAAACGTACCCAAATGAAACTGCCTATTTCTCAGGCCCAGAAGCTAGAATATGCATATAATTGTCAGATTTAGATAGAAAACACTCTAAAGTTTCCAAAACTGTCAAAATATTGTCTGTGAGTATAACAGAACTGATATTGCAGGCGAAAACCTGAGGAAAATGCTACCAGGAAGTGCCTCTTTTTTTGAAAGCTCCCTGTTCCATTGCATGCCTTCCCTCCATTTAAAGGGATATCAACCAGATTCCTTTCCCTATGGCTTCCACATGGTGTGAACAGTCTTTAGACATAGTTTCAGTCTTTTATTCTGAAAAATGAGTGAGAACGATCACATCGCGTCAGTGGATGGCTGGATGCCAGCAGAGTTTTGCATCCGCAACAGCTTGGAGCAGACATTTTCTCTCGCTCTCTCCTATTGAAAAAGCTACGGTCAGGGTGAAATATTATCAATTATTTATTGTAAAAACAACTTGAGGATTGCTTATAAAAAACATTTGACATGTTTCTACGAACTTTACGGCTACTATTTGGAATTTTCGTCTGCCCGTCATGACCTGCACGAGCCTGTGGATTTCTGAACAAAACGCGCCAACCAAATGGAGGTTTTTGGATATAAAAATAATCTTTATCGAACAAAAGGAACATTTATTGTGTAACTGGGAGTCTCTGGGAGTGCAAACATCCGAAGATCATCAAAGGTAAGCGATTCATTTTTATTGCTTTTCTGACTTTCGTGAGCAATCTACTTTGCTGCTAGCTGTTTGTAATGTTTTGTCTGCTGAGACAGATGTCCTCACATAAACGCTTGGTTTGCTTTCGCTGTAAAGCTTTTTTGAAATCTGACAAACCAGGTGGATTAGCTACGCTGTGTTTTGCTATATTGCACTTGTGATTTCATGAAAATTAAATATTTTTTGCAATTTAATTTGAATTTGGCACTCTGCCAAATGATGTTGACGAAAATGATCCCGCTAACGGGATGGGTGCGCCAAGAAGTTAACAACACGTGTATTAGTATG
This sequence comes from Oncorhynchus mykiss, assembly GCF_057628025.1. Lineage (NCBI taxonomy): Eukaryota > Metazoa > Chordata > Actinopteri > Salmoniformes > Salmonidae > Oncorhynchus > Oncorhynchus mykiss. The sequence continues at coordinate 8,794,493 of NC_143028.1, forward strand.
TATTATGGATCCCCATTAGGTGCTCTTCCTGGGGTCCAGCAAAATTAAGGCATGTAACAAGCTACCTTGAAGTAGAAATCTGTTTGTTTCCTTCTCTTACCATTAATTGCTTCAAGCACCTCATCGGCAGCTAATGGGTACAGATAAGCATTTACACATTCTTAAAATGAAAGTAGTTCCTACATGGCATATGGGCAACTCATTGTAAAGTGTCGCCGTTTAGGCTGTGGAATGGATACAATATAAACCAATTGTAAATCTCACCCTCTCCTTGAGGATCAGCCCCTTCCTGATCTTCAATCTCTGCTGCTGCCTCCGTCTCTGCTGCTGGGGTTGGGGCTGCTGCTGGGGTTGGGGCTGCTGCTGGGGCTGCTGCTGGGGCCACCGCTGGCTCACTCTTCTTCCCTACCTCTTTCTCTTTCTTAGGCACTGCTGCAACCTCAATACTCCCCTCTTTCTCCTCCTCCTTCTCCTTCTGCTTCTTCAGCTTAGCCCTGTCCTCCTCTTTCTTCTTGCGGTCTCTCTCCTTCTTCTCTGCCTTCTTCTGAGCTGCCGTCTTCATCTTGAAGGTTCCCTCCTCCTCTTCCTCTTCTTCACTGTCTGCCTTGGCTTTGCCCTTCTTCTTCTTGCCTTTCTTTCCTGCCTGCGATGCGTCAAAAGAGTCGTCATCATCTGAATCATCCTCCCCTCCCCCCTCTCCTTTCCTCGCACCTCCATCATCGTCCTCCTCTTCCTCGTCCGAGGCCTCCTTGTGGCCTCCTTTCTTCCCTGCCTTGGGTTTCCTCCGGGTCCGTGAGGCGTCGTCCTCCGAGTCTGAGCCAGCAGCAGCAGCAGCAGCGGGGGCAGCAGACGTCTTCTTGTCCTTCTGCTTGTCTTCGTCTTCCACGTCACCCGTACCAGAAACCTCTTCGTCGTCCCTGTCGTCATCCTCCAGGCTGGCTCGCTTGCCCTTCCGCGTCTTCTTCTTCTCCGCTTTGGTGGGCGGCGGGGGCTCGACGGCACTCTCGGGGTCGTCTGTGGCGTCTGGTTTCTGTGGATTGCGGAAGTGATGAGTACTCCATAGAAGCATGTGCTTTGCCAAACAGGGTCATTACATAAGCAGATTAGCATTGGGCTATAGCCTGGTATAGGGTCATTACATAAGCAGATTAGCATTGGGCTATTAGCCCAGGGTTTCCGGTTAGAAAATGTGGCGCCAGACATGACTGGACCCATAGGACTATGCATTGGGTGCATACCCTGACTAGGCATCCACTCACATGCCCAGAATAACAGTCATCACATTTAGATTATGGGAATTCATTTTAACAGAACATGCAAGTCAAGGATGCAGTGACCTGTGTCCTTCTTACCGCGCACATTGAAGATGTTAGAATATCTGTCCACATGAAGTTTTCCTCAGCCAACAAGACGAGTGACGAACAGCAAATATAGGAAGCGAGTTTCAAGTTTGGGGAAGCTATTTTTCTCAGGAAAAATGCACCTTTATAATAAAGCATTCCATGAATCATCGCATTAGCAGACTTATAGTGGGGCAAAAAAGTATTTAGTCAGCCACCAATTGTGCAAGTTCTCCCACTTAAAAAGATGAGAGAGGCCTGTAATTTTCATCATAGGTACACTTCAACTATGACAAACAAAATGAGAAAAAAAATCCAGAAAATCACATTGTAGGATTTTTAATGAATTTATTTGCAAATTATGGGGGAAAACAAGTATTTGGTGAATAACAAAAGTTTATCTCAATACTTTAGTGTACCCTTTGTTGGCAATGACAGATGTCAAATGTTTTCTGTAAGTCTTCAAAAGGTTTTCACACACTGTTGCTGGTATTTTGGCCCATTCCTCCATGAAGATCTCCTCTAGAGCAGTGATGTTTTGGGGCTGTTGCTGGGCAACACAGACTTTCAACTCCCTCCAAAGATTTTCTATGGGGTTGAGATCTGGAGACTGGCTAGGCCACTCCAGGACCTTGAAATGCTTCTTACGAAGCCACTCCTTCGTTGCCCGGGCGGGAGTGTTTGGGAACATTGTCATGCTGAAAGACCCAGCCACGTTTCATCTGCAATGCCCTTGCTGATGGAAGGAGGTTTTCACTCAAAATCTCACGATACATGGCCCCATTCATTCTTTCCTTTACACGGATCAGTCGTCCTGGTCCCTTTGAAGAAAAACAGCCCCAAAGCATGATGTTTCCACCCCCATGCTTCACAGTAGGTATGGTGTTCTTTGGATGCAACTCAGCATTCTTTGTCCTCCAAACACGACGAGTTGAGTTTTTACCAAAAAGTTATATTTTGGTTTGATCTGACCATATGACATTCTCCCAATCTTCTTCTGGATCATCCAAATGCTCTCTAGCAAACTTCAGACGGGACTGGACATGTACTGGCTTAAGCAGGGGGACACGTCTGGCACTGCAGGATTTGAGTCCCTGGCGGCGTAGTGTGTTACTGATGGTAGGCTTTGTTACTTTGGTCACAGCTCTCTGCAGGTCATTCACTAGGTCCCCTCGTGTGGTTCTGGGATTTTTGCTCACCGTTCTTGTGATCATTTTGACCCCACGGGGTGAGATCTTGCATGGAGCCCCAGATCGAGGGAGATTGTCAGTGGTCTTGTATGTCTTCCATTTCTATGGAACGTCTACGTCTATGTCAGATACGCTTTTTTCTTTCTGTGCACGTAAAAAAAACTTGGCCTTTTATAAAAACACATTTCATGCAATTCTACTACACTTTATATGACTGCAGACATTAGCAGAATCTTTTTTTAAATGACAAATGACAGGGTAGCCTACTCTGCTGACACGGACAAACAGATCAATAAAACAACGTTGTCCATAGAATAGGTCTACCAGAAGGGGTGACAGAATATGAAATTATAGTCCAGAAAACAAACTATTAAGTGACACTGACACGACAATGATAGAGAGTGAATATGAGCAAAGCACACTCAATGGGGATATGGCCGATGTCTCTGCTGGTGCCAATAAGATAGGCTATAGGCCTACTGTTGTTCGCTCAATTGAGTCTTTTCATTGTCTTCTCTATACAGCAATAGACATGCATCTTTCCAAACCATATTTTCCCATGATTGAATTTGGAAATATTCCGATAAGCCTGGCTGCGCCTCTTTTCATTGACAGTTATAACTCAACAATAATCTATTTGGCATTTGCCACGTGTGCTGCCTTTCCTTATTTCTTTCTGTATAGACAGGAGTAGGCTAATTAGGGTATAGCATTTTAAATGTACTTAGGGAAACCATAGCATTCCCTAGCCTTATCACTGTGCATGAGCCTGTCAATCTACTATCCCCCATAGTAGAAAAGTTGACCTATTCCATTGGTCAGTTTGTTGAGATGGAAAGAGTCCAAACAGACTCTGGGACAGTTGTAGGACGATAGATCCCAAATTCATACAACCAGTAGGCCTCGGATTGATAAAACATACTTTAAAAAGCAACAAGTCGGGCGCAACAGATCAGAACATTTAGTTTAAATGTTTATAAAATATTATTTTTTAAGATTATTAAGTCAGCAATGTACACAAGGCAGTAGGCGGGAATGTGCATTTGGCTACCGGACAATGAAAGACAGTTGATAACCAATAGAAAACAAGATAAATAGTCTACTGGTTTCAATGGCATATGGAAGTCTGAATAAAATATTTGCCTCCACGTATATGTTCGGATTCTGCCTAGTCGACTTTGAAGCAAGGTAAAACACGCCCCATAATATGTAGAAAAACACGCCCCATAATATGTAGTAAAACACGCCTCATAATATGTAGTAAAACACACCCCATAATATGTAGTAAAACACGCCCCATAATATGTAGAAAAACACGCCCCATAATATGTAGTAAAACACGCCCCATAATATGTAGAAAAACACGCCCCATAATATGTAGTAAAACACGCCCCATAATATGTAGTAAAACACACCCCATAATATGTAGTAAAACACGCCCCATAATATGTAGTAAAACACGCCCCATAATATGTAGTAAAACACGCCCCATAATATGTAGTAAAACACGCCTCATAATATGTAGTAAAACACGCCCCATAATATGTAGTAAAACACGCCCCATAATATGTAGTAAAACACGCCCCATAATATGTAGTAAAACACGCCCCATAATATGTAGTAAAACACGCCCCATAATATGTAGTAAAACACGCCCCATAATATGTAGTAAATCACGCCCCATAATATGTAGTAAAACACGCCCCATAATATGTAGTAAAACACGCCCTATAATATGTAGTAAAACACGCCCCATAATATGTAGTAAAACACGCCCCATAATATGTAGTAAAACACGCCCCATAATATGTAGTAAAACACGCCCCATAATATGTAGTAAAACACACCCCATAATATGTAGTAAAACACGCCCCATAATATGTAGTAAAACACGCCCCATAATATGTAGTAAAACGCGCCTCATAATATGTAGTAAAACACGCCCCATAATATGTAGTAAAACACGCCTCATAATATGTGGTAAAACACGCCTAGTAAAACACGCCCCATAATATGTAGTAAAACACGCCTCATAATATGTAGTAAAACACGCCCCATAATATGTAGTAAAACACGCCCCATAATATGTAGTAAAACACGCCCCATAATATGTAGTAAAACACGCCCCATAATATGTAGTAAAACACGCCCCATAATATGTAGTAAAACACGCCTCATAATATGTAGTAAAACACGCCCCATAATATGTAGTAAAACACGCCCCATAATATGTAGTAAAACACGCCTCATAATATGTAGTAAAACACGCCCCATAATATGTAGTAAAACACGCCCCATAATATGTAGTAAAACACGCCTCATAATATGTGGTAAAACACGCCCCATAATATGTAGTAAAACACGCCCCATAATATGTAGTAAAACACGCCTCATAATATGTGGTGAAACACGCCGCATAATATGTAGTAAAACACGCCGCATAATATGTAGTAAAACACGCCCCATAATATGTAGTAAAACACGCCCCATAATATGTAGTAAAACACGCCCCATAATATGTAGTAAAACACGCCTCATAATATGTGGTAAAACACGCCCCATAATATGTAGAAAAACACGCCCCATAATATGTAGAAAAACACGCCCCATAATATGTAGTAAAACACGCCCCATAATATGTAGTAAAACACGCCCCATAATATGTAGTAAAACACGCCCCATAATATGTAGTAAAACACGCCCCATAATATGTAGTAAAACACGCCCCATAATATGTAGTAAAACACGCCTCATAATATGTAGTAAAACACGCCCCATAATATGTAGTAAAACACGCCCCATAATATGTAGTAAAACACGCCCCATAATATGTAGTAAAACACGCCCCATAATATGTAGTAAAACACGCCTCATAATATGTAGTAAAACACGCCCCATAATATGTAGTAAAACACGCCCCATAATATGTAGTAAAACACGCCTCATAATATGTAGTAAAACACGCCCCATAATATGTAGTAAAACACGCCCCATAATATGTAGTAAAACACGCCCCATAATATGTAGTAAAACACGCCCCATAATATGTAGTAAAACACGCCCCATAATATGTAGTAAAACACGCCCCATAATATGTAGTAAAACACGCCCCATAATATGTAGTAAAACACGCCCCATAATATGTAGTAAAACACGCCCCATAATATGTAGTAAAACACGCCCCATAATATGTAGTAAAACACGCCCCATAATATGTAGTAAAACACGCCCCATAATATGTAGTAAAACACGCCTCATAATATGTAGTAAAACACGCCCCATAATATGTAGTAAAACACGCCCCATAATATGTAGTAAAACATGGCCCATAATATGTAGTAAATCACGCCCCATAATATGTAGTAAAACACGCCCCATAATATGTAGTAAAACACGCCCTATAATATGTAGTAAAACACGCCCCATAATATGTAGTAAAACACGCCCCATAATATGTAGTAAAACACGCCCCATAATATGTAGTAAAACACGCCCCATAATATGTAGTAAAACGCGCCTCATAATATGTAGTAAAACACGCCCCATAATATGTAGTAAAACACGCCTCATAATATGTGGTAAAACACGCCTAGTAAAACACGCCCCATAATATGTAGTAAAACACGCCTCATAATATGTAGTAAAACACGCCCCATAATATGTAGTAAAACACGCCCCATAATATGTAGTAAAACACGCCCCATAATATGTAGTAAAACACGCCCCATAATATGTAGTAAAACACGCCTCATAATATGTAGTAAAACACGCCTCATAATATGTAGTAAAACACGCCCCATAATATGTAGTAAAACACGCCCCATAATATGTAGTAAAACACGCCTCATAATATGTAGTAAAACACGCCCCATAATATGTAGTAAAACACGCCCCATAATATGTAGTAAAACACGCCTCATAATATGTGGTAAAACACGCCCCATAATATGTAGTAAAACACGCCTCATAATATGTGGTGAAACACGCCGCATAATATGTAGTAAAACACGCCCCATAATATGTAGTAAAACACGCCCCATAATATGTAGTAAAACACGCCCCATAATATGTAGTAAAACACGCCTCATAATATGTGGTAAAACACGCCCCATAATATGTAGTAAAACACGCCCCATAATATGTAGTAAAACACGCCCCATAATATGTAGTAAAACACGCCCCATAATATGTAGTAAAACACGCCTCATAATATGTAGTAAAACACGCCTCATAATATGTGGTAAAACACGCCCCATAATATGTAGTAAAACACGCCCCATAATATGTAGTAAAACACGCCTCATAATATGTGGTAAAACACGCCCCATAATATGTGGTAAAACACGCCCCATAATATGTAGTAAAACACGCCTCATAATATGTGGTAAAACACGCCCCATAATATGTAGTAAAACACGCCCCATAATATGTAGTAAAACACGCCTCATAATATGTGGTAAAACACGCCCCATAATATGTAGTAAAACACGCCCCATAATATGTAGTAAAACACGCCCCATAATATGTAGTAAAACACGCCCCATAATGTAGTAAAACACGCCCCATAATATGTAGTAAAACACGCCCCATAATATGTAGTAAAACATGCCCCATAATATGTAGTAAAACACGCCCCATAATATGTAGTAAAACACGCCCCATAATGTAGTAAAACACGCCCCATAATATGTAGTAAAACACGCCCCATAATATGTAGTAAAACATGCCCCATAATATGTAGTAAAACACACCCCATAATATGTAGTAAAACACGCCTCATAATATGTAGTAAAACACGCCCCATAATATGTAGTAAAACGTTGAGGGTTCAAACAATTGAGTAGCTATACGTTTTCAAAATGCATACTGCCTCCAGCTCAATGCAAAGGGATGTGTGACGCCTGTGATGAAGCCTGCCTTCCGTTTCCTGCGCATTTGAATGTCGAATGGGAAGCACGCTTCAATTACCAGTAGAGAAATAAAAAAAATAGCAGGTATTTTTAATTGTGGCCACAAAAATGTTTTCATCACACGATTGCATTTACAATTGTTGTGCAATGATTGGGTTTATAAAAGCTCTGTCTGACAGATGATGCTAATTAACCCATAGAAAGAATAAGCATGAACGGTCAAATGTATTTACATTAATTGGTATTTCCGTCAATGGGCTAAAATGCATTATCAGCTTTTCTAATTTATTTTTTTATGCCGGCTATTACTGGCAAACGGAAACCCTATTATAACCTGGTATAGGGTCATTACATATGCAGATTAGCATTGGGCTATAGCCTGGTATAAGGTCATTGCATATGAAGATTAGCATATGGCTACACTTCACCTTACTGCCTTTAGCTCCTGTGGTTTCAAGAGACAGTTCCTCCAGCTCCTTCAGGATGTCGTCTTCACTGTTAAAGATCAAATCATTATGATCAAAACACAGTAGGCTGCAAAGTCCAAGGCAAATGTAGAAATATTTCCCTCCAACAGTTGGTTCTTATTTCCATAATTATTTTAAAATGGAGCATTCATTACTGTCGAAGAGAGAGAAATAAAGACTTACTCAAAATCATCTTTCTTTTTGTCTTTCTTCTTCTTGGCCTTTCCTTTACCTTGCTCCTTGGAGGCTCCCGCTCCTTCGATTTCTGCTGCTAGGGCGTCAAGGTCGATACCACCGTCTTTGGCACTGAAACAAAGTCATGCAAATCACATATGATGCACATTACACATGGTAAAAGACAGCATTATCAAGCATAGCTGGGAACCACATGCTTCTTTCTCCATGCAGATTTCTGCCATATGCTATGTTACAAAAAATTCAGGCTTACAGGCTGACTACACCGCTCTCGTCACGTGAGCGAGCATGCAAAATAAATGTAGAAATCTATGTTATTCAATTATCGCGCCAACGAGCATCTGCGTTGCCAAGGGATAAAATAGAAGTAAGTTCTATTTGTGACGCAGATCGCGCTGCAACTCCTGCCTCTCCCATCTCCCTAATTGGTTTACAGAAGCAGATACCCACGTGCCATCTCCTCATTGGTTATACCCACGAGGGTGACTGAAAGACGAACGAGGTCAGTGGCGGTAATGCACCTAATTTTTAAAAGTTGCCAATCGCATTATAAAGTCAAGAGAAGAAAAGGCCTAGAAGGAGGAGAGATGACTAGAAAAGATTCAGTTGACCGTTTTATGTGTAGATTAATTGGCGGAGTAGAAAACCTTGTGCATTTCAGGTAAAATGCCAACTGAATGTTTACATCCCAGGACAAATTAGCTAGCAACAGCAAGCTAGCTAAAAAGGACTAATTAGATAGCATGTGTAAGCTAGCTTGCTAGCTAAATTGCCATAAATGTTTCATGCTTTTCGACCTGTCCCCAAATTAATATAATTGGTTCAGAGTACTGTTTTGATATTTTAACCTTTGTGTCGTGATCGCGTTTGGTGTGGGGGGACAAAATACATTTATGCACGATGGCACACGCGCGTAGCCGGTTTGGGTTCCGTGTTAGCAGCAAAATGATACAAACTTTTACTAATGAATGTGTGGTATTTCAAATATTTGCAGCCCTGATCCAATTAGCACATTTCACGCAAATATGATTTTCATATCCAGTCCAACAAAAAGACAGACCCAGTCAGTCAGTCAGTCTGACAAAAAGACAGACCCAGTCAGTCAGTCAGTCCGACAAAAAGACAGACCCAGTCAGTCAGTCAGTCTGACAAAAAGACAGACCCAGTCAGTCAGTCAGTCCGACAAAAAGACAGACCCAGTCAGTCAGTCATTCCGACAAAAAGACAGACCCAGTCAGTCAGTCATTCCGACAAAAGACAGACCCAGTCAGTCAGTCATTCCGACAAAAGACAGACCCAGTCAGTTATTCTGACAATAGACAGACCCAGTCAGTCATTCCGACAAAAGACAAACCCAGTCAGTCATTCCGACCAAGACAGACCCAGTCAATCATTCCGACCAAGACAGACCCAGTCAACAGAAAATGTTGACAGATTTGAAGGCTTTACTGCGGTCCTAAAATGACTCGCTGGTGGCCACAAATCAACCCTGACAGTGGGAAGTGTGCATCCAACAAGAACAACACCACCACCTGAATGGCAGCTGCACACTTGACACTGTTATGCCTTCAGTCCCAAAAAAATGCAAAACTAATTCTAGACCTTCAGTCTTATGTCAGATGGGTGAAAACGAAAAGCAAAAATGAAAGACAAACAACGTCAGTCCCTAACCTGTAATGACCATTATGATCATCTCAACTACTAACCATCCACACCACAATAACCTTACCTGAAGCAGCACATGGATCTTTGAGACTAAAAGCCCTACATTTGCTCAGCTTCAGACTTTATACAGAGGGTGAGGCTAACCTCCTTGCATGCCTGTTGCATCAGCAGTGGAAAACACCTCTATGTTAGAATGAACAGGGCCCAACCCCGGGTGAAACACACAGGGTACACAGTGCAGACACTCTTGCCTCTGGGTAATAAAATCATGAAGAAACAGCTGATAGACAGAATGTTGATGGAGTTATCCTGTTCTATCAATGTTATTCCTTTCACTTATTTACCTGTAATAACTACTATGAATATTGCTTATATACAAGTGCCTTTAGGGTTAGGGGCTAGTGGTTGTTTCTGGACCAGACCTGTAATAGTTGTTGGTTATGGGGAACAGAGGACCATAGTTAATCAAGCTTTAATATCCTTCCGCCATTGCTGTTCAGCGCCATCTTTAGCCCTGGCCTGGTATCATCTTGACCTCACAGCAGAGTTGACTGGAGCAGGAGCAGGCTGCAGATCAGCAGTATACAGTACAGGGGGTGAGAGCTCACCATCACGGCAGGTCAGTCAATATATATCCCTCAATAATCAACTTAAATGCCAGCACGACACTTAGCCTACTGTCGCTCTGTCTATTATCTGTCAAGGCTCATTCCCACAGTCAAAAGCAGACACCTGGTCATGACTTACAAAGGGTGGATAAGAGTGCCTATTACAAGTAGCGAGTGTAGATTTGTGCACTTGGCAGACACGCATCCGTTGTAGGGCTATGTCGTAATAAGACGTGAGTCAGTGTCAATTGACATCTCTATTCAGGAATGCATCATAATATATGAACAACAACATTGGTTAAGACTTTTGGTCGTAAAGCCTAATACTTGGCAATGGAAATAGCATATATATTCTAGCCATTGAGATCAGTATACTGCTTTATTCTGAAGCACCCCCCCTCCCCCCCAAACCGAGGACAACAACAAATCTCTAACTGGGGTATCAATCGCAAATGACCATGTTTACTCACACGGGGTAACAGCCATTGGATGAATACTCAAGCCATAGAGGCGACAGTTGGGACAATGAATGAGGGCCCTTTCTGACAGCACAATGAAAAGGGATGATGTTGCAGGCATGGGGCATAGCCAGGCTGGAGGTCCTCACTTGTGTTGTCAGTGACTCAAAGATTCAGCAATAGTTCGCTGACAATGTCCTCCTAGAATTGCATCATGTATAGCTAGTTATCTGCGTTTCCCTATTAGTGGACGAGCAAGCTAGCTAAGTTAGATAGCTCACGAGCTAATGTAAATTAACTTCATTATGTGACTGCATGGAGTCTGGCTAGCTGGTAGTAGGATGCCAATGTAGCTGCATAACATATGCTAGCTAATAGCGAGAATAATAGGTTTCATGTCTCTGTTGTTCAGCATCAAGTGTGTTTATACAAGATATAAATTGGTTAATTCATTGTCAATATGAAAGGTAGAAAACAAGTGCGCGAGGATAACGTTAGCTTATGAATAAGCCCGAGACGGGAGGCCTAGCCAAGGCAATCTGCCGCCACATGAAACTCATGGCTTCAGTATCATGCTAATGCTAGCCAGCTCAGCCTGTCCGACTAACGTTAGCTAGCTAACAGTTATAGTCATAGAAGTCTGTTGCATACATCACAACATTCTCAAATCGTATGACACACGGGCCACACTATCATGTACCTGTCATCGCCTGACTTTTTCTGTTTCTTCCCCATTCTCCTTGTTTTTATTTTTATCCACAATGTTCAGCCTCGTTGTTCGCCGATACAGCACATATGGTTGGTCCAATGGGGGTTGTTCACACATCCTGCGCAGTTGCAGAGCGTTTTCTATTGCCTGTACTGAAGTGAAGGGCATCTTCACTGCGCAAACTGCGCAGGTATATTGGAGTAACACATTATTAATAGTATTAGTATTGTGACAGATGTAAAGAAAAGTGTTGTTTTACAGGGTCAGCCAGTAGTACGGCATCCCAGGGGCAAATTAGGGTTAAGTACCTTGCTCAAGGGTACATCGATAGATTTTTCACCTTGTCGGTTCAGGTATTCAAACTAATAACCTTTCAGTTACTGGTCCAACACTAAACGCTAGGCCAAAGAGTTTTATAATCAACCCAAGATAGACAGAAGCATGTCATTTCCAATGAGAGCAACTTAATCATAGAGGGCACTGTGCAGAACAGGCAACCGGTGGGCAGAGCCAAGCACGAGCTAGCGAGATCCTATTGGCACGTTCTAGCATGTATTTGCATATTTCAGTTAGGGAACGCCACTGTGTGCGTGTGAAATAAATCAATTGGCATTTCGCCCTTACACTCCTTCTAAACAAAGCTATTTTTTACAACTTTGGCAAAGAGTAAAGTCTATAAAACTTAGTCCACTCTGTTCGTAATAGATTTTAGTTTTGGGAACAGAAAACGGTATTGGGATGAAATGTTTCATCGATGACAAAATTTGCAGAATGTCAGCCAAAATCCATATTGCTCCATCTTCCTCCACTGCTTTTTCAAAGCAGAGGATCGATCATTGGTTGAAGGATGTGGGGGAAGCTAAGTTGTTAGCAGCACACTGACCCCCATTACAGAGGCAGCATTTATTGCACTCGGGAAATGGATGTAACCTATTTTCTACAGGGTATATTTAAGAAATAAGGCCAGAGGGGGTATGGTATATGGCCAATATACCACGGCTAAGGGCTGTTCTTATGCACAACGCAATGCTGAGTGCCTAGATACAGTCCTTGGTCTTGGTATATTGGCCATATATCACAAACCCCAGAGGTGCCTTATTGCTATTCTAAACTGGTTACCAGCGTAATTAGATGTTTATGCAGAATGCTATGGAAATACTTTGTGTGCATATAAAGCCAGGGTCTACAGATAACTTTCTAGAACGGCTATACAGAGAGCACCCCTTCCCTTGGTCCAGAGAAGCTGGTGATTAAACCATCCCAATAACAAAACCCTGGACAACTCAGTATGGCATGCACCAGTGTTTTATTTACATCATGAAGACAACTCTTCGGCACAGATTATACATCTTTCTTTCAAGTTCTTTATTTTGTGGGATTGTCCTCAGCAATTCTGCTGCGATTACTGATGCCTCGTAGGGACATAATTTCCCACCTATCAGGTGTAAGGAGAACTTTTGAGACAACTCCACAGGTAGCCAGTCTGAGGGAACCTCAATGTCACAAGATTCTATAATGCCATTCTTGATGTCCATGTTTAGAGTTGCATTGCAGGTAGACGTGTCATTTTTCAACTCAAAAGTCGTACAGATACTGAACTTAGGAGTCCTTCCAAATGTCCACTCCCATGCCAACAGTTCACGGGCCATTCTTTGGATACCAGGCAAGGACAGCTCATCACTTGGGTCCACAAGTGTTACAGGGCTGCTGAAACCAAACTCTGTGTTGTACTGGGATGCCACTGAATCCATGATAGTGTCACAGTCCAACGTCGGGTCCTCATCCAGCAGGTTTTTCACAGGGGATGGCACGCTTTGCGTTGCATTGCTCTTAATACCCTGGCAGGTGGGTTTCAGCACCGCGGACAGCAGTGCCCTGTCAGCCGAACACAGCAGAGTGCAGTGATGGTAAGCTGCTGTCCTTCCCAATTTTGCAGCGGTTCCTGAAATCTTGTGTTGGCCATTCAGCAAGATGTCAAACCTCTCTGTTGCACGTACATCCATGTCTGGCCTGAGTCCTTTCAGAGCACTTGTCACGACTTGGAGATTCCTGTGACGGTCATAGTTTTTCTTGGACGTGAAGAAAGTCAAATTGACATTTCCTAAATCGTGGAATACAGTCCCGCCCCCACTGCGTCGCCTGGCGAGCGGTATCCCTTTCTGTCTCATGACCTGAAGGTTGCACTCTTGCCACGGGTTCTGATGTCTCCCTATAACCACCGCTGGGGCATTACTCCATAAGAAGAGCATACTCCGGGTTTGGAGGTCAACATGATCGTGTATCCAGTCCTCCAATGCTAAGTTTTCAAATATGTCTGTTGACACAGATTTGAGGATAAGTCCTGATTTACCAGTATCGTCAATGACAGCTGACAATGTGCTCTTGGCTCGAGCCGATCGAAAACAGGCTTGGGATTGTGCGCACAAATTCGAGAATGTTCTTAACATCATCGCGGACCTATCCGTCGTTTCTTCTGTGCATCTGAAAATACTTTATCACTTTTGTGGAATGAAACTTTTCCAAATACATGAATGGAAACGCTCAGAGTGAATACCTATTCAGATCTAATTCGTTTTTACACACATACTTCCGCTTTTCTTCCTCTTATTTTCTTAAAGGCACGGTTTATTTACCCTTGTTATAACACTGCCACCAGCTGTGCTGGAGCGATATCGACTCCATGTTGCTCAAGTGATTTTTGATGCTGGTTTTACAGCGCCACCCAGCGGTTTACTTCGTATATTGATTCAAAAAGGATTTACTAGTTCCTGAGGGTCTGGGTTGGATTTAAAATATTATTTTTGGCTTATTTTTCAAAATCAAATCAAATTTATTTATATAGCCCTTCGTACATCAGCTGATATCTCAAAGTGCTGTACAGAAACCCAGCCTAAAACCCCAAACAGCAAGCAATGCAGGTGTAGAAGCACGGTGGCTAGGAAAAACTCCATAGAAAGGCCAAAACCTAGGAAGAAACCTAGAGAGGAACCAGGCTATGTGGGGTGGCCAGTCCTCTTCTGGCTGTGCCGGGTGGAGATTATAACAGAACATGGCCAAGATGTTCAAATGTTCATAAATGACCAGCATGGTCGAATAATAATAAGGCAGAACAGTTGAAACTGGAGCAGCAGCACAGTCAGGTGGACTGGGGACAGCAAGGAGTCATCATGTCAGGTATTCCTGGGGCATGGTCCTCCGAGAGAGAGAAAGAAAGAGAGAATTAGAGAGAGCATATGTGGGATGGCCAGTCCTCTTCTGGCTGTGCCGGGTGGAGATTATAAGAGAACATGGCCAAGATGTTCAAATGTTCATAAATGACCAGCATGGTCGAATAATAATAAGGCAGAACAGTTGAAACTGGAGCAGCAGCACAGTCAGGTGGACTGGGGACAGCAAGGAGTCATCATGTCAGGTATTCCTGGGGCATGGTCCTAGGGCTCAGGTCCTCCGAGAGAGAGAAAGAAAGAGAGAAGGAGATAATTAGAGAACGCACACTTAGATTCACACAGGACACCGAATAGGACAGGAGAAAATCAACAAACTAACAGGTTAACACTTCTACAAAAGGCTCACTATATGGAAGTATAATGTACTGCAGAGGGACAACAGCTAGGCTCCCACAAACAGATTGACAGTGCAATTTATTATAGTAGCCTACTTTTTAATCCTGACGAAGGCAAAATAACTTTGATTTATTTGAAGCCTGGGGTGCATTCCTTTCATTTTAAAATGGTAGCATAAATTGCATAGAACACTGCAATGCAGTCAAATCAGTCATTCTGATGCATGATACTTTTGCATTTAGACTTGGAATTTCACTAGGCTAACATGATCTTCTGCTAACATTATCAGCACGTGTTGTCAGTGTGTGGAGTACCGGGTCACTACGTTGTCAAGGTAATGGACGCACACTGTGAAGAAAGGGCCTTTGCTGATTGGCTTGCAATCTTGCGACATCTCGAATTCCGATCAAATCCTGACATCTGATTGGTCAGATCGTTTATCCCGTATGAAAAGCGGTTTAGGAGCCATTCAAGGTTTACAACAGCAAACCCCAGTGATTTATCCAGATAACCTCACGTAAACTATTTGATAGCTACAGCTATAACTATTTCATCCATAAAGTAAGTTGAAGATCTCTCTCTCAACCATTATTTGTTTTTGTTTACATCTAATGTTTTACTTAGACAAGCAGTAGCTTTAGCCTAATTATATTTAAGTGTTTAGTGAGCTTTCTTGCCATAATAAAATCAGTATCGCTTTCGACAATTCAAGGCTAGCGTCGTTAGCAAGATTACAGTGATTGGAAGACACTACTTTGCAAACTAGCAACCTTTTGAAATCCAATACAGCGCTGTTTATAATACATTCATAATCAGTAGCAAGGTCAAGTTTGAATATGCTTGGTTACCATGACAACGTAAAATGTTTAGAGCAGTGTGTCATAAATCAGCCACTCTTGTTAGTTTTTTTTTAATTTATCAGCTTGATACTGACACATTTTCATATTTGATTTATTTTCACCTAATCCCCATTGCACTTCCTGTGTCAGGCTGCAGAGGTTAGTGTGGCTGGTGTGCAGGCTGAGGAGGTGCAGCTTCAGCAGGGGGTGAGGGGAGGAGAGGGGGGAGGAGGAGGTGGAGGAGCTGTCTTTGGAGAACCAGCAGGTGCCAGGCCATATCAGTACACCAGCTCAGCTGCAGGAAGAGCAGGACCAGCAGGGCCTCACACTGGAGACAACAGAGGACCACACACAGCATGCAGAGGTAGACTTACTGTGTGCCTAAGAGGGGATGCGATGTGAATACTGAACACAATGGATGAGTGAATGTCTGATTGAATCAATGCAAGATTTCTTGGGGTCTGGTTTTGTAGAGCATCATTGAAAACCTGCAGAGGAAGATCACGTCGCTAGAGGGCGCTATCACCAAAGTGACACCTGTAAGACCACGACTGATACCACTATATTGCAATCTAATTCAACAGGCATAAAGAAAATAGTATAATCAATAGCCCACATTTACCATCCACCCTGGCTTCTGGGTTCTGGGTTATGTCTCAGGATAGCGAGTCAGGAGACACTGAACCAATAGAACTTGAGACCCAGCTGAACCCCACAGTAGAGCAGAATCAGGAGCAGGACCTGCAGGCCTTACTGGACCAGTTGCACCAGGAGAGAGACAGTCTGAACAGACTGGTGCAGAAGCTCAGCCTCACAGGTGAGTTACTCTGGGGCTGGACTGAGAAGAGAGAGGGTAGTAGAGAACAAGATGCCAGAATGTGATGTAACATTGTTGGCTATCCTACAGAGAGAGAGCAGGTCCTGTTCACAGAGCCAGGCAGCAGGAGGAAACGTGGCTCTCGTCTGGACAGCTTCTTGCGGAGCGTGGAGGAGGAGAGGGACTACTACAGACAGGAAGCAGACAGCCTGAGGAGGATGCTGAGGGGCAGGTGCTCCTGTAGCCCCTGTCGGGGGCACCTCCAGAGCCGCAGCCCCACCCGCCAGTCCCCTGTCAAGGTAAAGGAATAGCTGTCTAATATTAACTAGAAATGTAAATAGGGATTTGTTACACCATCTTCAGTGTTATAAATGTATAAATGACGCTATATATATCATTTTTCAGAAATATTGGTAAATTAGCTTTGATTGCTTAAAGAAATTATGAAAAAGATTGGAGTTTTATTTCACTATCTAATCACGGCATGGGGTTGTTCACTGACAGACATGTCTTTTTTTAAAAGTATATTACTTGATGGTTTCATTCAGAGAGACAAATAATCATATTTCTTAGCAAAATGCTATATATCCGGCTCACTCTCAGAGAAATAAGTAGCACTGCTAGGTTTTACACAGTCAAATGTAATACATGGTAACATTTTTAATAAAGAACTGTAGAAATGATACATTTTTGACATCAATATAATAAAATAATTCAATAAAAATTAATTCAGTAATATAAGACCTGTGAAACATTTTCATTTTCGTCGTTTAGCAGATGCTCTCATCCAGAGTGACTTAAAGTAAGTGCATTCATCTTAAGGTAGCTAGGTGAGACGACCACATATCACAGTCAAATATACAGGATACCAACATTCCATTCCAGCGAAACAATATAGCGTTTAGCAAAAAAAAAAAAACATTTTCATACACACTAAAATCTATTCATTAAACATCTGAGAACAGTAATATTTTACACACACATGAAGGTACCCATAAGCAATCATTTCTGATGAAAAAATACAAATGTGAAAAATTGGTGGACATACCATTTTGTAAATAAACTCTTCAAATATGACTTTTTCCATATTAATCAGAAAAACATCTAATTTCTGACCAATGTCTCCTGGACTGTGAGCACTTTGTCATAATACTAATGTAACAGCTGATGTACTCTTTTGAAATCTGACATCATGTCTTGTTCCCCTGTTTTGGGCAGGGGGGCAGCTATGATTCTGAGCTGATCAGGGTCTTTAGAGAGCGGGACGAGATGCAGAACATGCTGGATAAGAATGAGCGCCACCTGTCAGAGATCCAGGCCAACGTGAAAGTTCTGACTGCCGACAGAGACAAGACCAGCATGCACTACCAGCAGGCCAGTACCATTCTTAAAGGAATAGTTAACTCCAACAACACGTTTTGTCCGACTTTTTCTTCGCTCAGGACCAAATGAATGGGAAATCATTTTGCTGATAACAATCCCTTTCTTCATCAGGCCCAGCAGGAGATAGCGTCGCTGCGTCGCGAGGTACTGAAATCCAAGTCGTCGCGCGCAGCTAAGAGCAGTGTCACTGTGTCGGCTCAGAGCATCCTGAAGCGCGTGGAGGCGGAGAGAGACGAGGCCAAGGTCGACCTCCACCGTATGAGCACAGAGAGGGACAGTCTGAGGGAGAGACTCAAGGTCAATATATTAACCAGATTGGACAATAATCTACTTCTGAGTGTTCCAGTATTGCCACCTATTGACTACCAATTAAACAAAAAAAATGTTGAACCTTTATTTAACCAGGAAGGGCTCATTGAGATTAAAATCTCTTTTTCAAGAGCGCCCTGGCCAAGATAGGCAGCACTAAGTCATTTCAAAAAAATTACAGACAGACAACATGAAAAACTACAAGTAATCTAGTGAAAACCATTGAATTCACAAGAGTATAAAACAGCAAATTAAAAACATTGACAGGTCAGGGAATCAACCTCAAAATCCTTCATCAGTGATTTAAAAACACCAGTCAGGACAAGTTCTTCCAGTTTAAAAGTATTTTTGTAAGGTGTTCCAAGACGATGGCACAGAGTACATAAAAGCCCTTTTACCAAATTCAGTCCGGACATTTGGAACAGTTAGCAGGATAAAGTCCAGCAAACAAAGAGACGACCCACCACATTTCTGAACAATAAAAATGCACAAATAAAAAGGTAATAAACCCAAAACGGCTTTCTAAATAAAAGTATACCAGTGACTGAGCCTACGAGTGACTAGAGAAGGCCAGCCAACCCTGGTATACAAAGTGCAGTGGTGCGTAAGGGTTTTGCAGTTTAAAATAAATCTCAAAGTGCCATGGTAAAGAGTGTCAATTGATCTCAAACACTGAGCGGAAGCATTCATATATAAAGTATCCCCATAGTCTAGTAAAGGCATAAATGTAGCTGATACTAGCCTGATACTAGCCTTCCTCAAAAGAAAAACAGGCCTTATTGCTAAAATAAAATCCCTATTTCAGCTTCAATTTTTTTGTAAGTTGTTGAATATGCAATTTAAAAGAGAGGCCGCCATCAATTAAAATTCCAAGGTATTTATATGAGGTTACAACCTCAATCACCTTGCCCTGACAGGTAGTAATAGGTGAAAGGTTCAGAGGTCTAGTTCTTGCATTAGAAAACACCATTAGTTTAGTTCTCTCAGTATTGAGGATAAGCTTCAATTGACAAAAGGTATGTTGAACAGTATAAAAAGCAGTTTGCATGTTCTGGAAAGCTTTTGTAAGAGATGAGGCACAACAGTAAATAACAGTATCATCAGCATAAACATGAAGTTGTGCATTTGACATTTTTGTCTAAATAATTTATATAAATAGTGAATAAGAAAGGACCAAGTACAGAGCCTTGGGGCACACCATTCAAGACAGACAATTTAACAGACATAAGTCCATCAAATTGAGTGCACTGAGTTTTATCAGACAGATAGTTAGCAAACCATGCAACTGCATGCTCCGAAAGACCTACACTCAACAATCTCTGCCTTAGTATAGCATGATCAAATGTATCAAAAGCCTTAGATCAATAAAAAGTGAGACACAGTGCTGTTCTTTTTTGTCAATGGCTTCAGTGATATCATTTAAAACCTTCATGGCTGCTGTAATTGTGCTATGTTTCTTCTTGAAGCCCGATTGGTACATTGATAAAATAGAGTTAGTAAATAAAAACTATTTTAGCTGTTCACTTACAAGGGTTTCAAGTATTTTCACCAGGGGTGACAGCTTTGAGATTGGCCTATAATTATTTAAAAGAGTTGGATCTCCCCCTTTTAAAAGTGGTAGGACAAATGCTGATTTCCAGATCTTTGGAATTTCATTACATTCCAGGGTTAGATTGAACAGAGATGTAAGTGGTTCAGCTATTAAATCAGCTGCCAGATTTAAAAAGCAGGGATCCAAAAGATCAGGACCTGCAGGCTTTCTCTGATCTAAGGGTTTCAGGGCTTTATGTACCACCTGCACTGAGAATGGCAAAAAGCTAAAGGTTTGACCAGCTCTCACTGGTTCATCCACACAGGGTTGTACAGAGACAGAGGACACTGAATCAATCAGCCTACCAGGTGATACAAAGTGCTCATTGAAACAATTCAGCATTTCAGTTGTCATATATAGCAACAGTCCTTCAAAACACATGACAGTAATTCATTAACATTACCAGACATAGACTTAATAGCCTTCCAAAACTTTCTAGGGTCATTCAGGTTATCAGTGGTAAGAGACATAAAATATTCAGACTTGGCCTTCCTGAGAAGATAAGAACACTTGTTTCGTAACTGCCTAAAAATAAGCCAATCAGCATCAGAACATGATTTCCTTGCTTTAGCCCAGGCTAGATTACGGTCTATTACCAATGAAAGTGTGGGTGTGTATCCTGCTAAGAGAAAGTGTCTATGTGTGTGTTGAGTGTTGTCAGATCTCTCAGGAGGCAGCCATCAGTGAGAGGGCTCATCTGGAGCAGAGGGTGGAGGACCTGCAGACAGCCATTCTCACTGTGAGTGAGGAGGAGAAAACCTCCATAGAAACACAATGACTAGAACAGACACACTCTTTAAAATGTCCTTAGTTTGGAATGGAATGTTCATTCTGCTAATTGCATTTCATGGTGATTCTCCTTGCTGTAGCTGGAGCATGAGCGGGGGGACCAGAAGAGCCGTCTTGCCCTGATGAGGGAGTCCATGATGGGGCTGGAGGAGGAGGTCCACACCCTGGGTAGGAAGCTGACCGCTGCTGAGGACGAACACAGCAGGACCAGGAATGAGTGTGTCATGCTGAGGTAAGCAAGGAACCAGCACTGATGTATGAAGTCATGTGGTTGGGGATTCACTTCCTGCATCAGCCACATACTGGACACGTGTGGGAACTGTTCAAATCAAATCGAATTTATTTATATAACCCTTCTTACATCAGCTGATATCTCAAAGTGCTGTACAGAAACCCAGCCTAAAACCCCAAACAGCAAGCAATGCAGGGGTAGAAGCACAGTGGCTAGGGAAATCTCCCTAGAAAGGCCAAAATCTAGGAAGAAACCTGGAGAGGAACCAGGCTATGGGGGGTGGCAGGTCCTCTTCTGGCTGTGCCGGGTGGAGATTATAACAGAACATGGCCAAAATGTTCAAATGTTTATAAATGACCAGCATGGTCAAATAATAATACTCACAGTAGTTGTCGAGGGTGCAGCAAGTCAGCACCTCAGGAGTAAATGTCAGTTGGCTTTTCATAGCCGATCATTAAGAGTATCTCTACCGCTCCTGCTGTCTCTAGAGAGTTGAAAACAGCAGGTCTGGGACAGGTAGCACGTCCGGTGAACAGGTCAGGGTTCCATAGCAGCAGGCAGAACAGTTGAAACTGGAGCAGCAGCACGGCCAGGTGGACTGGGGACAGCAAGGAGTCATCATGCCAGGTAGTCCTGAGGCATGGTCCTAGGGCTCAGGTCATCCGAGAGAGAGAGAGAATTAGAGCGAGCATACTTAAATTCACACAGGACACCGGATAAGACAGGAGAAGTACTCCAGATATAACAGACTGACCCTACCCCCCCCGACACATAAACTACTGCAGCATAAATACTGGAGACTGAGACAGGAGGGGTCAGGAGACACTGTGGCCCCAACCGTTGCTTCTATAGCTTCCATTTAATCCCTTTTATAGCATCCTTTTAAGTGTGTGCGCGCACGTGTGTGTTCAGACTGTCCAACAGTGAGACGCAGAACGCCCTGAGTGACAGCCAGCGCAGACTGACCTCCCGGATCGGAGAACTACAGAACTCCCAGGAGAGGAACAAACTGCTGGACGAGAAGAACGGTGAGGAGACAAGGCCTGCCTTTGTGTGTGTGTAATAACACTATTTCAGATAACCTTACCGAACTGAGCCTTATCTGTTGTGTCAGACTCTCTACTGAGGCAGATGTCTGGTCTAAGAGAGGAGGTGAGCAGTCTACAGTCCACCATCACTGACCTGGACCAGAGGAGAGACTCCCTGCAGGAGCAGCTGGAGAACAAGACTGACCTCCTTAACTCAGCCCACAACCAGCTGGACGACAAAGTAATCAACTGAACACTAACTACACACACAGCCAATTGTACCTGCCAGCCTACCTGCCAGCCACTATGTTTAGGAAGTTGACATGTCCACTTGGATATCACCTCATGAGATGTGACACATTGGTCTAATATCAGTGATTGAGTGATGGTCTCTTTGGTTTCTATGTGTTTTTCTTCAGGAGAAAACCATCAGGAATCTCAGGTTGTCCATTGAGGATCTGGAGACATCAGCAGAGTGAGTCTGAGTTGTCCAGTACCACAAAGCTTCACACAGCAGCATCAGATGCCAGGTCACCATACTAAGGCTCACTCAGAAACGCATACGGATTGCACCACCTGTGTAAGTTAACCTCGAAACTCTGACCCCTGGCTGTGACCTTTCTGTTCCCCAGGAGCGTTCGTGAGGAGCTGGCAGGGCGGGAGAGGGAGCTGGAGGCTTTGAGGAGGAGGCTGGGGGATGCGGGGGAGGAGCTGGGGGCTTTGGCCAAGGTGAAGGATTCCACCCTGAGGGAGAATGCTCAACTCCAAGAGGAACTGGACATGAGCCGCCTCAACAACCAGGTCAGATACAGCACTTTCTGACCAAACCAGAGCACAATTATTATTTTTTAACTTAGAAATTATCAACCAAATTATTTATGGAGGATGGTATGCAGCCTGGTATCTGTCTCTGTTCAGCTATTACATTCCACTCCTTGTACTCTGTGTCATTTGCCAAGTGACAGGAGTGGCAAGGATTGGAATGTTAGCTAAAAAGACTGGAACCCAGACTAGATGCCATGGGCTCATGGTCCAGAATAGTTTTTCATCCCAGGTGATTGGTTTGGGGAAACAGTAGTAGAAAACACTAGGATGCCATATTATTCATGATATACCAAACCTCATGGCCGTCATCTCTTTAGAATCTCACAAACACTTTGTAAGGTCTAGTTTGTTTTGCTGTCCAGGCCCTGGAGCTGAATTCTGAGGACTCTGCCCAGGAGGTGAATGAGCTGCAGAGGAAGGTACAGGACTATGTGGCTGACATCTCCCGCATCGAGAACCTGCTGTCCACCAAGGTACCCTCTGCTGTAACTGAATGGATGATATTTCAATCTGTGATCTGTTAGTTATGTCTTGTCGAACTAATTATAACTCATCCAGAGTAGCTATGGCTGCGTTTACACAGGCAGCCCAATTCTGATATTTAGCCCAAACATTGTCAAAAGAGCTGATCTGATTGGTCAAAATACCTATTAGTGGAAAAATAATCAGGATTGGGGTTCTGTGTAAACGCAGCCTTTGAGTTCCAGATCAATTCCTTTTTGAAAATGTGTTTTTTCTCCTTTCCTCCTTGTGCTTACTATAAGCGGCAATCAACGTTTTCAGACTGGAGTTGGGTAGGGATTGATAGCCAAGACTTTTTCACTTGCACTGATTCATTGTGGAGCTAAACAAATAATCAAAATGTGTGTGTGTGTCCACCAGGAGCGGGAGTGCAGGGAGCACCAGGAGGCTCGGCGGCGTGCGTCGGCCCAGGCCGAGAGCTGGGAGGGGCAGGCGCGGCAGTCGGAGGGGAGCATCAGCGAGCTGAGGCTGGAGCTGATGTCCTCAGACATGGAGAGACGCAGACTCAAGGAGAAGGTGGAGGCTCTGGAGGCCAGTCTGCAGGAGGTCTGTCTAACCTCACTGTCTCTATCATGAGGGATTATCACTGGTTACACACTGGGTCATATTCATTAGACACCAAACAGACTGAAACAGGGTGGGACTACCTGAAGTTGTCCAATAACAAAAGCACATTTTACTTTTCTGTTGTAAAAGGTTTTGTGACGTTTTACCATGTGCATAATGAAGATGACCCTGGACTCCTATAGTTGTGTGTATCCTAGGCGTTGTCTGCAGAGCGGAGCTGCAGCAGCCAGGTGTCTCAGCTCAACAGGAGTCTGCTGCACACTGAGGAGCAGTTGAGACAGGCCCAGGGGGAACACACCGCCACTCAGACTGACCTGGAGAAGACCAGGGAGCTCTGTGTCAAACTGGACGCCAGCAAGGAGGCTGTGAGTCATGGAGGGGATGGTGTGTGTGTGCGTGCGTGCGTGAGCATACAGTACCGGTCACATTTTTTGAACGCCTACTCATTCAAGGGTTTTCTTTACTTTCACTATTTTCTACATTGTAGAATAATAGTGCAGACATCAAACTGTGAAATAACACATATGGAATCATGTAGTAACCAAAACAGTGGTAAACAAATCTAAATATATTTTATATTTGTGATTCTTCAAATAGTCACCCTTTGCCTTGATGACAGCTTTTAACACTCTTGGCATTCTCTCAACCAGCTTCATGAGGTAGTCACCTGGAATTAATTTCAATTAACAGGTGTGCCTTCTTAAAAGTTAATTTGTGGAATTGATTTCCTCCTTAATGCGTTTGAGCAAATCAGTTGTGTTGTGACAAGGTAGGGGTGGTATACAGAAGCCCTATTTGGTAAAAGATAAAGTCCATATTATGGCAAGAACAGCTCAAATAAGCAAAGAGAAACGACAGTCCATCATTACTTTAAAACATGAAGGTCAGTCAATCAGGAAAATTTCAAGAACTTTGAACGTTTCTTCAAGAACACCCCCCTATCCACATCGATGGAACAGTAGTGGAG
Organism: Oncorhynchus mykiss; assembly: GCF_057628025.1. NCBI lineage: Eukaryota > Metazoa > Chordata > Actinopteri > Salmoniformes > Salmonidae > Oncorhynchus > Oncorhynchus mykiss. The sequence continues at coordinate 8,819,467 of NC_143028.1, forward strand.
AGAGTAGCAAGTTTTAAGTTCCTCGGCATACACATCACAGACAAACTGAATTGGTCCACCCACACAGACAGCATCGTGAAGAAGGTGCAGCAGCGCCTCTTCAACCTCAGGAGGCTGAAGAAATTCGGCTTGTTACCAAAAGAACTCACAAACTTCTACAGATGCACAATCGAGAGCATCCTGGCGGGCTGTATCACCGCCTGGTACGGCAACTGCTCCGCCCACAACCGTAAGGCTCTCCAGAGGGTAGTGAGGTCTGCACAACGCATCACCGGGGGCAAACTACCTGCCCTCCAGGACACCTACACCACCCGATGTTACAGGAAGGCCATAAAGATCATCAAGGACAACATCCACCCGAGCCACTGCCTGTTCACCCCGCTATCATCCAGAAGGCGAGGTCAGTACAGGTGCATCAAAGCTGGGACCGAGAGACTGAAAAACAGCTTCTATCTCAAGGCCATCAGACTGTTAAACAGCCACCACTAACATTGAGTGGCTGCTGCCAACACACTGACACTGACTCAACTCCAGCCACTTTAATAATGGGAATTGATGGGAAATGATGTAAATATATCACTAGCCACTTTAAACAATGCTACCTTATATAATGTTACTTACCCTACATTATTCATCTCATATGCATACGTATATACTGTACTCTATATCATCGACTGTATCCTTATGTAATACATGTATCACTAGCCACTTTAACTATGCCACTTTGTTTACATACTCATCTCATATGTATATACTGTACTCGATACCATCTACTGTATCTTGCCTATGCTGCTCTCACTCATTCATATATCCTTATGTACATATTCTTTATCCCCTTACACTTGTGTGTACAAGACAGTAGTTTTGGAATTGTTAGTTAGATTACTTGTTGGTTATTACTGCATTGTCGGAACTAGAAGCACAAGCATTTCGCTACACTCGCATTAACATCTGCTAACCATGTGTATGTGACAAATACATTTTGATTTGATTTGAAGTGCAGTCGCAAAAACCACCAAGCGCTATGATGAAACTGTCTCTCATGAGGACCGCCACAGGAATGTAAAACCCAGATATACCTCTGATGCAGAGGACATGTTCATTAGAGTTACAAGCCTCAGAAATTGCAGCCCAAGTAAATGCTTCACAGAGCTCAAGTAACAGACACATCTCAACATCAACTGTTCAGAGGAGACTGTGTGAATCAGGCCTTCATGGTCGAATTGCTGCAAAGAAACCCCTACTAAAGGACACCAATAATAAGAAGAGACTTGGTTGGGCCCAGAAACACGAGCAATGGACATTAGACCAGTGGAAATTTGTGCTTTGGTCTGATGAGTCCAAATTGGAGATTTTTGGTTCCAATCGCCGTGTCTTTGTGATACATGGTGTGGGTGAACGGATGATCTCTGCATGTGTATTTCCCACCATAAAGCATGGAGCAGGAGGTGTTATGGTGTGGGAGTGCTTTTCAGGTGACACTGTCTGTGATTTATTTAGGAATTCAAGGCACACTTAACCAGCATGGCTACCACAGCATTCTGCAGCGTTACGCCATCCCATCTGGTTTGAGCTTAGTGGGACTATCATTTGTTTTTCAACAGGACAATGACCCAACACACCTCCAAGCTGTGTAAGGGCTATTTTACCAAGAAGGAGAGTGATGGACTGCTGCATCAGATGACCTGACCTCCACAATCCCCCGACCTCAACCAAATTGAGATGGTTTGGAATGAGTCGGACCACAGAGTGAAGGAAAAGCAGCCAACAAGTGCTCTGCATATGTGGGAACTCCTTCAAGACTGTTGGAAAAGCATTCCAGGTGAAGCTGGTTGAGAGAATGCCAAGAGTGTGCAATGCTGTCATCAAGGCAATGGGTGGCTATTTGAAGAATCTAAAATATATTTAAATAGTGTATGTCAACATGTTTGTGTGTGTCTGTGTGTTAACAGTACTCAGTGTGTGTGCTTGTAGGTGCAGTGTGAGCTGGAGCTGCTCAGGAAGCAGCTGTCCAGTGAGCGTCTGAGCATGAAGAGCCTGGAAACCATGCTGGTGTCCACCAGGGAGAAGGAGCTACACCGACAGCTCAGCTCCCAGGAGAGACACACCGAGATCCAGCTGCTCAGGGACAAACTCACCGCGGCCGACAGCAAGGCGTGAGCAGACACTTGGTCGCTGTTGGAAGGGTTTCTGATTTGTTCGGTTGCCTGTTTTGACAGCTTCCCTCTTTGTTTCTCTCCCATCTTTTTCTCTCTTTTCATCTATACACCTCCAACTCAATTCTCTCTCCCTCTCTACATTTCGTTTTGTCTATCTATCTATCTATCTCTCTCTCTCTCTCTCTCTCTCTCTCTCTCTCTCAGGAGCTCTCAGCGTAGAGAGGTGGCTACATTGAGTACTCGTTCGGCACAGCTAGAGGCTGACCTGGACATGACCAAAAGACAGCTATCTACTGAGCGGTTTGAGAGGTCTGTCTTTCTGTCTCTCCTTGCTTGTCGTAAAGACTTGGCTTGTGCTTTACTCTCTCTCTCTTTCTCTCTCTCTTAGGGAGAGGGCAGTGCAGGAGCTGCGTCGTCAGGGTCTGTCGTCATCGTCCTCTGGCCTGCATCCCTCCTCCCCTCACCTGCGTCGCTCCCTCAGCCCCAGCAGGCCCCTGTGGTCCACCGCAGACCACCTGGCCAGAGAGAGATCCCCAGAGAGGTGGGCCCCCTCCCTGAACACCTCACACTGATTACAGCACACATATATTTCTACATCTCACTCTGTGTGTGTGTGTGTGTGTGTGTGTGTGTGTGTGTGTGTGTGTGTGTGTGTGTGTGTGTGTGTGTGTGTGTGTGTGTGTGTGTGTGTGTGTGTGTGTGTGTGTGTGTGTGTGTGTGTGTGTGTGTGTGTGTGTGTGTGTGTGTGTGTGTGGTGACAGGAGCCTGGGGTTCAAGGACCTCTACGACTGAACAGATCTCTCTCTGGAGGAAAGACAACCCAACCTTCTCTCTAGTCCTCACTGTGCTATGATGTCATTCTTCAACTCAAACCTGTGATGTCATGATCAGGACCTCAGGTTCAGAACAACCCTCCTAGACCGGAAATAGTTTCACAAGTATTATCTCAAATGTATGTTTTATTACATTTTACAAACTGACATCACTGTGTTTGGTTGTGTATTGATCTGTAAAATGAGTGACCATTCAGTATATTTTTGATGAAGATTTGATTAAAGTGAAATGCAGCTAAAAGAGGGAAATGATGTTCTTTCATTAATATATTCGATTTTTTGTAAATTGTCTGAGAGAAGGGCTTTAATAAAAATAATATTTTTTGGTTCTGGTTTACTTTTCAGTCATAAGTCAGTTGAACCTTGCAGAATGGTACTGTAGGCTACATGTTCAACTGGCCACTCAAGTGTGTCTCTTCCCCTGGGATGCTTTGTTCTCTAAATCATAGATGGGAAACTGGTGGTCTGCACAGCCCCCCTCTTGTAGGCCCGCGGATCAATTTACATAATGTGTTATTTTGATTTATTGTTGCCGGGGTCTCAACTTACTGTTGAGAGTTAGAATAGTAGAAGGTGCAATTGTGCATCAGCAGTTTTTCTCTTGTAATGTCAGTCACTGACGGTCACTCAATTAGCCCGTCAGCAAATTTGAGTTATGATTGGTAAGTTAGTTGAGCCATCTAAACTTATAGTAATCATGGTCAAATTACCGACTGGGGGCCCCATTGATATTGTTATTCACTCTCACTCAGATATCATATTAAAAACTGCAATTATTTATCTCCAACCTATGGCAAAATTAATAGAATTGCAGGAAATTAGCTGTAACACTGCTCATTTTTCTCTGCCCAATTGCATAATGAGCAGAATTGCATGAAATTAGGCTAGTGGTTAGAGCGTTGGGCCAGTAACCGAAACCTTGCTGGATCGAATCCCTGGGCTGACGAGGTAAAAATCGGTCGTTCTGCCCCTGAACAAGGCAGTTAACCTACTGTTCCCCGGTAGGCCTTCATTGTAAATAAGAATTTGTTCTTAACTGACTTGCCTAGTTAAATAAAGGTTAAATACAAGTAAAAAATATATATATACAATTTAAGTCTTCTCTCAGCCCAATGGCAAAATGTTAATAATTGCCTCAAACTTGCTTTAAACTGCAACATTTTCTCTACGCCCCAAGGCAAAATGTGTAGAACTGCAGGAAATTAACTAAAACAAATGTTTTCTCTCTGCTGCCACTAAAATGTTTTGCTCACAAGGGCCCCCAAAGTGCTATGGCCGACTCTGACAGCATAGTTATACCTGTGGAGGGCGTTCTGTAGAAATTAGTATGGGGGGGTGCCAGCTAGTTATACCTGTGGAGGGCGTTCTGTAGAAATTAGTATAGGGATAGGGGTGTGTGTGTGTGTGTAATTTCAAGGTGTGACTAGCAGTGTGTCATAACACTCCTGTTCTGTCTCAGAAGTAGATTGGGTAGGCTGAATGTCTGCTTCCTTCTCAAGGTAATGACTTTTTACTTTTTCCCTCTTACCAGCGCTAACTTAGCTGATAGCTACTTTATTGAGGGAAAATGTACATACTATGTCTGATGTGTGGTTGTCCCACCTAGCTGTCTTAAGATGAATGTAAGTCGCTCTGGATAAGAGCATCTGCTAAATGATTCAAATGTAAAAATGACAGTGGTATTCCCATTATAATGGATCAACAGAAGTTGCCATTCATTGTTCCACGCATGTGAAGAACACTGAGAAATGCACTGAACTCTGAGAGATGAATGTGAAAAGCTTTGAAATGGGAAGATACTGTACCTTGCAATACCTTCATTTGGAATTCACCCCATGTTCTTCATAAATATGAAAGAAAGAAGTGGGTCTCAGAAAGGATAGTTAATAATCGAACAGATGCTCGCCTCTCCCTTGCCACACCATTCCTCTGGAAACCATGACAGCGAGGTTAATGTTTACACAAGCCTTCTTTGTTGGGGAGCAACACACAAGACATTGGACATTTCTATCTCTGGTAGTCAATGTTTTCTGGGCTGAGGTGTGCAGGTTCCTCCTTTGCCTGTACAGGCAACATAAGGCCACACTCTTAGAGGTAGTGGAGGTAGTGGTGTCAGAAAGGTGAGCTGTCTGACGCCTAACCGTTGATTGGGTGGGTGGGACTGCCTGGGCTGCTTTTGTAAGGACCGGGGCTAATGTTTCACTCAGGTTACAGTGTACTTGAATTGGAGAAGTCAGAATAATGTTAGATAACACACAGGACACAGGATTGAACAGTGAAGTACACAGAGGGGTGAAAACATCAATGTTTGTAGGGTCTTGTCTTTCAAGCCTGTAGAAACCTGGTAAGCCCAGGAGGCTGTCAGGTAGACCCAGGAGGCTGTCAGGTAGACCCAGGAGGCTGTCAGGTAGACCCAACGCCTACAACGGGTCACTAATTACAACTTATGAGAAAAGTGACTTATTCACTCTAGTTTATTAACTCTTTATGAACACATACTGAGATACGTAACTGCATTCAGACATTCAAATACTTTTGAATGGGAGAACTTAGGAAACGTCTATAAATTTAGACATTTGCCGAAGAACCTAAAAGGTATGGAGGGGATAAATGATGCAGGACAACACAACACATTTGTTCTCTGTACACAGTTCATTTAAGACAGCTTTCCACTCCTGTCACTGATGAACACTACCCTTGCAGCGCCTCTCTCTCTCTCTCTCTCTCTCTCTCTCTCTCTCTCTCCACTCCACACTCTCTCCCTCTCTCTCCCTCTCTCTCCCTCTCTCTCTCTCAACTCTCTCTCTCTCTCTCTCTCTCTCTCTCTCTCTCCCTCTCTCTCTCTCCCTCTCTCTCCCTCTCTCTCTCTCTCTCTCTCTCTCCACTCCCTCTCTCCCTTTCTGTCCTATCACCTCTATCCCTCTCTCTCTCTCTCTCCACTCCCTCCACTCTCTCTCTCTCTCTCTCCACTCTCTCTCTCTCTCCACTCCCTCTTTCCCTTTCTGTCCTATCACCTCTCTCATATCACCTCTCCTTCTCTCGTTCCCTTCATTTGCAGATGGCGGTGTAGTGAGGTGGCTGAGGACCAGTATGTGTGTGAGTGCGTGGAAGGACACATCCTCCCCTTGGAGAGAAAGATAAATCAGAGAAAGAGAGAGAGGAAGAAGAAGCAGCTGCTCTCCAGTAACAGGGTAAGACAATTCCACCCGACTGAACTTGACTCTTACTGTAAATGAACTAGAAACCACCCACAAACAGTTGTATCTGTTGATAAAAATGATAATTGATAAGATAATTTGCAACATATGATCTTCCATGGTGTTGTACAGTATTTCAACTGTTTCTTGTTCCATAACCTTTGAACTTCTAACTACAGTGTGTTGAGCACGAGTTCTGCATTCCTAAATGGGATTAACTTATAAGAATCAAATCGTGTCTGATGACCTAAACAATAACAACTGTCATGATCTCTGGAGTTTTTTTCCAGGTAAAAGAGGACGTGCTAGGGTTTTGAAAACTCCAGATTCTGTGTGATTATTCCACTGCCAAAACAGAAGCCTACAGATAGGCTGTTTCTGTAAAAACAACACTATGAACTCATCCAGCAAGGATGATTGCCATTACAGTGTTCGTCTTTCCTAAGTTATCCTTCATTGTCATCTAATAAAACTGCCTTTGGTAAACAACACTGCTCTGTATATAAAGCATAATGCTGGTTGTGAACAGGACCAGAGTAATCACTGATCATTCACTGGACAATCAGATTTCATAACGGCTATTTGGTTAAAATACCTTTATTAAAGGGAGAGCACAAAATCATTGAGTTCCGGTTTATATGGCTTTAGTCTAGTACCCAGAGATAGATTATCGGGGGTTGCTCTCTACCTTAGTCCCTCCATTATCAACAGGTAATATTCCATGTGTTCACTGCACTGCTGTGATGTGTGGAGACTTGCTGAAAGTGTCAGGTCCCCTGGGCTTGTGTTGTTTGGCTCGCTGAGGAGTCCCTTGGCTCTCATTGTGCAGTGCTGTTACGTAGGACTTATCAGTCACACTTCCTTTTTAGAGGCTTTTTCCAGGGAGGGATCATGTTGGTACCTGCTTTCTATTTACTTCCATGGTAAGTAAGCAGCAGTGGGGGCTGCTGAGGGGAGGATGGCTCATAATAATGGCTGGAACGGAACGAATGGAATGGTATCCAACACATAGAAACCATGTGTTTGGTGTATTTGATACCATTCCACCCCTTCCACTCCAGCCATTACCACAATCTCGTCCTCCCCAGGTAAGGTGCTACCAGCCTCCTGAGGTAAGCAGGTCATAAAATGTTAAGATATTCTATACTTTGAACTTTTTAAATAATTTACATAAATGTATGTATTTCTTTGTTTATTGTTCTTAGGTCATTGAGGTGTATTTTCAACAGCCATTTCCAGTGAATAATTCACTCATTGCCTACAGCTGAAATCTATTTCTATTCAAATGTCCGGATTCATTTACACCCCGGAAACATTTAAACAGATAATGTTGTTGTATGCGTGGTGCTGTAAAAAGTAGATGGTTTCCTCTTATCTATACAGTAGCTCAGCTGTGGGGTTCCATTATAGCCTTGGGGGAACAACCGGCCATGCGGACGTCACTACAGGCACTCGAGGACCTGAGGTGTCGCAGCCGCAGGTGTGTGTGTGTGAGGTCTAAAAGGTTACACAAGTTCATCATCTCATTAAACAGTAATATACAGGCTTATCCTCGCCAGATCCACAGATAGACAGAGCCATGGATAGCCAGCCATCATATACAGTCTCTTGGCTTGATTTAGAATCTCAATAGACACCATGTTGACACTAAAAGTTACATCTGAGACATTGACACTTCTAGTTAGAATGCAAATTAGAATGTTTTAATCATGGAACGTTTGGTGCCAACAAGGAGGATAGTTAGCTGAACTCTATAGCTCTTAAAGGCTCTTCTACCACAGAGTGCATATGTAGTATACAGATGCCGTATCTTAATTTGAGACAGATAAAACAGAATGAATATAATCCTGCAGCAACAGGAAATGTGAATTGTTATGTGGATTATAATTAATGGACATGTTTTTTAGGGGTTGATACATTTATCATTAGGGCAAATCAGGTCTGACATTTTAAAGTGGAAATTACCATTCCTTCAACAACAGGATGATCAAATTAAGATACGGCATCTGTACTGTGCTGTTTGTAGCCAGCTGGATCAGGACTGGCCAGCCAGCTTCAGTGATATCCTGTAGCTGCAGGATAGGATTTCACCAGAGACAGTACCCCTGCTGTTCCCTATTGTTGGGTTTGTTCTCTGCAGATATCCATTCTGCTGGGCACCAGGGTTCAAGGTTCAAGGCCTGGTTGCTGTGTGTGGTTCAGTAGTTGAGTTGCTCAGTGAGCTGCACCGACCTTTAGTCTTCTACTCTGCTGGGAGATTATGCTCCAGTTGACAGCTAGTTGCAGAGCAGGGTTTCTATATTAGACTGGGTTGTTGTATTAGACTGGGTTGTTGTATTAGACTGGGTTGTTGTATTAGACTGGGTTGCTGTATTAGACAGGGTTGCTGTATTAGACAGGGTTGTTGTATTAGACTGGGTTGTTGTATTAGACTGGGTTGTTGTATTAGACTGGGTTGCTGTATTAGACTGGGTTGTTGTATTAGACTGGGTTGTTGTATTAGACAGGGTTGCTGTATTAGACTGGGTTGCTGTATTAGACTGGGTTGCTGTATTAGACAGGGTTGTTGTATTAGACAGGGTTGTTGTATTAGACAGGGTTGCTGTATTAGACTGGGTTGCTGTATTAGACTGGGTTGCTGTATTAGACTGGGTTGCTGTATTAGACAGGGTTGTTGTATTAGACAGGGTTGTTGTATTAGACTGGGTTGTTGTATTAGACAGGGTTGTTGTATTAGACGGGGTTGTTGTATTTAGACTGGGTTGTTGTATTAGACTGGGTTGCTGTATTAGACAGGGTTGTTGTATTAGACAGGGTTGTTGTATTAGACTGGGTTGTTGTATTAGACAGGGTTGCTGTATTAGACTGGGTTGTTGTATTAGACGGGGTTGTTGTATTTAGACTGGGTTGTTGTATTAGACTGGGTTGCTGTATTAGACGGGGTTGTTGTATTAGACGGGGTTGCTGTATTGGACTGGGTTGCTGTGTTAGACGGGGTTGCTGTATTGGACTCGGTTGCTGTATTAGACTGGGTTGCTGTATTAGACAGAGTTGCTTTATTAGACAGGGTTGCTGCTTGTGGTTTGGTGGCTGGGTTCAGTGCACTAACCCAGTCTTCTCCCTGAGTTCTCCCTGCTTGTATACACCTTGGAGAAAGATGGATTGGGGGAGTTTGGGCGTGTTTAGAACTCTGGTGAACCTCTGGTTTTTGTTGTCTTCTTTCAGACATTGTGTGAAGTAGCTGTGCGCGTGTATGTATGTATGTATGTATGTATGTATGTATGTATGTATGTATGTATGTATGTATGTATATGTGTGTGTGTGTGTGTGTGTGTGTGTGTGTGTGTGTGTGTGTGTGTGTAAGCATTATGAGTCTGGGAAAGGTTGAACTCAGGTCGTGTTTAATTTGTCTCCTTGTTATTTAATGTCACATCACGTCACCAGTGTACTGCTAGGCAACTCCTATTCAGGACCAGGCACAAAGTCAACACAGGAGCTGAAAGCCTCTTGTCTGGTCCGCTTGCTCTAATCAAACGCTCCATGATATCTGCTGAAAGAGAAACACTGTTGAAACTAATTGGAACTGCTGACACAATAATCACTGAACTGGCAAACTTGACTTGAGAAAATGTTACATCAAATGAATGAAAAGCACTTATTTATTAACTATGAATAGCTAGAACAATGACAATAGCAAAGCTAATATCTAACGCCTGACAAAAAGTAGACCATTTATCAGGTTTGTTAGGTTTCATAAACGTTGGCTGAGTTCTGAGGTGTTATCAACTCGTTCAAGGAAAAGAGTGTGTGAAACTATTTATTATCAATGAAGTAATTTACTGGTATGTCGGCTGGATAATCAAATGTGCTATTATTAATTATTAAATAAATACATGTTATTAAAATACGACAACTCCAAAATCTGTTGACAAACAATGTATTAATATATATACGTATATTTAATGGTTTTTAGTATTTTTGACAGTAGTGCAGGAAATGTAGAGGGAGACAGCTAGTAAGAGCATAGACAGAGGGGGCTGAGACAGGGCTCCAACCCACATCACCAGGGGTCATAGACAGAGGGGGCTGAGACAGGGCTCCAACCCACATCACCAGGGAGGTATAGACAGAGGGTGGCTGAGACAGGGCTCCAACCCACATCACCAGGGGTTATAGACAGAGGGTGCTGAGACAGGGCTCCAACCCACATCACCAGGGGTCATAGACAGAGGGGGCTGAGACAGGGCTCCAACCCACATCACCAGGGGTCATAGACAGAGGGGGCTGAGACAGGGCTCCAACCCACATCACCAGGGGTCATAGACAGAGGGGGCTGAGACAGGGCTCCAACCCACATCACCAGGGGTCATAGACAGAGGGGGCTGAGACAGGGCTCCAACCCACATCACCAGGGAGGTATAGACAGAGGGTGGCTGAGACAGGGCTCCAACCCACATCACCAGGGGTTATAGACAGAGGGTGGCTGAGACAGGGCTCCAACCCACATCACCAGGGGTTATAGACAGAGGGTGGCTGAGACAGGGCTCCAACCCACATCACCAGGGGTCATAGACAGAGGGGGCTGAGACAGGGCTCCAACCCACATCACCAGGGGTTATAGACAGAGGGGGCTGAGACAGGGCTCCAACCCACATCACCAGGGAGGTATAGACAGAGGGTGGCTGAGACAGGGCTCCAACCCACATCACCAGGGGTAATAGACAGAGGGTGCTGAGACAGGGCTCCAACCCACATCACCAGGGAGGTATAGACAGAGGGTGGCTGAGACAGGGCTCCAACCCACATCACCAGGGGTTATAGACAGAGGGTGCTGAGACAGGGCTCCAACCCACATCACCAGGGAGGTATAGACAGAGGGTGGCTGAGACAGGGCTCCAACCCACATCACCAGGGGTCATAGACAGAGGGGGCTGAGACAGGGCTCCAACCCACATCACCAGGGGTTATAGACAGAGGGGGCTGAGACAGGGCTCCAACCCACATCACCAGGGAGGTATAGACAGAGGGTGGCTGAGACAGGGCTCCAACCCACATCACCAGGGGTCATAGACAGAGGGGGCTGAGACAGGGCTCCAACCCACATCACCAGGGGTTATAGACAGAGGGTGCTGAGACAGGGCTCCAACCCACATCACCAGGGAGGTATAGACAGAGGGTGGCTGAGACAGGGCTCCAACCCACATCACCAGGGGTCATAGACAGAGGGGGCTGAGACAGGGCTCCAACTCACATCACCAGGGGTTATAGACAGAGGGGGCTGAGACAGGGCTCCAACCCACATCACCAGGTGGTATAGACAGAGAGTGGCTGAGACAGGGCTCCAACCCACATCACCAGGGGTCATAGACAGAGGGGGCTGAGACAGGGCTCCAACCCACATCACCAGGGGTTATAGACAGAGGGGGCTGAGACAGGGCTCCAACCCACATCACCAGGGGTGATAGACAGAGGGGGCTGAGACAGGGCTCCAACCCACATCACCAGGGGTTATAGACAGAGGGGGCTGAGACAGGGCTCCAACCCACATCACCAGGGGTTATAGACAGAGGGGGCTGAGACAGGGCTCCAACCCACATCACCAGGGGTTATAGACAGAGGGGGCTGAGACAGGGCTCCAACCCACATCACCAGGTGGTATAGACAGAGGATAGCTGAGACAGGGCTCCAACCCACATCACCAGGGGGGTATAGAGAGGTACATTTGGCAGGGTGTGCACAGTACCAATACTCAGGCAGTAAGTCTGAGGACAGTCCTGAAAGCACACTTTGTCCAGGGAGGGAGTGGTGTGATAGAGGTGAGCTGTAACCTGCAGTCTACTGGCTCCTGAATGGCTCACAGGAAGAGCCATTGTTCAAACACAACCCTCTGGCGTTGCTAAATACGATGTTGTTGAATGGTTTTTGTCTTGTCTCTCTTCCTAGGTAGGAGCAGCTAACTCCAGTCTGCTGTCATGGATACTAACGCTGGGGAAGTGGAGGACTCAGGAGAAGAGCTTACAGGTAGAACACCTGTCTACTTTCTTTTTAAATGATTGACATGCCTAAACCAATGTAAACAGACATACGTAGCTGGCAAATCATTCACTCCCAATGCACCATTCATATACAGTGCATTATGCAATGCAAACAGGAATGAACTTCACAGCAAAAGTCTCATGTCTGACTCTACAAACAAAACCAAATGTAGGACAGTAACTTCGTGGTGGTTTCAGGGAGGAAGACGTCTCGGTTCAAGCTGCTGAAGAGTCGTCTGTTTGGCCGTCTGAAGAGGAAGGAGACTGAAGGACTGATGAAGCAGAGCCAGTCCGCCAGTGATGTCACTGCTGATGTCATAGCTCCGAGGGACGACGACTCAGAGGATGACTGTTTGTAAGCATCTGACCTCTTTCACTCACTGGAAATAGTAGCATATCAGTTGATCAAGTTATCAAGTTTAAGTAGCATGTCCACTGGGAAATACTGCATGTATGTAGTAAACATATTTTTGACCTGTGTCACTTACAGGGGCAGTCCAAATACACTGGGGTCCAGAGCTCTGTCACATGACAGCATCTTCCTGGCTGCCCAATCACAGAGATCCTCTGAGCCGACGAGGGTTCTGTCTCAGAACGTACACGGCAGGATACAAGAACTGCAGGTGAATCCGTAGGTGGGAGGGTCCTTATAGTCTAATCTACTGTTATAATTGGTCCCGGAGTGTGCTCATCACACATGCACTGTTTCTGATTGGGCAGCTGAAACTGCGGCAGCAGAACATGTGTCTGGGCCCTCCCCCCTTGCTGATCCCTGGAAAGAGAATGGAAGATTCCGGAGCTACCTCTGACGATGATGGTTTGCCCCAGAGCCCTCCAGTGATCTTGGTCCATGATCGAACAGCACAGGGGCCTTCCTACAAGGTGAATGGGGCTGATCACATATACTGCACACACATAGATATGATTGATCTAACTTGTATTTATCCTGGATAGTCTCATTGAGATAACATCTACTTTTAGAGAACAAACCTTGCTGTAGTCAGTAGAGTCTGTTGGTAAACTTGCAAGCAAAACACAATGTAATCATCACCATTATCATCATCATTCCTCATTACTCTTCCACCACCTTGTGTGACTGACTGATTGACACCTCTTCCTCCATTCCATCCCCAGTTCCCTGACACTCACAGGCACCATAGCTCTCTGAGTTTAGCAGGGACAGGGAGTGAGGAGGAGGAGCAGGTGATGCAACTTCCTGTCTGCGTTACACCACATCCCACATTCACATACTGATCATCCTAACAACATTCACCGAAAACATGTTTGCTGGGTCCATTTCAGTTGTTAATGTGCTTTTCTACTTTCTCCTCAGTGCCTCTCCCAGCCCTCCTCCCGTCCTCTCTCCCCGAATCCTGCTTCCCCCTGTGATCCAGAGCCCTCCCCTGCAGTGGACTTTACCAGCCCAGCCCAGTACACTCCTAGCCTGGACAGCTCTGCCGCCCGTCACCGCATGTCTGTTAAACCCAGGAACCAGAGGGCCAGCGCCAAGGGAAGGAAAGGTCCCCTGGTAAGATTTCACTGTGTAGTGTAACATCAAAACACCACATAGTGGGTACTGGGCAGCATTTCAATCTCTAATGCCTTCATTACAGTGTAAATATAAGACCATGGTTTAACAGGCTGTTTTTCTTGTCTGTGTCATTACTAGAGAGCAAGCAGACTTGGCTCAGAGAGCATGAGTGACCTGGACCCAGACCAGCCCCTGTCTGAGAGGGAGGAAGAGCAGGATGGAACGGAGGACGAGGACAGAGAGGAAGAGGAGGAGAGGGAGAGACCGTTCTCTTCATCTCCAAAAGACTCTGAGGAGAAGCCCTGGCAGTCAGTACCCCCTGGTGGTCAGAAAGAGGTATTACAGAGACAAGAGTCCTCCGAGACAGAGGGACGCGTCACCACCAACCCTCTCTACCTCCAGGCTATGACCTCTCCTCTATCAGAACCCATGACCAAGACCTCCATCCTGGAGACCCCGAGCTTGTCCACTCCCCCTTCAGCAGCAGTGGAGGAGCCACAGAAGCCCCCGGAACCTATCCGGGTCAAACGCCCAAGAACTCTCATCCAGGATAATTCAGACCAGGGAAGTCGGCCTGGGTCTACATCTGAAAAGACCCTCTCCAGGCCTCTCAGTCATGTCTATGGATCAGATAATGTCACTTCCATCACAAATCAACTGCCCTCAAAAGAGAAGCCAGAGGAGAATATGACCCCAGCCACCTCTAACAAGGGAGACAGGTTGAGCAGAAACACACAGGGTGTGAGCCTAGCAGACACCAGCAGCTCTACACACCACTCTGCTCTACCTACCCCTGCCCCTCACATTATAAGACAAACACAGAGACCTGCTTCTGAGAGAGAGTCTGTCAGAGAGACTACAGCAGTCCCACTGTCGGGCGTTAATGAAGAAACCTCCAAATTGGACCTGGTGCAGAGGAGGAGAGGGCTACCTACTGGCCATGAAGACACACTGCCTAGAGCAAACAGTTTCTCCACCTCCTCCTTGAGACAACGTTCCAAGAGCGCCACTGGCAGAGCCCAAACAGGGACGAGAAACAAGGAGATGAATGCAGAAGGAAAAGTAGGGGAGGGTTTGGTGGCCAAGAACCCTCATCAGGAGTCTGTCAGAAGGCAAGAGGTAAAACCAGAGCAGGCCACATTTAAAGGTCTGAAGGAAAACCAACCACAACCCTCACGTCAGGAGAGAAACGTACAAACAGAGGTAGAAGTAGTGGAGGAGACAGGACTGAAGGGAGGAGAGAAAAGGGATGGGCAGAGTGAGGGAAATGAGGAGAAGGAGCAGGAGAGGAGGAGTGCTTTCGGAGTGAAGCTGCGCACCACTTCTCAGTCTCTGAAGTATCGCTTGGAAAGGGACCAACAATTCAGGGTTAAGTTTCATATTGTCTCAACAACTGCAGAACCAGTCAAAGGCGAAATTGGCACAAGTTCAAAGGTCAGGGGTGACTTGGCAAATAAGGCTTCGAGGAAGGGCCCGTCACAAGTGTCTGACTGTCCCCCCTCATACACCCCTGACAGAAACAGACTCAACGAGAACCAAGGTACGTGTGTCCTCTAGAACGTCGTCGATAGTTCAGCAGAGAAATTGAGCCTCGCGTTCAACGCTCTGAGTTGTTGCGGAAATTGACCCACTACACTGTTTACTTTCTGAATCTACGTCATATCGCTGAGTCTATATTGAATAACTATTAACTTGAACTATGCACTAACTAACTTTGCGCTAACAAGGTGTTCTAGCTCACACGGTTGCAGCTATGTCAGTCTACTCAGGGCCCTGTTTCAATAGCATGTACTCACCTCTAGGCACTGTCTTGGTTCTATCCTTAGATGATGATGATACTGACCTGGTAGTAGATGCCTTTTCAGACCCAGGTAACATATATCCACTGAACCACTGAACACTTCTCGAATAATCATACAATAGTAGTTACAGTATAATGAGCACTTCTGAATCAGTGGGCAATTTCCCCTCCAATCAAAACTGGATCCAGATCCGTATAATAATATGTGCCCTCTGTAATTATTGGGAAGTGAAGCATTTTTTCTTCCTCTGGCTCTATACTCCAAAAGTTTGGATTTGAAATTATACAATGACTATGAGGTTAAAGTGCAGACTGTCAGCTTTCATTTCAGGGTATTTTCATCCATTACAGGTGAACCGTTGAGAAATTACAGCACTTTTTGTGTTTAGTCCTCCCATTTTAGGTGAGCAAAAGTATTGGGACAAATTCACTTATATGTTTATTAAAAGTAGTCAAACGGATAGTATTTGGACCCATATTCCTAGCATTCCATGACTACATACATCTCGTGACTCTACAAATTTGCTGGATGCTTACATTTGCTGTTTGTTTTGGTTGTTTCAGATAATTTTGTGCCCAATAGAATTGAATGGTAAATAATGTATTGTGTCATTCTTGAGTCACTTTTATTGTAAATACGAATATAATAGGTTTCTAAGCACTTCTACATTAAAGTGGATGCTACCATGATTACTGATAATCCTGAATGAATTGTGAATAAGTAAGAAAGTTACAGATGCACAAATATCCTACCCCCAAGACATGCTAACCTCACACCATTACATTTTTTAGGGGGGGTAGGATATTTGTGCATCTGTAACTTTCTCACTCATCATTATTGATGATTCATTCAGCATTATCCATAGTCATGGTAGCATCCACATTCATGTAGAAGTGTTTAGAAACATATTCTATTCTTATTTTCAATAAAAGTGACTCCAAAATGACTCAACACATTTTTTAACATTCATTTCTATTGGGCACAAACTAATCTGAAACACAACCAAAAAAAGACAGAAAATGTACAAATGTGTAGTCACAAGCTTGATGTAGTCATTGAGTGCTATGAATATGGGACCAAATACTTAACTTTTTACTACTTTAATACATATAAGTGAATTTGTCCCAATACCTTTGCTTACCTAAAATGGAGGGACTATGTACAAAAACTGCTGTAATTGCGGGGACTATGTACAAAAACTTCTGCAATTGGGGGTACTATGTACAAAAACTTCTGTAATTGGGGGGACTATGTACAAAAACTTCTGCAATTGGGGGGACTATGTACAAAAACTTCTGTAATTGGGGGGACTATGTACAAAAACTTCTGTAATTGGGGGGACTATGTACAAAAACTGCTGTAATTGGGGGGACTATGTACAAAAACTTCTGTAATTGGGGGGACTATGTACAAAAACTGCTGTAATTGGGGGTACTATGTACAAAAACTGCTGTAATTGGGGGGACTATGTACAAAAACTGCTGTAATTGGGGGGACTATGTACAAAAACTGCTGTAATTGGGGGGACTATGTACAACAACTGCTGTAATTTCTAAACGGTTCACCCGATATGGATGAAAATGGATGAAAATACCCTCAAATTAAAGTCTGTACTTTAACCTCATAGTCATTGTTTGATTTAAAATCCAAGCTTTTGGAGTATAGAGCCAAAAGAAGAAAACATGCTTCACTGTCCAAATTATAATAAGATCTCTGTTTCACCTTGTAGTGGAAATTTCCTTTATTCCTTATTCCTATTCCTATTCCCAAATCATGAGAGCAAACCACACACAAGTCAGAGTTATCATTTTTTATTTTACTAGGCAAGTCAGTTAAGAACAAATTCTTATTTTCAATGACGGCCTAGGAACAGTGGGTTTACTGCCTGTTCAGGGGCAGAACGACAGATTTGTACCTTGTCAGCTCGGGGATTCGAACTTGCAACCTTACGTTTACTAGTCCAACGCTCTAACCACTGCCGCCCCAATTATATGAGCTCCATCACAACCCTGTGACTCTCAGATCAATTCAGTGTCTATAAATGAATTCTCTGAGAGTGCTTACACATTGCAACTGAGATCATTTATAGGAAAGACACACATAGCCAGACAGCATTGGCTATAAATTATCGTTCAGCTTTGTCTCCTAAACTATGTTCTTATCTCGCTCTTGGTACCACTCAGGACCAAAAACAAAACCTCATCCACTAGCATATATCAAATACACCCACTCCTGGACAAGATCACAGAGAGACAGTGACTGGCACACAGACATTGTGGAGCCACCTATCTGGTTCCCCATTTATCACACCATCCCTTCACATGATTTAGGAATAGTTTACAGACACATTCACAGATAAGACTAACCTTTCCCCTTTCTGGGGCCCAATGTAACTTAGCCCTAGCAGGAAAGGGATAACTGCAAACTGCAAACAGTATTATCCAAAAGAAGACATTCTAATGACAAATATCTCACATAAGCATGCAATAAAATGAACAAAACATCTTATTTAAAAATGTTACCTAAAGCATTCTGATTCTGCCACGACAACCTCAATCATAATATTGCCAATATCGACCAAACCAAATGAACCACAGAATAAATTAGGATGATCTGACTAAATAATGGATTCACAACTCCAGTCCTCAAACATCACAGTATCTTTTAAATAAAGTTCGATTTGATTTAAATAATGTCACCCATTGTTCCTCAGACAAAGGCCCATCCTCCAGACCTGCTCTGGGGCTCCCAAGAGGGGCTGAGACCCCTGGGTCTAATGGGTCAGCTGGATCGGAGCCTGTCTGGATGTCCATGGCCCGGGAAAAGACCAGGAGTCTCCAACAGCATCTCAGTCCAGAGACAGAGGCTGGGACAGGGGGGACAGGGGGGACAACAACGCCCCAGTACACCACATCACCACGGCCAGCTCCAACCCCAGCCCCACAGCCGAGATTACAACCAACAGCTCAGCCATCAACACAACCTCCATCACAATCACAGCCAAGCACAAAAACAGCCTCCCAAAAACAAACATCACCCCCAGTGGTACAACCCCCATCTCAACCAATACCAAGCGGTAGACCAATCCTACAGGAAATGCATCTGACAGCTAAACTCAAAACATTGCCTTCAGATCAGCCTAACACACAAACAGCATCACAACCCACACCACAAGGAACAGCTCAACAGCTGACACAACCGTCCTCCCAAACTCACACGCCAACCAGACCAACTCTACGAGGAGCGTCTGAGAGATCCTCCACGTCTCTGAAGAGAGCTGAGAAGATTTCTGTGGAGAAATGGACAGAAAGAGCGCTCCCGACTGGGACTATGGTAAATATTTGACTGTGCCCCCACTAGGGTCAGATGTTTTTCCTGGTCAGTTCACGTGGTGAGGAAAAACAACTGACTCAATCAGAGTAAGTCTTCATTTTGTAACTAAGATGTAATGTGGCCGGTTTAGTTAGTAATATGTCATCTCTGTATTTTATCTTAGGAGGAATCTAGCAATGGTCAAATTGAGATTCACATCTCAAAGCCTGAGATACCTTCATCATCGTCATACCGGGGTCAGCCAACCTGGATGGAACTTGCCAAGAGGAAATCTCTGGCCTGGAGTGACAAGACTATGGACTAAGAGAAATGCACGTGTGTGTGTGTGTGTGTGTGTGGGAGGTAAAGGGGTTCCTAAAGAGAGTAAGAAGAAGACTGAAATAAAATAATGATTTGTTGCTGACTGTGTTATTTGAACGTACTGGATTCAGAGTTTAAAACCCATTTCCCATTACTGTGCCTTACTCTTCTAACCATTAAAAAAAAACTACTTATATATCACTTATATTTTACTGCATATAACATCACTAAACCAAGAGGTCTGGACTTTTATGGCACAAGAGGGCATACCTTTGTCCTGTAACTTGTTGGTTGCTGGTTCAAACTCCGCTTCAGTTTTTTCACTGCTTTTGACATATCACTCCATGCTAGATCCCTTCGAACAACTGTCTCAAAGTGTTGTCTGGAATAAATAAACTGTCAATTGTATTCTGACTAGTTTGAATTGTGTTCGGTTCAATCAATCATCAATAAGCTATTATCAACCACAATGGGGCTGCCTCATCAATGGGGCCATCGTGGAAATGGTCAATAACTTCAAATTCCTTGGCGTACACATCTCAGAGAATCTGAAATGGTCTAACCACACGAACACCATAATGAAAAAGGCACGACAGAGATTCTTCAACTTCCGAATGCTGAAGAAATCTGGCATGTCCCCAAGGGCCCTCACAGTGTTCTACAGGAGCACCATTGAGAGTATACTGTCGGGCTGCATCACAGCCTGGTACGGCAACTCCACCGAACGCACCATTGGGTGCACACTGCATGCTCTACAGAGCACCTAAACTCTGCAAAAAAAGAAACGTCCTCTCCCTGTCAACTGCATTTATTTTTTAGGAAACTTAACGTGTAAATATTTGTATGAACATAACAAGATTCAACAACTGAAACAAACTGAACAAGTTCCACAGACATGTGACTAACAAAAATTGAATAATGTGTCCCTGAACAAGGGGGGGGGGGTTAAAATCTAAATTAACAGTCAGTATCAGTATCCAGCTGCATGATGTAATGCAGTGCATCTCCTCCTCGTGGACTGCACCAGATTTGCCAGTTCTTGCTGTGAGATGTTACCCCACTCTTCCTCCAAGGCACCTGCAAGTTCCTGGACATTTCTGGATGGAATGGCCCTAGCCCTCACCCTCTGATCCAACAGGTCCCAGACGTGCTCAATGGGATTGAGCCATGGCAGAACACTGACATTCCTGTCTTGCAGGAAATCACTCACAGAAAGAGCAGTATGGCTGGTGGCATTGTCATGCTGGAGGGTCATGTCAGGATGAGCCTGCAGGAAGGGTACCACATGAGGGAGGAGGATGTCTTCCCTGTAACGCACAGCGTTGAGATTGCCTGCAATGACAACAAGCGCAGTCCGATGATGCCATGACAGACCCTCCACCTTCAAATTGATCCCGCTCCAGAGTACAGGCCTCGGTGTAACACTCCTTCCTTTGACGATAAACGCGAATCCGACCATCAACCCTGGTGAAACAAATCCGCGACTCATCAGTGAAGAGCACTTTTTGCCAGTCCTGTCTGGTCCAGCTACGGTGGATTTGTGCCCATAGGCGACGTTGTTGCCGGTGATGTCTGGTGAGGACCTGCCTTACAACAGATATTCAAGCCCTCAGTCCAGCCTCTCTCAGCCTATTGAAGACAGTCTGAGCACTGATGTAGAGATTGTGCCTTCCTGGTGTAATTCGGGCAGTTGTTGTTGCCATCCTGTACCTGTCCCGCAGGTCTGATGTTCGGATGTAAGATCCTGTGCAGGTGTTGTTACATGTGGTCTGCCACTGCGAGGACGATCAGCTGTCTGTCCCGTCTCCCTGTAGCGCTGTCTTAGGCGTCTCACAGTACGAACATGGCAATGTATTGCTCTGGCCTCATCTGCAGTCCTCATGCCTCCTTGCTGCATGCCTAAAGCACGTTCACGCAGATGAGCATGGACCCTGGGCATCTTTCTTTTGGTGTTTTTCAGAGTCAGTAGAAAGGCCTCTTTAGTGTCCTACATTTTCATAACTGTGACCTTAATTGCCTACCATCTGTAAAGTGTTAGTGTCTTACCGACCGTTCCACAGGTGCATGTTCATTACTTGTTTATGGTTCATTGAACAAGCATGGGAAACAGTGTTTAAACCCTTTACAATGAAGATCTGTGAAGTTATTTGGATTTTTATGAATTATCTTTGAAAGACAGGGTCCTGAAAAAGGGACGTTTCTTTTTTTGCTGAGTTGACAAGAACAGGTGTCACAGGAATGCCAAGAAGATCATCAGGGACCCCATAGCCATGCCCTGTTCTCCCTGCTTCAATTATTCAGAAGTGGGCAGTACAGGAGCACCATGGCAAAAACTGAAAAACTGGCCAATAGTCTGAGGGTAGAAACTATCAGACTGCTGAATAGCCACCACTAGTCAGCTACCTGCACCCCGCTCCCCCCTCCCCCGTGCTACTCCACCTATGGACATTTGCCCCGCCCCCCAGTACTCCGCCCATCGACATTTCCTGCATGTTGGAGCTCGAAGCCTAGGATTTACACTCACACCTGCAACCCTGCACGTGACTAATAAACACTCTGAATCACCTATGCTATACTGCTTTTACACAGATATTCATTATACTGCCCATTTAATTTAAAAACACATGCAAAAATCCATATCCATACTTTTATTTTGGCTATGTCAGAGGGGAGTGGTGATATGCTATGATAGATTGTAATGCAACAAAGCTTGTTTAATTTCTTTCTGACTACAATTCCCAAGATGCAATGTCGAAGCGCCTCTTGGTCACTTACCGGAAGTTTCTACGTTTTCAGTTGTCCGGAAGAGCTATTTTTTACTGGGGAAAAGGAACTTTCTTCTCAAAAAAGGAGGTTCAGTAGGTACGTTTATCCAACATTCTTATCGCAGTTTGCAACTAAACCATACATTCAGTTGTAGGCTTGGCTAACGTGCTGCTAAGGCCAGCCAATTCCACGTCCATCAAAGGGTCTATGCAACAGACCTAACGTCAGCTAGCTACTTTGTTTAGTCTAACGTTTGTATTTTGACACTCGCTGGCACAACTGACTTTAGTTTAAACAATATTGTTGGCACCGAAAACCACAGTTTGCCAGCTGACGTTAGCTTTCAAGAGCCATCTAGCTAGCTACTACTAGTCTGTTAGCCTGGCATGTCAACAAAGATCTTAGCACAGTATATCACACTATCTGTCGTGACTGCTGGAGAGTCTGTTACAGACATATCAGATAGCTAAGATGTCTAAACTACCGCAGACAGACGGACATTGTGACTGTTGCAATGACTTACTGTAATTGCATGGTAAAAGTCAATATTGTACAGGTTCTTGGATGTTGACATAAGCTGACACTACTGTGTCACCAGGTGAGGCCTATGCAGGGAGAAAGGGAAGACTGCACCTCCACTGTAAATCAAATTCTGTATATCTATGGCTCTGATTTGGTCATCGTGATGCTTCCTGTGTTTCCCAGCACTATGTTACCGACCACCTTGCCGCAGAACGGAAGCCTGAGCGCCCGCGATGCGGCACGCCACACAGCGGGCGCCAAGCGCTACAAATACCTGAGGAGGCTGCTGCACTTCAAAGCCATGGACTTTGAGTTTGCCGTGTGGCAGATGCTCTACCTGTTCACCTCCCCACAGAGAGTGTATCGTAACTTCCACTACAGGAAGCAGACCAAGGACCAGTGGGCCAGAGACGACCCTGCCTTCCTGGTGTTACTCAGCATCTGGCTCTGTGGTCAGTATCTTGGGTGTTTCTGAACAAGTGTTCTTTATAAAAACAAGGAGTGGGAACTGTGTAGCAATCGTTTGACCACTAGAATAGCTTTTTGCAATTTAGAGAAAGTATAAATATGCACAACCCCAACAAAAAGCAAAGCACCTTTAAGGCATCATATTAAAGCCTTGATTAGAAATGAAGCAGCAACGGAAATCATTAACAAACTCAAAATAGGATGCAATAAGGCTTTCTTGTATAGGATGTAACCACCAATCAGACAGGAATGAATGTATCATTTGGAGTATTAATGCCTGGTTATGGGACCCTCTTTCCATTGGTCTCGTCTCACATGTGATTAAAACAGATCAGAGACATAAAGAGTTTGTGATGAGACTGTGTAGTCTCAAGGAAATGTTTTGATGATCAGTTACTCCACGTGCTCGACACTGACGAATGACTGAAAGAAATTGATAGTAATATGATTGTGGGAGCTGTTTTGTTAGACTTGTACAGTAAAATAAATAACTGAGACACTTAACACAGAGCTCCAGACATTTTTACAACGGGTAACTAGCAATAGGCTGGTGCTAAATATCTCAAACGAAAAGCATCAGTTTTGGACAAATCACTCGCGCAAATGCTAAACCTCGTTTAGATCTATTATTGAATGATGTGGCTATTGAGCAAGTTGAGGAGATTAAACTGCTGGGTGTAACCCTAGATTGCAAGCTGTCATGGTCAAAACATATAGACTCGATGGTTGCTTAAAAGGGAAGAGGTCTGTCCGTGATAGGGCGTTGCTCAGCCTTTTGACATCTCAGTTGTCCAGACAGGTCCTACAGGCCCTAGTTTTGTCTCACCTGGACGACTGCCCAATAGTGTGGTCATGTGCGGCAAAGAAGGACATGGGTAAATTGCAGTTGGTCCAGAACAAAGCAGCCCGTATCTCACTTAGATGTACATGGAGGGAAAGTGTCAGTATCATGCATGTCAGTCTCTCCTTTCTCAACGTTGAGGAGAGATTGACTGCATCACTATTGGTCTTTGTGAGAGGTATTGATGTGATGAAGGTACCGAACTGTCTGTTCAAGCAGTTGGCACACAGTTCGGACACTAACCGGTAAAACACAAGACATGCAACCAGAGGTCTCTTCACAGTCCCCAGGTCCAGAACAGAGGCTGGGAAACAGTATTAAATAGAGCCATGACTACATGGAACTCTCTGTCACCCCAGGTAACTCAAGCTAGAAATAAAACCAGTTTAAAAAAACTATGAAAATAGCACAACTTACTGCACAAAAGGGACTGTGAAGAGAAACAGCAATGTAATATAGCTTGTATAGTGATTTGCACTGTACTACTATGTATTAGACCTAGATAGTGTATATGTACTGAAATGTAGACTGATGTTTTAAATGTATTTCAGTCCTTTACTAATAATGTTCTGCATTATGTCATGTTTCATGTGGACCCCAGGAAGAGCAGCTGCTGGGGATCCTAATAAATAACAAATATATTACAAATTACAATATCATCTTTCTGCTTTTGTCCTGTGGCTATGGTTGACAACTGTCTCTCGTCCTCTGTGTGTAGTGTCCACAGTGGGCTTTGGGCTGGTGCTGGACATGGGCTTTGTGGAGACTCTGAAGCTGCTGCTGTGGGTGGTGTTCATAGACTGCATCGGCGTGGGCCTGCTCATCTCCACACTCATGTGGTGAGTAGAGATTTACAGAAAGAGCTAGATGGACATAAGGTGTATGGAATGGCTGGAAGCCTATGAGGCCAGATGGAGCCAGAAGCATCATTGTGTGTATGTCTATCTGGTCCCTTCAGATACCGAGTAGAGGTTGTCTTCGGGCTGTGCAAATGTTGGTCCTTCCCCATGCTCTTCTAAAGGCCCTTTCCTGTCCGTGCTGTATCCCCAGGTTCATCACCAATAAGTACCTGCTGAAGCCGCCCAGTAAGGACTATGATGTAGAGTGGGGCTACGCATTCGATGTGCATCTCAATGCCTTCTACCCCCTGCTTGTCATCCTGCACTTCCTACAGCTCTTCTTTATAAACCGTGAGTGCAGACTTGTTATTACACATTTCTAACATGTTACGGTGTTATTTGTTGTAACGGTGTCTGATCTCTGCTGTTTGTTTCAGATATCGTAGTGATAAACTCAGACTGGTTCCTGGGGTACTTTGTAGGGAACAGTCTGTGGTTGACAGCAATCGGCTACTATCTATACATTACATTCCTGGGATACAACGGTGAGGTCCCCTTTTAACATTTTTTTTTTATAGCTAAACCAAGATAGACCACAGCCTGTTCCAATGGGAACAAATGAGTCATAGTGGGCAGAACAAGCAAGGAGGTGGGCATAGCCAAGCACGAGCCAGCGAGATCATCTTGGCCCATTCTAGCATGCATCTGCATATTTCCGTTAGAGAGAACCTACTCTGTTAAGTGCCCATGTGCTGTAACTCAATTCCCCTTTGCACTCCTAAACAATGTGTTTTTTTACAACTTTTGCAAAGGGTAAAGTCTACTAGACTTAGTCCACTCTGTTCATAACAGATTCTAGTTTTGGGAACAGAAAACTGTATTGAGATCAAATGTTTCAAAACTTGCAGTATGTCGGTCATCCTTCCTCTGCTGGCCACTGGGCATAATTTTACATTTAATTTAACAGACGCTCTTATCCAGAGCGATTACAGGGGCAATCAGGGCATAGACAGATTTTCCCCACCCAATCGGCTCGGGGATTCAAACCAGTACCCTTTCGGTTACTGCCATATTTGGTAGTGAGTGGAAACGACAAGCGGATGCATCACATTTATATATTTGTTCTGTGGGATAGTTCACTGGGGGTAAAACCATCAGACCCTCTACCATCTGTATATTAACTCCAGTTCCTCTACCATCTGTATATTAACTCCAGTTCCTCTACCATCTGTATATTTACTCCAGTTCCTCTCTCGCTGTCCCTCCTCAGCCTTGCCCCAACTGCAGAACACAGTGGTTCTGCTCTACCCCTTCGCCCTGCTAGTTCTCCTCTACATCCTCTCTCTCTCCCTGGGATGGAACTTCACCAAGGGCCTCTGCTGGTTCTACAAGTACCGCGTCCAGTAGACACTAGTCAGGACCAGAGCCCACAGACAGTCAGGTGGCTCTGAGGACTCATGGACAATGTTTTCATTCTGGAATGTGATTGGATGGGGTGATGCAGTTTTGTATACTTTGTAAATAATAATTTGGCTGTAAGATACACAAATCGTGGATTGTTTAAGATTCTCGGTTTGTTTTCTTTTTTATATGACGTACTGAAAATCTTGTTTATTGAAGAGAAATAGAAGTAAAGAAGTGGTGAATTTGTATTTCAATTGGACTAAGGGGCATTTCTCTTGAGTGTACATTCCTGAGCACTTTCAATAAAGATGTTTTACTTCATCCCCTTTTCATTAACAGGAAAGTAATGCAAACCTAAAACAAGTAACCTGGTAACATCACTCATGGACATTTGCTGTTGACCTCAAGACTATATTAGAACATTAAGATTGTAGAATATTTATTTCCTGAAAGTAAAATGATTGGTGATTCAGAACATAATGGCAAGTCAAAACAACACTAGAGACTTAGTTTGAGGTGGTGGATAAGTCTCTCTCTTATCAAGATACAGTGCCTTGCGAAAGTATTCGGCCCCCTTGAACTTTGCGACCTTTTGCCACATTTCAGGCTTCAAACATAAAGATATAAAACTATTTTTTTGTGAAGAATCAACAACAAGTGGGACACAATCATGAAGTGGAATGATATTTCAAACTTTTTTAACAAATCAAAAACTGAAAAATTGGGCGTGCAAAATTATTCAGCCCCTTTACTTTCAGTGCAGCAAACTCTCTCCAGAAGTTCAGTGAGGATCTCTGAATGATCCAATGTTGACCTAAATGACTAATGATGATAAATACAATCCACCTGTGTGAAATCAAGTCTCCGTATAAATGCACCTGCACTGTGATAGTCTCAGAGGTCCGTTAAAAGCGCAGAGAGCATCATGAAGAACAAGGAACACACCAGGCAGGTCCGAGATACTGTTGTGAAGAAGTTTAAAGCCGGATTTGGATACAAAAAGATTTCCCAAGCTTTAAACATCCCAAGGAGAACTGTGCAAGCGATAATATTGAAACGAAAGGAGTATCAGACCACTGCAAATCTACCAAGACCTGGCCGTCCCTCTAAACTTTCAGCTCATACAAGGAGAAGACTGATCAGAGATGCAGCCAAGAGGCCCATGATCACTCTGGATGAACTGCAGAGATCTACAGCTGAGGTGGGAGACTCTGTCCATAGGACAACAATCAGTCGTATATTGCACAAATCTTGCCTTTATGGAAGAGTGGCAAGAAGAAAGCCATTTCTTAAAGATGTCCATAAAAAGTGTCAGTTAAAGTTTGCCACAATCCACCTGGGAGACACACCAAACATGTGGAAGAAGGTGCTCTGGTCAGATGAAACCAAAATTGAACTTTTTGGCAACAATGCAAAACGTTATGTTTGGCGAAAAAGCAACACACCATCCCCACTGTCAAACATGGTGGTGGCAGCATCATGGTTTGGGCCTGCTTTTCTTCAGCAGGGACAGGGAAGATGGTTAAAATTGATGGGAAGATGGATGGAGCCAAATACAGGACCATTCTGGAAGAAAACCTGATGGAGTCTGCAAAAGACCTGAGACTGGGACGGAGATTTGTCTTCCAACAAGACAATGATCCAAAACATAAAGCAAAATCTACAATGGAATGGTTCAAAAATAAACATATCCAGGTGTTAGAATGGCCAAGTCAGAGTCCAGACCTGAATCCAATCGAGAATCTGTGGAAAGAACTGAAAACTGCTGTTCACAAATGCTCTCCATCCAACCTCACTGAGCTCGAGCTGTTTTGCAAGGAGGAATGGGAAAAAAATTCAGTCTCTCGATGTGCAAAACTGATAGAAACATACCCCAAGCGACTTACAGCTGTAATCGCAGCAAAAGGTGGCGCTACAAAGTATTAACTTAAGGGGGCTGAATAATTTTGCACGCCCAATTTTTCAGTTTTTGATTTGTTAAAAAAGTTTGAAATATCCAATAAATGTTGTTCCACTTCATGATTGTGTCCCACTTGTTGTTGATTCTTCACAAAAAAATACAGTTTTATATCTTTATGTTTGAAGCCTGAAATGTGGCAAGTTCAAGGGGGCCGAATACTTTCGCAAGGCACTGTATATCTGTACAAAACTAATTACGAAGAGTGGAATTTTGGAGCCCACCCCTATAATTTTGTAAAAATAAACAATTGAAAGTAATATGGGACAGCGGTATCAGTGTAGCGGTATCAGTGTAGTTCCCTTATTACTTCAGGGAGTCCAACATCTCCTTGAAGCTCTCCAGGTCCACTCCTCATGATGACAACTTGGTGCTCCTTCTCCAGGACTCCCAGCTTGTCCAGGACCATCATGCCCCGGGTGCCGGTCCCCTGAAGCTCCACGGTAACCGCCACCGGCTCAGACACCCACACAAAACCGCCATCGATGGCCGTCGCCATGGCGTACGAGTTGCACGTCACGAAACCCGGGCCAGCCGTCATCTCACGTTGGTAGCGGTGTCCATGGTGTGTTTGAAGATGTTCTTCATGAAGCGGGCCTTGTCTGAGTCCTGGGTCAGCCAGTTGTCACAGAACGACTGTAGGGTGCAGATTAGAGACAGATGGGACAAGTGGGGCCATAGCTACCAGGCATACCTAGACAGAGAAACACTGAGTCAATCCAGACATTACTATGAAGGGGAAAAAAATTCCATTAACGTCGTTATAAACTGCACTAGACCTTGTTATAAACTGGTCCTGAACATCTCAAACTAAGAGCATTGTATTTGGTACAAATCATTCATTAAGCCCTAGACCTCAGCTGAATCTGGTAATGAATAGTTGTGGCTGTTGAACAAGTTGAGGAGACTAAATTACTTGGCGTTACCTTAGATTGTAAACTATCATGGTCAAAACATATAGATTCAATGGTTGTAAAGATGGGGAGAAGTCTAGCTGTAATAAAGATGCTCTGCCTTTTTTGACACCACACTCTAAATAGAAAGTTCTGCAGGCTCTAGTTTAGTCTAATCTTAATTATTGTGCAGTCATGTGGTCCAGTGCAGCAAGTAAAGACCTAGTTAATCTGCAGCTGGCCCAGAAAAGAGCGGCACGTTTAGCTCTTCATTGTAATCAGAGGGCTGATATAAATACTATGCATGCCAGTCTCTCTCGGCTAAGAGTTGAGACTGTTTCTTAAGAAGTGATGCAGTCAATGTGTTGAAAATCCCAAATTGTTTGCATAGTCAACTTACACACAGCTCTGACACACACTTATCCCACCAGGATATCCCACCATCTGTTCATAGTCCCCAAATCCAGAAAAAAAAGGTACAGTATTATATTGAGCCCTAATTGCATGGAACTCCCTTCCATCTCATATTGCTCAAATAAACAGCAAACCTGGTTTAAAAAAACAGATAAAGTAACATCTCACGGCACAACGCCTCTCCCCTATTTGACCTAGATAGTTTGTGTGTATGTATTGATGTGTAGGCTGTGTGCGCCTTTTTAAAAATGTATGTAGTTCTGTCCTTGATCTGTTCTATTAATGTTGTGTATTATGTCATGTTTCATGTTTTGTGAGGACCCCAGGAAGAGTAGCTGCTGCTTTCGCAACAGTTAATGGGGATCCTAATAAAATACTTTCTTGTTTGGATTCCAAGCCCCAATACAAAAACATTTCTCATAGATCTAGGGGTGCTGGGGTTTGGTTTTAGCCTAGGAACCTAACCCTTTTGTTACCGACCTCTCCAGGGTTCTCATTGACCAGCCTGATGATGGCTTCCACAGACCCTTCTGTCTGCAGCAGCTCCAGGCCCGGGGCATCTGGGTCAGGGGCGCCACCCAGCCCGTGGAAGGAGCCTACCGACAGGGGGTGGCCCATCAGAGGCTCCGCAGTGCCACCGAACACTGGGATCTAACGCAACACAGCAGACATAATACATACTGACAGTCTATAAGAGTATAAGCTTACCACCAAAATTGTATGATCGTTACAAATCAAATCGTTGTTTATTGAAGTGAGCAGTCTTTCCACCAGGCCTACCTCAAGTCTCTGGCAGACCTTGAGGACTCGCAGTGTGTTCCTGCTGGAGTTTTCCAGGGAGGTGTTGCCGCTTACGCAGGTGATCCCCAGGACCTCCACGTTGGGGGCTGCAAGAGCCATCATGATGGCCTGAGCGTCATCCACCCCCATGTCCACGTCAAGCACCAGTTTCTTCTCGAACCTCCTCGAACGCTTAGAGGTGCATTTAACGACAGTCAGAACAGCAGTAACATTAAAATGGGACATTACACTCCAAAATCTAAGTTTGTCAACAATTTCTTTACCCGCAAGATTGTGCTTGACGATAGTTTGACTGTCGTTGACAACGCGTCTTCTTTGAAAGACTAAAGCATGTCTGCTACACCTCGTCATGCACCTTTATGTCGGAATGAATGGAGAAGACACAGTATAGGAATTGAATCATAACTTATCAGACCGAGTAGAGCAGCAGTAAAGAATATCTGTTATTGCCTATATGGAAACCACATGTGTAACCCTGCCAGCTATACATGTGTGTGTTGGAACTGGCTTCTCAATGCATTTTTCGAATTGACCGGGCTAACGTTCTGTGCATTGAAATATAATTATATTTGTAATGGTTCAGTGCTACGCGAAACCCATTGACAAATGTCCTGCGCACGTAGGTGGATAACCAGAGTTTTCCGGCCTGTCACAGGTCAAAAGGTTGGTAAACTGTAGCCTGTTATTACCAAGCTGATTACCACTGGAGTCCACGTAGCGAACCGGAGTGTAAGCTGAGACTTCCGGGTGGTTGTTCGAGGACAGGTAAAAAAAAAAAAAAAAACACCACCACTACACCGATGTGGCAACGTAATGGCAATGCTCCAGATCCAGGCTGCCTTTTTCTTGCCTGTTCTCTTAGCTTTGTGTCAGTGTCCATCACCATTCGAATCCCTTTGGTCACCTCTTGTTTCTTTCGCATTGTTCAAACAAATGTAAAACTTAATACATTTCTAATTTTTAAAAAAAGTTCGTTTTAATACTGTCCCCATTACAAAAAAAAAAGTTATTGTCCTGGAAAACATTACATTGAAATATTCTTATGACGGACGGTGGCTGCAAAACAGTGCCCCCTGTCCGCAGATATGTAGGCTAAATTACTATGGACACAAGCAAAAAAAAGTCACCTACAAATGGAAGTTAGCTACCTCGTTTTCGGACGCACTCCTTTATAATGTGATAAGACATTTCTGCCACCGTGTATACAAGTCAGATGTATGGTCACATAATTCAACTCAGGATTGTAATGGAGCTTTGGATTTAATCGTTTGACTTTTTCAATTGTTCTTGCGTCGCGGCGGTAAAACTGGACGAAAGTCTCATTTTCGAATGCGGTGAGCGCATTATTAAAGTCTGTATAATTTGAGTATGTCGACCCAACATTAATAAGACAAGCCATTCCTATGCGCGAAACAAAGACGTTCTTTCACAGAACCACAGCCACTACTATAAGAGTTCTTCTTATTCCCCCCTTTTTGTTTGTTCTTCAGTGTGCAAACCAGATGTTGAGTGCATTACTGCCACCCTCTGGACTGGAGTGTGATTGAGCGTAATAGACCACATGAATGTGGACTGCTTATGTCTGCCAAGGCTGTATTCTTAGCAGACAGTAGTTTTCCTAACGCAGTCAAACGTATTAAAATACCAATCTTTGGACATATCCTGAACAGTGGAGGAAAATATGTATATATTCCAGAGATGTTTTAGTCAAAATAAAATGTGTCCAATATTAATGATTAAATAAAAATAATACAGGATTACAAATGGGGCTAAAGGCTGAGTAGATTTGCATTCACTCTGCGTCACTACGGGCCTGACAGTTCTCCAAGAAATTCGACCCGGCACTCCTTTGCAAAATGAGAAGTGAAAAATAAACCTAATTACCTCCACCTCTGGAAACGAGACGCTGATCTCCATAGTCTGCCGTATGCCAATGGGGCTGCCATTGTCTTCAAGTAGCACTGTATTTTAGGAATCAAAATGTGTTGAACCTTGTTTCTTTCTAATTGTCACTATGAGTACGTCACCACATACATTATAACTGGCTTCATATCTCTACAGCTTTGCTACTGTATAACAAGTGGCATCTTGCAGAGAACAAAACAAAATCCTACTAGCCAGACAAGGTCTTTTGTTTTACTGTGGCTGTGACCTGGCTGGATGACATTTCACTCTCGCTGGAGTCACCCAGATAAGATTCTGGAATACAATGAATTGCAATTGGAAGAACGGAACATTCCAACACCCAACATCTTGATGTAAACTTTCAAGTCTTCCATTACAAAGACAAAACAAAGACGTTGAACATTCTTTTATTAGCGTCAGATATTGATGAAAGCTTCATCTAAAGCAACAGTCAGGCCTATACAGATATCCTCTTTGTGCAGGATTCAAGATATGCGCTCATTACGATAGAAAGAAATACAAATCCAATCCCAACACTTATTGAATTATACCCTATAGTATATTACATAAATGCAAAATAAAGTCTGCAAAATATGTTTCCAATAATACTAAAAATATTTATGAGCATGAAAGACACTAGAGTAAACAATAGACTAAATGTACACAAACTGCATCTCACAGTTGAGTCTATGGGTAAATCCTGTCGTGTGCAGTACAGAAGTGCCTGTTGAAAAGCAAACATATGTGAAGCTTTGCTACATACACACACACATGACTCATTTGTAGGGTCAAGTCTCCTCTGGCTCAATTGTGTATCAAATTGCAATCTCATTAAATGTTGCAAAACAGAAAGACGACATTGCCACTCAGTGGTGAAAATAGACATGACAAATATGTTGTTGTTGAGCAGCACAGTTTCCAGATTAATGTACAATGTAACTCCCATACCAATAACATTCTACTGACTATTTTACCCTGGTCAACAACGCCTGCCAACAAGACAATCCTAAAATAACAGTGCAACAAATGCAGAAAATGATCTTAAAGGAAAGTGCTTCTTGGGTGTTTAACTGGTTTACTACTGGCCTTTACTTGGTTCAACATGAGAACGGAAAATAATCTACTCGATTTCCTTTACAAGTCAATGTTATAATGTATTATGTTTCATTTATTACCCTCAAACCAAACTTTTTCCAGAAATTAACTTGGTAAGAGAGGGAAGTGGATCTTTCTAGAACATTCATAGCTTTTTAATATTCCTCTTTAAGTCTTAAAGGAATAGTTCAGGATTTTGGCAATGAGGCCCTCTTTGTGCTAAGCTAGTTAGCATTGGCTCGCGAAACTACCTCTAACTTCACCCGACTCCCGGGTGAACTCGTGCCAAAAGCCCAAACTATCCTTTTAAGACAGTGCTAAGACTTCACAGTGAGCTGCCAGATAATGCCACACAGCTAAATCCATTCACAATCACACCCCTTCATTTGGCAAAGAAGTTAAACGCAGGCTTTACAGATATGAAAAGGGAAACAGGACATAGGTGAGGTACGCGTCAGACACTGAAAGCTCTGGTTGGTCTTGGGTTGCCATTGCAGTCGGTGGGATGTCTCTCTACAGGGTTTCTTAAACTATGGGTCGGGTTCCAAAGTAGGCCCTGGGCATGCAAGAGGTGGGTCGTGAGTTATGAGAATACATCTCTAATCACGCACTATTTTGTCTTCATTTGGGTCACTGGTGAACCATTTGGGTCACAGGAGGATGGTCAATTTCTTATTCAGTTCTGGAGCTGAAACCATTGAAAGAACCCCTGCACTACAGGATTAGAGTACTGCTAAATCCACGTGGGGAAGGAATCTTTCATCAAGTCCATCAGACTAGCTTGACTTCCACAATGTGTAGTCCATACGTAAAACACTCCCTAAATAAGAACTCTGAAATGCATAGGCTCTGGCCAATGATGCCAACCAAATGTACAAATCCCAGTTTACATGTTAACTATGGGTTGAGAGACACGACTTTGAACATAGTCAGCATGAAGTAGCATCGTCCCAGGATGAACGTTTGGTGACCTATAGATGGCCTGAGGCTCTGAAAATAGCTAAAAGTCATCTGTGTATAGTGGTAAAGAATCAGTGACAGTCTTTTCAGGAAACGACCTCCTTGCTGTATCTTGACTATGCTAAAAACGTGATTTAACCAGACAGTGTTGTTACTAGTCCCAACTGACTTATCTACAACTTCAGAACCATCTAGAAGGTATGTATGCGAGGTCTGAATAAATTGTATATCGTTTCTCAACCAGTAGTGGTTTGGCATTTTCCCCATTCCATAGGTTTTGCTATTCTTCTTTGAAATGGAAAATATGCATTGATTCAGTCCACAGGCATTTACCACAGGACCTCCGCAACTAGGTTGAAGACCATTGATTCATTTTGTATGCTGCTGTTGTTGCTGTCCTTATTACAATAGATTATGATCCAAATCAAGTGTCAACCTTCCCAAACGTTCCATCGGGGGGCCTGTAATGTTTGGGGAAGGCCTTGAGCTGCAGACAGTTAAAAGCATACTTGCGACATCCCACGTTCTTCATGGTATTCTCCCGTCTGCAGCCCTCACTGGGAAAAAGGAGGAGGAGGGAGGGAGGGGAGAGGAGAGGGAGAGAAGAGGGAGGGGAGAGGAGAGGGAGGGAAGAGGGAGGGGAGAGGAGAGGGAGGGAAGAGGGAGGGGAGAGGGAGAGGAGGGGAGGGAAGAGGGAGGGGAGAGGGAGAGGAGGGGAGGGAAGAGGGAGGGGAGAAGAGGGGAGGGAAGAGGGAGGGAGGGAAGAGGGAGGGGAGAAGAGAGGGAAGAGGGAGGGGAGAGGAGAGGGAGGGAGGGAAGAGGGAGGGGAGAAGAGAGGGAAGAGGGAGGGGAGAGGAGAGGGAGGGAGGGAAGAGGGAGAGGAGGGGAGGGGAGGGAAGAGGGAGGGGAGAAGAGGGGAGGGGAGGGAAGAGGGAGGGGAGAAGAGAGGGAAGAGGGAGGGGAGAGGAGAGGGAGGGAGGGAAGAGGGAGGGGAGAGGAGGCGAGGGGAGGCGAGGCGAGGCGAGGGAGGGAAGAGGAGGCGAGGGGAGGGGAGGGAGGGAAGAGGAGGCGAGGGGAGGCGAGGGAGGGAAGAGGAGGCGAGGCGAGGGAGGGAAGAGGAGGCGAGGCGAGGCGAGGGAGGGAAGGCGAGGCGAGGCGAGGGAGGGAAGAGGAGGCGAGGCGAGGCGAGGAAGGGAAGAGGAGGCGAGGGGAGGGGAGGGAGGGAAGAGGGAGGGGAGAAGAGAGGGAAGAGGGAGGGGAGAGGAGAGGGAGGGAGGGAAGAGGGAGGGAGGGAAGAGGGAGGGAGGGAAGAGGGAGGGGAGAAGGGAGGGAAGAGGGAGGGGAGAAGAGAGGGAAGAGGGAGGGGAGAAGAGAGGGAGGGAGGGAAGAGGGAGGGGAGAGGAGGCGAGGGGAGGCGAGGCGAGGGGAGGGAGGGAAGAGGAGGCGAGGGGAGGGGAGGGGGGCAAGCACAGAGAGAGGATGACAGCAAAGTGAAGAAAACAAAACAAAAAAGGGCTCGTGTTAAAAGACAATGAGAAACCCAAAAACCAACCAACACATTGACGCCACTGTCAAAGAAACATGGGGGCAACAGCTAAAGCTAACGGACAGATTGTCCCGGGAAATATCGGGATGTTGTTGGAGGGAGCGGTACAGAACACTAATACTGTGTACAGAAGACCTGCTTTCTAGATAGAGTTACGAGCACCACAGATAAAGTGAAACAAGAGCAATAGCAAAACGCACAGACTTAAATGTTCTACATTCTAATTTCAATGTAACAGTTCCATTCCAGCGAAAACAAACACAACTATTCAAATACTCTGTAGTGAAGTATACACCTTCTCCTCTGGTACATATGGCATGACGTTTATTATAGAACAACATTAAAGCTGATTCTTTGGGCTGCTGACTAATTGACTGCTATTTCACTTTCCAGAGAGAAGCATTAGAGAGAACGGGATAAACGTCTACTATTTCAGAGAGAAAGGGAGAAAAGGAGAAAAGTCTACTATTTCAGAGCGAAAGGAAGAAAAGTCTACTGTTTCAGAGAGAAAGGAAGAAAAGTCTACTATTTCATAGAGAAAGGGAGAAAAGTCTACTGTTTCAGAGCAAAAGGGAGAAAAGTCTACTGTTTCAGAGAGAAAGGAAGAAAAGTCTACTGTTTCAGAGAGAAAGGGAGAAAAGGAGAAAAGTCTACTATTTCAGAGTGAAAGGGAGAAAAGGAGAAAAGTCTACTATTTCAGAGCGAAAGGAAGAAAAGGCTACTGTTTCAGAGCGAAAGGGAGAAAAGTCTACTGTTTCAGAGAGAAAGGGAGAAAAGTCTGTTTCAGAGAGAAAGGGAGAAAAGTCTGTTTCAGAGAGAAAGGGAGAAAAGTCTGTTTCAGAGAGAAAGGGAGAAAAGTCTACTGTTTCAGAGCGAAAGGGAGAAAAGTCTACTGTTTCAGAGCGAAAGGGAGAAAAGGAGAAAAGTCTACTATTTCAGAGCGAAAGGAAGAAAAGGCTACTGTTTCAGAGCGAAAGGGAGAAAAGTCTACTGTTTCAGAGAGAAAGGGAGAAAAGTCTACTGTTTCAGAGAGAAAGGGAGAAAAGTCTACTGTTTCAGAGCGAAAGGGAAAAAAGTCTACTGTTTCAGAGAGAAAGGAAGACAAGTCTACTGTTTCAGAGAGAAAGGAAGAAAAGTCTACTGTTTCAGAGAGAAAAGTCTACTGTTTCAGAGCGAAAGGAAGAAAAGTCTACTATTTCAGAGCGAAAGGGAGAAAAGTCTACTGTTTCAGAGAGAAAGGAAGACAAGTCTACTGTTTCAGAGAGAAAGGGAGAAAAGTCTACTGTTTCAGAGAGAAAGGAAGACAAGTCTACTGTTTCAGAGAGAAAGGGAGAAAAGTCTACTGTTTCAGAGCGAAAGGAAGAAAAGTCTACTATTTCAGAGCGAAAGGGAGAAAAGTCTACTATTTCAGAGCGAAAGGGAGAAAAGTCTACTATTTCAGAGCATATTCATAAATGGTTATCCAAGCAACCCTGATGTTGGGTTGGGACTTGGCAAAGTACCAGACAAGGGTTAATACAATGATATCTGGAACAGCAACTAGAATTTCTCCCTCTCATTATAGTGACACTTGCATGACGATGATGTAATCACAAACTTTCCATAAGAATACATATATTTAGCAAATCTTGAGTATTTAGACAGACAAGCATGAAAATCTAATGCAACGCAATATAAATATATTCTCTATCGTCAAAAGCACTAAGGAATTCAAGAGAAACAGAAAAATAAAACTTGAGAATTGAGGAACTTGGTTTTAGTTGGAATATTCCAGGATTTAGCATCACTATGGTTACAACATGTTTAACGCAGTGGGTTTCTTCATGGGAATTAAATACACCAGCAGAACAAACTGCCACCAGCACATTCTGCAATTCTCTACAACTTTAGAATGGGCTCCTAATTGCATGTATCCCCAGAATGGAGCAATCCAACTATTTTCTTGGGACCAACTGGGTGACAAGCTTCTGTAGTATCATTACCAACCAGCAGGAGGAGCTATTTCACATTTGGTTGAAACAAACGGCATCCTAATGTTGTACATACTGGGGGTGTGTCCTAAATGGCGCCCTATTCCCTATATAGTACACTACTTTGACCAGGACCTATAGGGCTCTGGTCAAAATTAGTGCACTACATAGGGAAAAGTGTGCCATTTGGGACAGAACTTGGGTGATGCTCTCATGGAGCACATTTTCCCCTGGCTGTCCCCTCAGCTCTCCTCCCCTGGCTGACAGTCAGATGGTGTTTTCATGGGACAATAGAGGTAGTTCTACACCAGCATACTTATCAATAGATGATCTGATTTTATACATTTCTATTATTTACAATATGGATTTACAAGATTGAAAAAGTAAATACTGTAGAATACTGAGAAAGAAATACTGCATGTACTTACGTATTTGTTGATCATGTAAAACAGTAACATTGCACAAAAATCGCTAAAAATAAAAAACCTCTTGAATATTCAAAACCAAACCATTGAACTAACCTAAATACACCATTAAACCCAGCCTAGCTCTCATACCAGTCACACAGGTGAGAGGCCTATAAGAAGCTTGCATAAAGCTCAACCAACAAGGACAAAATAATCCCTCCAGTTTTCCATTGTGGGGGTCGAGGAGTTGGAAATGAGGGGTGGATGGGATGTAAGACAAGCGTGACAATCTCACAGGGGAGGCTATTTTGGGACGGATGGTCCATTTCTTTAGTAGGTCACTTTAGATTGGATTGAGTGTGGCCGTCTTGGGACGTAACACTGAAGACAGGTATTATACTGATTCAAATGGAGAGAGGCTATGGGGCTAGAAAACGATAATACCACTAGTCTACATATTAATGAGTGCATATACTATTAGATAGCTAATCATGTTTTATGGGACTAGATAGCAACTACTGTATATGATAATGGTGTGTGGACTCTCTCGGCAGAGACCAGGAAGTCCAGAGTGCAAGGCTTGGAAGTAACCCAAAGAGTCTGATATCAAATCTCCCTTTCTAGGGCACTTCTCTGTGGAAGTGGGATGGATTTGGGCTGCTGGGAGATCTGGAAGTAATACTTTGACCTGGAATACAGATCCAAGACCTGTATCTACCATCTGAGACCTGGCTAAAACATTTGGCACAACAAGCATGGGCTGTGTCTCAAATCATCCCCTATATTTAGTGCACTACTGGTCAGAGGTAGTGCATCATTTGGTGGTAGGGAGCCATTTGAGGTTTGCCCATGTACATTCTCTTCACTCTCTCTGTCATTTCCATAGAACTGCAACCCTTACCCTCAAACAAAGAACCAATTCATATATACAAACTCTATAGTAAATAGGAAACTTGGTACAGACATGAAATGAAATCTGATAAACTAAAAATTAACACTTTGGAAAAACTACACTGCATAATCAAACAAGCCAACAAAGGTCCCCTGAAATATCATCAATTCCCAGATTTAGCCAATTCAAATTGCTCCGACCAAGATGAAACTGTGTCAATTGGCAAGACAAGCGGATAACCTTCATTAAGATGACAACGTTGAGACAAAAGTGCATTGGTTTAAAGTGAAAGTGGACACAAGTCTCTCCTGCTGTAAGAGTAGGAAGGCCTGAGGAACAACAACAAAATGGCCACCAGATCAAAACAACATCAGCTTGATATTGCATGGCCAAGCCATCCCTTGGCTTATGCTGTATGCAAACCTTATGGAAGACGTAAACGTCAAGCAAGCCAGAACATTTGCATGACTGAAAATAAGCTCTGTGCAAAACCAAAGGATCCATGGCATCATATCATCATAATAGCATGGTTATAATCATGTCATGAGTTGGGAAGCGGCATTATAAATACTCAAGAACAACTGGGACAAAACTTCCATTAAATTCAGCTAAAACTTCTTACCGGCTATATTTCACAAAGTTTCTCTCCATACTCTGTTTTTGATTGTTGTAAAACAATGGGTGTTAAACTGAGAAATATGTCAGGACACTGACAGTAACAGTCTCCTACAGTACTGCACATAGACCTTTAGACCAGCCTCCTGCTCAGACTGGATTGGTTAGGACAGAGAGCAGAGCGGGAGGAGTGCTGGATGCCCATTGGGTGGAACAGCTGGCAGTTTAGTCGAGTGACGCACATAAAGTCCAGACAGGTACACACGGTCTGCCCTTGACCAATCAGAGGGTTCTCCCGGCTGAGTTCCAGACAGACTGACATAGAGCGACTGACTGACTCCTTGACTGCCTGTCTTCCTCCTTGACTGACAAACTAACGTTTTGCCTTTCTTCCTGACCGACTGACTGATGGACACACTGGGGGGAACGGGCAGAGAGAAGAGGTGAGTAGAGGTCGAGAGTAGGTGGGGCTGGGTGGCAGAGGGGCTGTGCCTTCAGCTGCAGCGGAGCTTGGCCAGGAAGTAGGCGACGCTGAGGAACAGCCAGACGACCAGCAGGTTGGGGCTGAGGGCCAGCAGGGGCAGGGAGTACAGCAGGCTGGGGTCCAGCCTGAAATCCCGCACAGGCAACAGGCCACTCAGGTTCTTCTGGGTGACCCCCTCCCTGGTCCCAATGCTGCGGAGAGGGGGAGGAGGGAGGAGAAGCCGGGGCCAAAAAGTACAGGTGGCATGGATGGATAGATAGGACGCGTGCATTGGGACAGGGATGAAGTGGCCAATAACAGTGGAGGAGATGGTAATACACAATATGAATGATATGTGGTGACCATGATCAGCCATGGATAACAAAGAGAGATACCAGTGATAGTGCAGGTGGGGTGTGATAACATTAGGGCCACAGCCAGTGGAATGGAACGTGAAAAGACCCATTCAGCCAGAAACAAATCCCAAACAAGAAACACCCCAAATTAAAAATGGATAAATGAAATAATTCCAACAAAAAAACATGAGAAATGACAGACAAATACATTGTCATAAAAGAGGAAGAGAAAGAGAGAAAGGAGAAAATTAAGAGAAATGTTCTACATCTTTATGAAAGAAAAGATCAAGAGGTAAGAAGAGAAGACAGTGATGATTCTCCATGTTCATACCACAGACAACAGATATGGGGGGGGGGGGGGGGGGGTTGTGCTCCAATCCATTTCATTTCAGTCAAGTCATTGAATTTGGATTCACTTCCCGAATAGCAGGTAGGGTGGGGGGGTGGGGGGGGGGGGGGGTATGCCAGCCTCAAGCCATGCACCTAAAATTCCCCATACCAAATAGGAACAGGAAGTGGGCAGGTGAAGAGAGGAGTGAGAGACCATGCAGGGAGCTGCAGGACAGAATGGCATTACTACCCAACAGATCTTTCACATAACCTACTGTACTCTACAGGGCTCCTGTTCTGGGAGTCGTCACATCCTTACACAAGATTTCTGTTCCTTCTACCCTCCTCCACTTCATCTAGCCCTTCTCATCTTCTCAGCAAGCAGTGTCAGAGAACAGGGGGATGGGGTTGGAGGAGAGCTGGATAGGGGGATGATGTGGGGGTATGGAAAGCGAGCTCTGTCATCATGGGGGAGCATTCTCCACAAACTGGCTGGACAGACTGACAAGCAGATGCTGCGTGAGGAACCAATGCTAATTACAGAGAATTAAAATAGAACTTATATTTTATTATTTTTAAAATGGGGGAGAAGGGACCCTGTAGTTGGCACTGTCCCAGCATATGGAGCGAGCAATATGTGTGCGTTTCATTTTAGTTCAGGCAGTGGGCTGGACTCCTACCTGCGCATGCAGTCGAGGGCCTGGGAGAAGACCTGTGGGGCCATGCCATGTTCGTGCTGTAGGATCAGACACTGCTCCAGGGTGACGGACATGGCCGTGCGGTCCTTAGCACTCTTACAGCTGGTGAAACGCACACCGTTCAGACGACGACAGATCTGGGGAGGAGAGATACCAGGAAATAATAGACAGCAGGCTGCTCACTACATAATTATTCTTCAGGCCTGCTCTGGATCCTCATTAGTAACATCCATACAGAAGGAAATGGACTGGACCCTCATTAGTAACATCCATACAGAAGGAAATGGACTGGACCCTCATTAGTAACATCCATACAGAAGGAAATGGACTGGACCCTCATTAGTAACATCCATACAGAAGGAAATGGACTGGACCCTCATTAGTAACATCCATACAGAAGGAAATTGACTGGATCCTCATTAGTAACATCCATACAGAAGGAAATTGACTGGATCCTCATTAGTAACATCCATACAGAAGGAAATGGACTGGATCCTCATTAGTAACATCCATACAGAAGGAAATGGACTGGACCCTCATTAGTAACATCCATACAGAAGGAAATTGACTGGATCCTCATTAGTAACATCCATACAGAAGGAAATTGACTGGATCCTCATTAGTAACATCCATACAGAAGGAAATGGACTGGACCCTCATTAGTAACATCCATACAGAAGGAAATTGACTGGATCCTCATTAGTAACATCCATACAGAAGGAAATGGACTGGATCCTCATTAGTAACATCCATACAGAAGGAAATGGACTGGACCCTCATTAGTAACATCCATACAGAAGGA
Organism: Oncorhynchus mykiss; assembly: GCF_057628025.1. Taxonomy (NCBI): domain Eukaryota; kingdom Metazoa; phylum Chordata; class Actinopteri; order Salmoniformes; family Salmonidae; genus Oncorhynchus; species Oncorhynchus mykiss. The sequence continues at coordinate 8,861,601 of NC_143028.1, forward strand.
AATGGACTGGACCCTCATTAGTAACGTCCATACAGAAGGAAATGGACTGGATCCTCATTAGTAACATCCATACAGAAGGAAATGGACTGGATCCTCATTAGTAACATCCATACAGAAGGAAATGGACTGGACCCTCATTAGTAACATCCATACAGAAGGAAATGGACTGGACCCTCATTAGTAACATCCATACAGAAGGAAATGGACTGGATCCTCATTAGTAACATCCATACAGAAGGAAATGGACTGGACCCTCATTAGTAACATCCATACAGAAGGAAATGGACTGGATCCTCATTAGTAACATCCATACAGAAGGAAATGGACTGGATCCTCATTAGTAACATCCATACAGAAGGAAATGGACTGGACCCTCATTAGTAACATCCATACAGAGGGAAATGGACTGGATCCTCATTAGTAACATCCATACAGAAGGAAATTGACTGGATCCTCATTAGTAACATCCATACAGAAGGAAATTGACTGGATCCTCATTAGTAACATCCATACATGGAAATGGACTGGACTCGAAAGGATCATCTCCAATAATTCATTCATGGCCCTGCAGCAGAAAAAATGGGCCTACCTCTGCTGCCTGCCACAGGATATCTACGTTCTTGTTCTTCCTGGCGTGGACGTTCTGTCCCAGGAACCTCAGCAGCTCTGGTAGACATGTCTGGGAACGGGACCTGGGCAGGCCTGAGACCAGGAGGGGGGGGGCTGACATTATAGGCTACATCTTAGCAATATTCTCCATATAGGGCCATTTACTTCATGGTGACTTACAGTCCTCAGGTAGGACCTCCTTGAACTGTTGATAGTAGGAGTTGAGTCTGGCCAGACTCTCTAGGTTAATGATCTCCTGCAGAGACGTGTCTCCAAACCTGTCACAAACAGGAGACATGTCAACAATACAGGGACACCACCACTTCATCCCTCCATCATTCCTTCCCCCCCGCTCACTTCTCTGCCAGCGTCTGCTGTTCATTGATTCCCACGTTGAAGAGCACCGGCTGGACGCGCAGCAGCATGCCGTTCTGGATCTCCCGCGGCAACGCATCAAACATGGTCTCCGGCAACGGGATGCGGACGTTGAAGCCGTCCCGGTTGCCAGTGATGACCGGCAGCATGTCGGGGGAGGAGCTGGAGGTTGCCTGGGTCACCTTGAAGGTAACGTTCCGTAGGTCCATGATGCCAACCGACATGTCCTCCAACATGGACAGCTCCTCACCTGGGAGGTGGGAGGTATGTGAGAGTGAACAATTATTAAACAGAGAAAGAGAGAGATAAAGAACGAGAGAGCGGAGAGTGTGTACTTTACCGTAGGTGCTGAGCAGAGACTCAAACTGGGCCAGTAGGCCGATGGTGTAGAGCTGCCTGAGGAAGCCATCGTCACGGAGACAGTTCCTCAGCTTGATGATGAAGCCACAGATGAGGGCAGTGAGCTGGAGACAGATATTAACATTAACACTGAGTATACAAAACATTAGGAATACCTGCTCTGTCCATGACACTGACCAAACTACGATCCCTTATTGATATCACCTGTTAAATCCCCCTTAAAATCAGTGTAGATGAAGGGGAGGAGACAGTTTAAAGAAGGATTTTTAAGCAATGAGACAATTAACAAAGATTGTATGTGTGTGCCATTCAGAGGGTGAATGGACAAGACAAAACAACGTAGTAGGTGTCAGGCGCACCTGTTTGAGTGTGTCAAGAACTGCAACACTGCTGGGTTTTTCACACTCAACAGTTTCCAGTGTGTATCAAGAAGGGTCCACCAACCAAAGGACATCCAGCCAACAAGACAACTGTGGGATGTATTGGAGTCAACATGGGCCAGCATCCCTGTGGAACGCTTTCGACACCTTGTAGTCCATGCCCTGACAAATTGAGGCTGTTATGAGGGCAAAAAGAGGGGGGGGGGGGGGGTGCTACTCAATATTAGGAATTGTTCCTAATTTTGGTATACTCAGTGTATATTAAATGTTTTTATTTACACATATTACTGTACCTCACTGCTTGTGTGTCTGTATGTATGCGCACATGTGTGTTTGCTAATGGGTGTCTGTGCACACATGTAATTGCATCTGCGTGTGTGCACACGTCAGTATGTGTGGATGTGTCCTGTGCTGACCGTCTGGCAGAAGACCACGTCTCGTCTGTACTGCAGGGAGAGGTCCATGGCGATGGTAGGAGCGCTGTCCTGCATCAACAGGAACACCATGGAGCTCTTAGCCTTGTCACTCATCATAGCCACACACTCTGTCAGCGTGGTGAGGAGAGGGTACAGCGCCTCGCTCCACTCCCCTGGGCCAGACACACAGTAACAAAAACAGTAACACACACTATGTACTCTTCTGCATTGAAAGCATCCTGAGACCCTTAAACTGCTGCTGCAACTCCTTCATATAATGTGAGACAATAACATGTGACGACACATTGGCCTTTAAGTCCTTCATCTCTGATAAGGTACTAGAAACAGAGGTGTCATACAGACGGTGATCTATAGAGCTAGACGAAGCAGTGGCACTGAGCTGGGCTGCAGCTAGAAGCAGTCAGAGAGACAGGGGGACAGAAGCTGGGGAGAGGACAGAGCTCTTACCTGGGAAAGCCTCCTCGCCACTGGGGCTGCCATCTGGAAGGGGTGGAGGTGCCACATGCATGGTTAGGGAGCACCATCAGCAACATGGCAGACAGCACACAGTACAGTAAGCACATAATAAGCTAGCTGGCTACAGTACGTAGGCTGAGCTGGCACATAGGAGGCCACAGCAACGGGACTTTGGCTGGCCTCCAGAATACAACAAGCACTGACAGACCTACCTAACACAGAGAAAAATGAACCATTCACACATAGGAAATACATCTTTGGAATGTTTAAGAACAAAATACTGCACAAAAACAAGGTAGACCAATTCTAATAGGTTGAGATATGATGAATATGATAGCAGTATGATGAGAGGACAAATGTGCATGACAAAGCTAAAAAGCAAGTGAAGTGAAGTAAGAAAGGAAAGAAACCTACATGGGTTTTTGTCAGGGCTGGGTGGGCATGCATGAGTCAGATTCAGGGTGAGAGCAGGCAGGAGGGAGGATGATGATGGTGGGGGGGAAGGTAGTGATGATGAAGGCTCCTCCTGGGTCATGCAATCGGGGTTGATCCAGAATGCCCTGGTACTCTGGTTACCTTTCTTACTGCTGCCGCCCTGCTGGTGGCCTGGGGTAGTGTCCCCCTGGCTGCTGTCGCCAGGCAGACGGTCCTTCTGAAGGAGTTTGTCCACCCGCTGGATAATACACTCCAGACTCTTGTCTACATTTAGCCACACCTTCTCCTGGGGGGAGGGAATGAAGAGGAGGAATAGAAAAGAGAAGAACAGTGTAGGGGAAGGGAGAGAAGGGTGGAAGAGAGGAGAGACGAGAGAAGAGAATAAACAAAAGCCAATAAAATCTAGAGTTCCAGTCTAGACATCTGATGGACCAACAAACCAAATCCCTCAGTAAACACACTGCTTTCTTCCTTACATACTGGAACTGGATTTAAGTGCTCCTAAACCACGAAGGCTAAACTGGAGTTGATCTGTGAACCCCTGAGCCCTGGTGACCCCTTGCCTTACCCACTCCTCCTCGTGCCAGTCGACGTGCAGCGAGGAACGGCTGTTGCATCCGCTCCACTTGGCCAACAGCGTGTCCCGGTCGTTGCGCAGGACTACTTGATCGGTGCCGTCGGCGGAGGGTGACGCCTTGGAGGCGATGTACTCAGGACGTGCCGCGTTCAGCGCCTGGATTGCCGAGGCCAGCAGTTTGCAGTCGCACTCCGTCACCAGCTGGCGAGTCTGAGGGTAAAGGTCATACGAACCACACAGTGGGAATTGAGCCAAGCAAGAGATGCCGTTCTGTATTCTCGTCCGTCCACAAATTACATTGGTCAAATAATATATCGATCTCTTTGGGTTTATGACTGAAGAGAAAATACACACCCCACAAAGGTCAGTAAAACAGCACAAACAGACCTGGTACAGACCAGGCCAGGGGCTCTCCTTCCCCAACAGACCTGGAACAGACCAGGCCAGGGGCTCTCCTTCCCCAACAGACCTGGTACAGACCAGGCCAGGGGCTCTCCTTCCCCAACAGACCTGGTACAGACCAGGCCAGGGGCTCTCCTTCCCCAACAGACCTGGTACAGACCAGGCCAGGGGCTCTCCTTCCCCAACAGACCTGGTACAGACCAGGCCAGGGGCTCTCCTTCCCCAACAGACCTGGTACAGACCAGGCCAGGGGCTCTCCTTCCCCAACAGACCTGGAACAGACCAGGCCAGGGGCTCTCCTTCCCCAACAGACCTGGTACAGACCAGGCCAGGGGCTCTCCTTCCCCAACAGACCTGGAACAGACCAGGCCAGGGGCTCTCCTTCCCCAACAGACCTGGTACAGACCAGGCCAGGGGCTCTCCTTCCCCAACAGACCTGGTACAGACCAGGCCAGGGGCTCTCCTTCCCCAACAGACCTGGTACAGACCAGGCCAGGGGCTCTCCTTCCCCAACAGACCTGGTACAGACCAGGCCAGGGGCTCTCCCACACAAACAGACCTGGTACCAGGCCAGGGGCGCTCCCTCACAAACAGACCTGGTACCAGGCCAGGGGCTCTCCCTCACAAACAGACCTGGTACCAGGCCAGGGGCTCTCCCTCACAAACAGACCTGGTACCAGGCCAGGGGCTCTCCCTCACAAACAGACCTGGTACCAGGCCAGGGGCTCTCCCTCACAAACAGACCTGGTACCAGGCTAGGGGCTCTCCCTCACAAACAGACCTGGTACCAGGCTAGGGGCTCTCCCTCACCTTATCAGCCAGGATGGCGAGGGTCCTCTCTAGACCGTTGGCAGAGCGGTCCTTGGCGGCGCGGGACAGCCTCTCAGCATAGTAGCTGACCTGGGTCTTCAGGGTGTTGATGTGGGAGATGATCTCCTTGGCCCGGACAATGTCCTGAGGGATGTACACTATAGACTGACAGCTGGACAGGGCACTGCTGCAGGGACAGACAGGGTGGGGTGTTACGAGAACACAGCATTTACCCTGAATCGCAGACATGTAGACACAGAGACAGTAGTCACAGACACACAGAGACAGTAGTCACAGATACAGTAGTCACAGACAGACGTAGACGCAGAGACAGTAGTCACGGGACAGGTAGACGCAGAGACAGTAGTCACAGACAGTAGAGGTAGACGCAGGCGCAGAGACAGTAGTCACAGACACGCAGAGACAGTAGTCACAGACACGCAGAGACAGTCACAGACACACAGAGACAGTCACAGACACGCAGATGCAGAGACAGTAGTCACAGACACGTAAACGCAGAGACAGTAGTCACAGACACGTAAACGCAGAGACAGTAGAGGTAGACGCAGAGACAGTAGTCAGACACGTAGACGCAGACAGAGACAATATTCACAGACACGTAGACACAGACAGTAGACACATACAGAGACAGACACAGAAGACGCAGACAGTAGACGCAGACGCACATGTGTAGACAAAGATGGTAAGAGCACACAGGAATGTGAGACTGAATGTGCACTGCATTCTGGGAACTGAAGGAGAATGTTGAGAATGTTGCAGAAGTACATTCTCTCACACTGCTTGACAGATTACACACCTGGCTGCATACAATATATATCTGAATAATTCAACTCTGCTAGAATATTCTACTCTGCAGGTCTGGGACTGAGGTGAGCATCCACATCTGCATGCACAAGCCTGTTCCTCACCTGGAACACAGACAACACTATCTAGACATAGAACCACAGATGTTCAGAGTGAGGCAGACTGTTTAAGATGTAGAATGTACAATGCTATTGTTATGGATCTGTCGGTCTCTGTAGTTCTATGCCTCAAACCCCATAGCAAGCGCTCTACTGTAGATCACCCTCTGTCCATATTCAGTAGCTTACGATGTTACTCACAGGCGGCCATTGTGGATTCACACTTACAGTGGTGAAACACAGGTAGGTGACTGAATGACTCAGCCTTACAGCTAAAACAACAAACTCAGTGACGGCGAACAAACAATTATTTCCGTGCAGAAAGAACCAAACAAACAGTGGGGAGAATAAAATGACTAAAGAACAGAATCAGAGTACATAGGAACTCACCATTCTTCCTCATAAACGCTGATTAGAAAATAAAGATGCAATTGGAAAAAATTAAAAAGCCAGAAAACTGAAAATCATCTTTGAAATATATAATATAATTAAGGGGAAATGCCAAGGCTAAAAGCAGCATAGAATGTAGTGTACAATGAGAAAACAGCCGGAAGTCGGCCGTCAAAATACGGATCATGCAGTAGCACAAGAACAAGGGATAAACAGAAGTACATGGATTTGATAAATGAGGCATTGCATTTGACAGTATGTTGTGGGGAATCATTCATTAACCACATAAATAATATCATTCTCAGGATGTGATTCTCAACTGTATAATGACGTTAATGTTTCGACAAAAGCAGTGGTTTGTGTTTAATGCAGGTATTCATTCTACCTAATGGTTAAAACACCGTAAACATGTTTCGATGCAGTCCAACGTTCCAATACCATTTTAAAAGGGGATGGGGAGAGATACAAGGGTGTTTCTCTACCAAAAACAGACTTAGGATTCACTTGATTAGAAATGTGTCCGTTAAAAACAAGAGACTTAAAAAGCCAGGCCCACACACAGCCAGATAATCAGTCAGTCAGTAGGGTTGTTAGCTGAAAAAATGTGATAAGATTAGTGAGCATTGGCAGCAAGAAGGATACATCTAATACAACCAAGGTTCTACCGCAGTTCCACCTGGGTTCCACCTCTTTGTGAGGTTCTATACTCACTGTTTCTTGGCCTCCTCGAACTTGGTGATTTGCTTGCGCAGGCCGCTGTTCTTGAAGCCCTGGTAGTGGGCGGCGGGAGCCCCGATAGTCACCACGTCATACGTGTGGTCTGGGGAAACATAACTATTAAGGCCAAAGTGGAGAGCTGCATGAACATCCAGGGAGGGGGAAACAGGGAATGGGGCTCAGCTCACCAAAGCCAGACTCATCCTGCACCCTCATCCTCTGGACATGAAGGTTGGTGGGTATGAACTCCAGCTTCCTCTCTGCCTTCAGGTTACTGGCCTTGAACGACGGACCTGGAGGAAAGACCAGAGAAAAGAGAGGGGTGGAATAGACAGAGTAGGATTCTCATGTTAAACCACAACAAACCACCTTAGACATAGTTATCTGAGGCTGAAATAAATGTGTGTTACTTGTAGTCGTGTGTGTGTGTGTGTGTACAGTACTAACCCTTGTAGTTGGTGAGGTGTGGGGGATGAATCAGAATTAGTTGGGTAACATAGATAAGATGTTTTATTTTGGGAGATACTTGTCATTTAGAATGTATCTTTTTGGACTATAGTGTTGGCAGTTTGCAGTTATCCTTTCTCTGCTAGGGCTCAGTTTCTTGGGCCCCAAAGAGGGGAGAGGTCAGGCCTGTCTTCATTTGTGAAAATATCTTTTAAACCATGTGAAGGGATGATTGAGGGGGAACCAATTATCTCTTGGCTCCAGTATGTATGTGTGCTAGTCACTCCCTACTTTTCTCATTGAGAAAATGAGGGAGTTTGTGGATGGGAGAGGAGGATGGCAATGTCTGGAACCATTGTATGTCCCCTCTGAGGTTGCCCTTATCTTTCCCTAGTATATGACCTAAGAGGCTCACTGTCTTCAGTGAGTTTGTCCAGGTTTGGGTGTATTTGAGATGGGAGTATCTAGAATTGACAATTGATATATGCCATTGGATGAGGTAATGTTTTGGTACTATGTTGTACAAAGAACGAGATAAGAACTTAGTTTAGGAGACCAAACTGATAATTTATAGCTAATGCTGTCTGGCTATGGGATACTCCTCTCTCAAGTAAAAATCTTTCTTTGTGAAGTTCCTATTATCTATGGTTTGTCATGTCGACTAGGGGGGTGGATCTTTGCTATAAAAGATCTCAGTTGCCATTATGTTGACCACTCAACTTTTCATTAGCGATACTGAAATGTTGAAAGTCAAAATGCAAAAGCGTAATTATTATTAAAAGGTGAAGATTAAGCATAACTCTGACTGGTGTGTGATTTGCTCTCTCATCATTTGGTAATACAGGAAATTTCCACGACATTTGGCGACGAGGATGGGATGTGAATCTTCACTCGGTGACCGCTACTGATGAGCTAGGTAATCGTGCACAAGGGATCCCTCAAACTTGGGATCCGAGGGAGACCACACGTCGGGAACGGAGCAGATGGACTAACCTAAGATCCGAGAGGCAGCGAGCCGAGTGGATGCCACATCCCGAACATAGTAAAAAAAAGTGAGGTGAGCAAACCACACTTGAAGTTGA